>NC_091293.1:46918240-46928240 GCF_038502225.1 Cherax quadricarinatus
CAACACTGAAACACTTCCAAAAACACCATTTGAGTACTCCCAAATACACCACTGAATACTAAAACACCACTGAATACACTCAAAACACCACCAAAATCACCATAAACTAAGATCAACACCCACATCCCACAACACCCACAACCCACAACACCCACAATTTTTTCTCGTTTTATCTAATTTCATCAGAAAGTCACAACACCCACACCTCCCATTTTTTTCTCGTTTTAACCCTTTTAGTTCATTAAAGTTAATAAGGGGACACACTACATCAGAAAAAGTCACAAAAACAACCCACTTATAACGTCTTTTCGGTATCTCTAGTTCGACAACAACACCCACATCCCACAACACCCACATCCCACATCCCACACACACACACAGACACACACACACACACACACATCCCTAACTTATCCTAACCTAACCTAACCTAACCTAACCTAACCTAACCTAACCTAACCTAACTTATCCTAACCTAGCCTAACCTAACCTAACCTAACCTTACCTAACTTATCCTAACCTAACCTAGCCTAACCTAACCTAACTTAACCTAACCTAACCTAACCGAACCTACCCTAACCTAACCTTACCTAACATAACCTAACCTAGCCTAACCTAACCTAACCTAACTTAACCTAACCCAACCTAACCTAACCTAACCTAGCCTAACCTAACTTAACCTAACCTAACCTAACCTAACCTACCCTAACCTAACCTAACCTATCTTAACCTAACCTAACCTAACCTAGCCGAACCTATCCTAACCTAACCTAAAATATATTGGAACACTTCCAAAATACATTAGAGTACTCCAGAATTACTTTGAACGACTCCATTTTTTTTGGATATTTCCAAATTAGTTTTGAAAACTTTATCGTAAAATCGAACATTATTTTCTTGTTGGTAAACACACTCAATGGTAGAAATATTTACTCGATTTCCGAATAGAAACACTTTCCTCGCTCTGAGAGACTCATTGTGGGTCACCCCTCCCCCCCCCCAACACCACTCGGTAATGCGGTTCACACCCAAGGTAGATTTAAGATAATCATGAACACCTGCGTCAACTCAGGACAGACAGACGCCATGAAATGCGGGTAACATCCAAGGTAGAAAATCATCTCTTTCCAGACCAACTGTCTATCCTAACCTAACCTAACCTAACCTAATTCCTAACCTAACCTAACCTCACCTAACCGAACCTAACCCAACTCCATCAATCACCTCTATCCTAACCTAACCTAACCTAACCCAACCTAACTCCATCAAACACCTCTATCCTAACCTAACCTATCCTAACCTAACCTAACTCCATCAAACACCTCGAATACTACCTAACTTAACCTAACCTAACCTTACCTAACCTAACCAAACCTAACCTATCCTAACCTGTCCTAACCTAACCTAACCTAACCTAACCTAACCTAACCTAACCTAACTTATCCTAAGCTAACCTAACCTAACTTATCCTAACCTAACCTAACTTATCCTAACCTAACCTAACCTAACCTAAAATAACGAACCTAACCTAACTTATCCTAATCTAACCTAACCTAACCTAACTTATCCTAACCTAACCTAACTTATCCTAACCTAACCTAACCTAACCTAAAATAACCTAACCTAACCCAACCTAACTCCATCAAACACCTCTATCCTAACCTAACCTAACCTATCCTAACCTAACCTAACTCCATCAAACACCTCGAATACTACCTAACTTAACCTAACCTAACCTTACCTAACCTACCGAACCTAACCTAACCTAACCTAACCTATCCTAACCTGTCCTAACCTAACCTAACCTATCCTAACCTAACTTATCCTAAGCTAACCTAACCTAACTTATCCTAACCTAACCTATCCTAACCTAACCTAACCTAAAATAACGAACCTAACCTAACTTCAAAACACTCTCATACATCATTTGAGACCCCCTTTTCTCAATATCTCTCATCCACAACCTTTATCATCTCACTACAGAACAACCCCAAGATTACTTCGAACACTCTCATAAAGCATTTGAGTACTCACATAAACACTTTTGAACATTTCCAAACAACACTGAAGCACTTCCAAAATATCATTTTGATTACTCCCAAATAAGATTTGACAGCTCTAATTTATCTACACTTACACATTTCATTAAATTACATCTCATCCCCCCAAACTCCTCCCTCATTCTCCAGACTTTACAACATTAGCACAAAAAAACTAACTCATACACTTATGACATGAGACATTACCATATCTAACACACTGACTAACTTTGAACCAACTCTGAACACCACTGATCTTCTTCAAAAAATGCTCTGCACATCATTTGAACACCTTCAAAAAAACACCATCAAACACCTCCGAATACTCCCAAAAAACACTACTGATTACTACCAAATCACCACTGAATACTACCAATCACCGTCAAAATCACCAGAAACTAAGTTTAACATCACCATCTAACATCCTTTTTATAGAAATCCCCTCAAATCACTATAACCAAGAAGTCCCTCCCCATTTGGCGCATGAAAAAAAAAAAAAGCATGAACACAAACCTAATACGCAAACACTTAGTACATGATCACCATCAACTGAAAACATATCTTGTACACACACATAATATAAGACAATCACCAACTACAATCACCCATGTTCACTTACCTCAAAATCACTAATATCACAGAAAACAATCATTTTTATAAACATTTCACACACACACACACACACACACACACAAAAAAAAAAAATCATATTTGACAATATCTAAGCGCACTCACCTCACTACCACCAACACACTATGTCTCACCTCACAGGACCGACGAGCTCACCTCCAGTGACGTCACACTCCCATTGTGTTACTTGGGTCCGTCGGGGTTAAAACAGCTCTAGGAGATATACGGAATGAATAAGGAAGGAAGTTTTAGGGGTGATGTGTATGTCTTAGTTGGAGGTGAATGTCTTAGATTTGGTGTGTATGTCTCATGTCTTAAATTTGCAATTGAAATGTATAATATGTGGGTGTCTGTGTATTATTTTTTTTTTTTGTGATAGTGATATGTTATAGTGCTCATGTTATGTTATAGATGTTGGTGGAAGTGTTGTGTTATTTTTGTGTATGTCTTATTTTTGTGCGAATGTTTAAAAGATAAGTGTTTTCAGTGATCATAGTAGTTTTGAGATGCATGATCTTAGATTTTTTGGTGATCTTGGTGATTAGTGTTGATAGATGACGGTAAACATGATATGGAATTGGTGATCGTGATTTTTGTGTGAATAATTATAAAAATGTGTGTTTTCTGTGATCTTGGTGTTGGGGATCATAAAATCTGGTAATCGTCTTGGATATAGTGTTCTTAGATAATGTAGGGTACAACAGGTTGAAACAAGGGGGGTTAGGTGTGATGTTACCAACCACCAAGTAACACAATGGGAGTGTGACGTCACTGGAGGTGAGCTCGTCGGTCCTGTGAGGTGAGACATAGTGTGTTGGTGGTAGTGAGGTGAGTGCGCTTAGATATTGTCAAATATGATTTTTTTTTTTGTGTGTGTGTGTGTGTGTGTGTGTGTGTGAAATGTTTATAAAAATGATTGTTTTCTGTGATATTAGTGATTTTGAGGTAAGTGAACATGGGTGATTGTAGTTGGTGATTGTCTTATATTATGTGTGTGTACAAGATATGTTTTCAGTTGATGGTGATCATGTACTAAGTGTTTGCGTATTAGGTTTGTGTTCATGCTTTTTTTTTTTTTTCATGCGCCAAATGGGGAGGGACTTCTTGGTTATAGTGATTTGAGGGGATTTCTATAAAAAGGATGTTAGATGGTGATGTTAAACTTAGTTTCTGGTGATTTTGACGGTGATTGGTAGTATTCAGTGGTGATTTGGTAGTAATCAGTAGTGTTTTTTGGGAGTATTCGGAGGTGTTTGATGGTGTTTTTTTGAAGGTGTTCAAATGATGTGCAGAGCATTTTTTGAAGAAGATCAGTGGTGTTCAGAGTTGGTTCAAAGTTAGTCAGTGTGTTAGATATGGTAATGTCTCATGTCATAAGTGTATGAGTTAGTTTTTTTGTGCTAATGTTGTAAAGTCTGGAGAATGAGGGAGGAGTTTGGGGGGATGAGATGTAATTTAATGAAATGTGTAAGTGTAGATAAATTAGAGCTGTCAAATCTTATTTGGGAGTAATCAAAATGATATTTTGGAAGTGCTTCAGTGTTGTTTGGAAATGTTCAAAAGTGTTTATGTGAGTACTCAAATGCTTTATGAGAGTGTTCGAAGTAATCTTGGGGTTGTTCTGTAGTGAGATGATAAAGGTTGTGGATGAGAGATATTGAGAAAAGGGGGTCTCAAATGATGTATGAGAGTGTTTTGAAGTTAGGTTACGTTCGTTATTTTAGGTTAGGTTAGGTTAGGATAGGTTAGGTTAGGATAAGTTAGGTTAGGTTAGCTTAGGATAAGTTAGGTTAGGATAGGTTAGGTTAGGTTAGGACAGGTTAGGATAGGTTAGGTTAGGTTAGGTTAGGTTCGGTAGGTTAGGTAAGGTTAGGTTAGGTTAAGTTAGGTAGTATTCGAGGTGTTTGATGGAGTTAGGTTAGGTTAGGATAGGTTAGGTTAGGTTAGGATAGAGGTGTTTGATGGAGTTAGGTTGGGTTAGGTTAGGTTATTTTAGGTTAGGTTAGGTTAGGTTAGGATAAGTTAGGTTAGGTTAGGATAAGTTAGGTTAGGTTAGGTTAGATTAGGATAAGTTAGGTTAGGTTCGTTATTTTAGGTTAGGTTAGGTTAGGTTAGGATAAGTTAGGTTAGGTTAGGATAAGTTAGGTTAGGTTAGCTTAGGATAAGTTAGGTTAGGTTAGGTTAGGTTAGGTTAGGTTAGGTTAGGTTAGGACAGGTTAGGATAGGTTAGGTTTGGTTAGGTTAGGTAAGGTTAGGTTAGGTTAAGTTAGGTAGTATTCGAGGTGTTTGATGGAGTTAGGTTAGGTTAGGATAGGTTAGGTTAGGATAGAGGTGTTTGATGGAGTTAGGTTGGGTTAGGTTAGGTTAGGTTAGGATAGAGGTGATTGATGGAGTTGGGTTAGGTTCGGTTAGGTGAGGTTAGGTTAGGTTAGGAATTAGGTTAGGTTAGGTTAGGTTAGGATAGACAGTTGGTCTGGAAAGAGATGATTTTCTACCTTGGATGTTACCCGCATTTCATGGCGTCTGTCTGTCCTGAGTTGACGCAGGTGTTCATGATTATCTTAAATCTACCTTGGGTGTGAACCGCATTACCCAGTGGTGTTGGGGGGGGGGGGAGGGGTGACCCACAATGAGTCTCTCAGAGCGAGGAAAGTGTTTCTATTCGGAAATCGAGTAAATATTTCTACCATTGAGTGTGTTTACCAACAAGAAAATAATGTTCGATTTTACGATAAAGTTTTCAAAACTAATTTGGAAATATCCAAAAAAAATGGAGTCGTTCAAAGTAATTCTGGAGTACTCTAATGTATTTTGGAAGTGTTCCAATATATTTTAGGTTAGGTTAGGATAGGTTCGGCTAGGTTAGGTTAGGTTAGGTTAAGATAGGTTAGGTTAGGTTAGGGTAGGTTAGGTTAGGTTAGGTTAGGTTAAGTTAGGTTAGGCTAGGTTAGGTTAGGTTAGGTTGGGTTAGGTTAAGTTAGGTTAGGTTAGGTTAGGCTAGGTTAGGTTATGTTAGGTAAGGTTAGGTTAGGGTAGGTTCGGTTAGGTTAGGTTAGGTTAAGTTAGGTTAGGTTAGGCTAGGTTAGGTTAGGATAAGTTAGGTAAGGTTAGGTTAGGTTAGGTTAGGCTAGGTTAGGATAAGTTAGGTTAGGTTAGGTTAGGTTAGGTTAGGTTAGGTTAGGTTAGGTTAGGATAAGTTAGGGATGTGTGTGTGTGTGTGTGTGTCTGTGTGTGTGTGTGGGATGTGGGATGTGGGTGTTGTGGGATGTGGGTGTTGTTGTCGAACTAGAGATACCGAAAAGACGTTATAAGTGGGTTGTTTTTGTGACTTTTTCTGATGTAGTGTGTCCCCTTATTAACTTTAATGAACTAAAAGGGTTAAAACGAGAAAAAAATGGGAGGTGTGGGTGTTGTGACTTTCTGATGAAATTAGATAAAACGAGAAAAAATTGTGGGTGTTGTGGGTTGTGGGTGTTGTGGGATGTGGGTGTTGATCTTAGTTTATGGTGATTTTGGTGGTGTTTTGAGTGTATTCAGTGGTGTTTTAGTATTCAGTGGTGTATTTGGGAGTACTCAAATGGTGTTTTTGGAAGTGTTTCAGTGTTGTTTGGAAATGTCCAAAGGTGTTCAAAGGTGTTTTGAGTGTGTTCAAATGTTGTTTTTTTTTTGAAGGTGATCAAGGGTGTTCAAGGGTGTTTTGAAGGTGTTCAAAGGTGTTTTGAGGTTATTCAAAGGTGTTTTGAGTGTGTTCAAGGGTGTTTATGTGAGTATTCAAAGGTGTTTTTTGAAGGTGTACAAATGATTATGAGAGTACTTATGAAGGTGTTCAAATGATGTTTTTTGAAGGTGTTCAAGGGTGTTTTGAAGGTGTTCAAAGGTGTTTTGAGGTTATTCAAAGGTGTTTTGAAGGTGTTCAAGGGTGTTTATGTGAGTATTCAAAGGTGTTTTTTGAAGGTGTACAAATGATTATGAGAGTACTTATGAAGGTGTTCAAATGATGTTTTTTGAAGGTGTTCAAGGGTGTTTTGAAGGTGTTCAAGGGTGTTTTGAAGGTGTTCAAAGGTGTTTTGAGGTTATTCAAAGGTGTTTTGAGTGTGTTCAAATGATTATGAGAGTGCTTTGAAGGTGTTTTGAAGGTGTTCAAGGGTGTTTATGTGAGTATTCAAAGGTGTTTTTTGAAGGTGTACAAATGATTATGAGAGTGTTTTGGGGGTGTTCAAAGTAAAGTGTTTGAGTTAGCTTTTGTGACTTTTTTTCTGATGTATTGTGTCCCCTTAATAACTTTAATGAACTAAAAGGGTAAAAACGAGAAAATGCCTAGTCTGGAGATTGAGGGATGAGTTGTAATTTAATGAAATGTGTAAGTGCAGATAAATTAGAGATGTCAAATCTTATTTGGGAGTACTCAAATAGTGTTTTAGAAATGTTCAAAGGTGTTTTTGAGTGTGTTCAAATGTTGTTTTTGAAGGTGTTCAAGGGTGTTTTGAAGGTGTTCAAGGGTGTTTTGAAGGTGTTCAAAGGTGTTTTGAGGTTATTCAAAGGTGTTTTGAGTGTGTTCAAATGATTATGAGAGTGCTTTGAAGGTGTTTTGAAGGTGTTCAAGGGTGTTTATGTGAGTATTCAAAGGTGTTTTTTGAAGGTGTACAAATGATTATGAGAGTACTTATGAAGGTGTTCAAATGATGTGCAAGAGTACTTATGAAGGTGTTCTGGGAGTATTCAGAGGTGATTTTGGGGGTGTTCGAATGATGTTTTGGAGTATTTCAGTGTTGTTTGGAAATGTATAAAGGTGTTTATGTGAGTATTCAAATGATTTATGATAGTGTTTTGAAGATGTTCAAAGTAAAAGTGTTTGAGTTAGTTTTTGTGACTTTTTTTTTTTCTGATGTATTGTTTCCCCTTATTAACTTTAATGAACAAAAAGGGTTAAAACGAGAAAAATTGGAGTTATGAGTGAAAATTGTGAGGTGTTGGTTGGAGTGTGAGGGTTTGGGAGGGTGGGGGGGAGGTTACTTCGTGGGGAGTGACCTGAGATGAAATAGTTAAAAAAAATGTCTAGACTTGTGTTGTAAAGAAATTGTGGGTATTAACGAAAAAAATGTGTCCCCTTATTAACTTGAATGAACTAAAAGGATCGACAAGATTCAGCCTGTGTGCGCGTGACGTCACTGCTATGTCCCCTTATTAATTAAAAGGGTATACAAGATTCAACATGTGTGCGCGTGGTCCTTTTTAGTTCATTTAACTTAATGAGAGGAATACTGACGTCACTGACCGCCGAGTAAACACCCTTCATTAGACCTGTAGTAAGCATGCCCCCATAGGAGGAGTCTATTTTGAATGCTTATACCCAGAGGGGGGGGGATTCCAAAAACTTGATCCGAGGAATTTCGAAAACCCCATAGGGGGGAATCCAAAAAAAACTTGATCCAAGGAGATGGAGAATTTCGAAAACCCCATAGGGGGGATCCAAAAAACTTGATCCGAGGAGATGGAGTCATGGTATTGTCGAGAAAATTTGATCCGAGGAGATGGAGAATTTCGAAAACCCCATAGGGGGGATCCAAAAAACTCGATCCGAGGAGATGGAGTCATGGTATTGTCGAGAAAATTTGGGGTGAAAGGAGGGGTACCCAAAAAAACCTTGATCCAAGGAGATGGAGAATTTCGAAAACCCCATAGGGGGGAATCCAAAAAACTTGATCCGAGGAGATGGAGTCATGGTATTGTCGAGAAATTTTTGGGGTTGGGGGGTGAAAGTGGGAGGGTGATCCGAGGAGATGGAGACTTTGATTTCGAGAAATTTTGGGATGGGGGTGAAAGGAGGGGTACCCAAAAAACTTTGATCCGAGGAATTGGAGAATTTCGAAAACCCCATAGGGGGGAATCCAAAAAACTTGATCCGAGGAGATGGAGTCATGGTATTATCGAGAAAATTTGATCCGAGGAGATGGAGAATTTCGAAAACCCCATAGGGGGGATCCAAAAAACTCGATCCGAGGAGATGGAGTCATGGTATTGTCGAGAAAAATTGGGGTGAAAGGAGGGGTACCCAAAAAACCTTGATCCAAGGAGATGGAGAATTTCGAAAACCCCATAGGGGGGAATCCAAAAAACTTGATCCGAGGAGATGGAGACTTTTGATTCCGAGAAATTTTGGGGTGGGGGTGAAAGTGGGAGGGGGGATCCGAGGAGATCATAAGAATTTCGAAACCCCCATAGGGGGAAATTCAAAACCCTTGATCCAAGGAGATGGAGTCATGGTATTATCGAGAAAATTTTGGGGTTGGGGGTGAAAGTGGGAGGGGGATCCGAGGAGATGGAGACTTTCGAAACCCCCATAGGGGGGAATCCAAAAACTTGGTAATATCGAGAAATTTTGGGATGGGGGTGAAAGTGAGAGGGGGAACCTCAAAAATTTGATCTGAGGAGATGGAGAGCACAAGAAAATGAAATTCAAAAAAAATTCGAAAAAAATCGGAAAAAAATTCGAGGCGCGGGGGCGATCCGGATGACGCTGCAGAAGGCGCAGCAGAAGGCGCGGGCGGGGGGTCGCGAAGGGCGCGGGCGGGGGCGCGCGGGGGTCGCGAAGGGCGCGGGCGGGCGCGTGGGTGGGGCGCGCGGGCGGGGCGCGCGGGCGCGGCGCGACGGGGGGGTCGCGAAGGGGGGGGGTCGTGGGCGGGGGTATTGGATGGGGGGGGTTAAGGGTGAGGTAGTCTCGAGGGCGAGGTCATGGTCAAAACCAGAAGTAACACCTAGGTGTGAAAAGGTGACACGTGCCCGGAAGGGTCATTATCATAGGGTCAAGGTCATTAGCACATAGGTGTGAAAAGGCGGCATCCTTTGAAGGGGCCCCCAGCCGCTTTTTTGACTACTTATATATATATATATATATATATATATATATATATATATATATATATATATATATATATATATATATATATATATATATATATATATATATATATATATATATATATATATATATATATATATATATATATATATATATATATATATATATATATATATATACATACATACATATATATATGTCGTGCCGAATAGGCAGAACTTGCGATCTTGGCTTAAATAGCAACGCTCATCTTGCCATATAGGAAAAGTGAAAATTTGTGTATGCAATAATTTTGCCAAAATCATTCTGAACCTAACGAAAAAAATATATTTCACTGTGTTTGCTTAGTATTAAATTATTGTAAACAAATCTAAAATATATTTAGTTGGGTTAGGCTAAAATAAATTGTTCTTGTTATAATAAGGTTAGTTAAGTTTTCTAAGATTCTTCTGGTGCAAAATTATAAATTTTT
>NC_091293.1:46930740-46938240 GCF_038502225.1 Cherax quadricarinatus
CTTCCATGAAGCCATGCTGGTTTTCATTTATAATCTTGTTCCGTTCCAGGTGTTCCACCACTCTCCTCCTGATAATCTTCTCCATGACTTTGCACACAATACATGTTAGAGACACAGGTCTGTAGTTTAGTGCCTCATTTCTGTTTCCTTTCTTAAATATTGGGACTACATTTGCTGTCTTCCATTTCTTAGGTAGTTGCCCAGTTTCAAGGGATGTGTTGAAGATTGTGGTTAGGGGCATACACAGCATCTCTGCTCCTTCTCTAAGGACCCACGGGGAAATGTTGTCCGGACCCATCGCCTTTGAGGTACCAAGGTCACTTAGCAGCTTCTGCACCTCCTCCTCGGTTGTTCGTATGTCATCCAACACTTGTTGGTATATTCCCTCTTGATGTTCCCTTCTGTGCTGTCTTCCAAGATCCCTTCCTGTCTCTACTGTAAAAGCTTCCTTGAATCTCCTGTTTAGCTCCTCACATACCTCCTGATCATTTCTTATGAGTTCTTCACCTTCTGTCCTCAGTCTGATCACCTGGTCTTGGACTGTTGTCTTCCTCCTGATGTGGCTATACAACAGTTTTGGGTCAGTCTTGATTTTCGATGCTATGTTATTTTCATACTGTCGCTGGGCCTTCCCTCCTTACCTGTGCATACTCATTCCTGGCTCTGCGACTGGTCTCCCTATTTTCATGTGTTCTCTGCCTTCTGTACTTTTTCCATTCTGTATTGCACTTTGTTTTTGCCTCCTTACACCTTCGGGTAAACCAGGGGCTTGTTCTGGTCTTCCCGTTGTTACTGTTGCCCTTGGGAATAAACCTTTCCACTGCCTCCTTGCATTTCGTTGTTACATATTCCATCATTTCATTTACTGGCTTTCCTGCCAGTTCTCTGTCCCACAGAACCTCCTGCAGGAAGTTCCTCAACCCTATGTAGTCGCCTCTCTTATAGTCAGGCTTTTCCCATTCAACTTCTGTTACTCTCTCCACTTGCAACTCTACTATGTATTCAAAGCAAAGAACCACGTGGTCACTAGTTCCTAGGGGACTCTCATATGTGATGTCCTCAATGTCTGAACTGCCCAGGGTGAACACAAGGTCCAATCTTGCTGGTTCATCCTCCCCTCTCACTCTGGTAGTGTCCTTAACATGTTGGTGCATGAGGTTTTCCAGCACCACATCCAACATCTTGGCTATCCATGCTTCGGGACCCCCATGTGGCTCCAGGTTTTCCCAGTCAATCTCCCTGTGGTTGAAATCACCCATAACCAGCAACTATGCTCTGCTGGAGTGAGCTCTTCTTGCCACCTCAGCAAGTGTGTCCACCATTGCTCTCTTCATATTCCTCTCTTGGCCTCCTACAGTTCTGTGGTGTGTGTGTGTGTGTGTGTGTGTGTGTGTGTGTGTGTGTGTGTGTGTGTGTGTGTGTGTGTGTGTGTGTGTGTGTGTGTGTGTGTGTGTGTGTGTGTGTGTGTGTGTGTGTGTGTGTGTGTGTGTGTGTGTGTGTGTGTGTGTGTGTGTGTGTGTGTGTGTGTGTGTGTGTGTGTGTGAATGTGTGTGTGTGTGTGTGTGTGTGTGTGTGTATGTGTGTGTGTGTGTGTGTGTGTGTGTGTGTGTGTGTGTGTGTGTGTGTGTGTGTGTGTGTGTGTGTGTGTGTGTGTGTGTATGTGTGTGTGTGTGTATATGTGTGTGTGTGTGTGTGTGTGTGTGAATGTGTGTGTGTGTGTTTGTGTGTGTGTGTGTGTGTGTGTATGCGTGTGTGTGTGTGTGTGTGTGTGTGTGCGTATGTATATATGTAAGCACAGGTAGCAGCAAGTCACTCTGGAGCAACACAGTCACACCAACATTGGGTCACCTTTAACATATAACGTTAAACACATCATGAAAAATGTGTAACCTTGCCCAGAGCTCAACTCTGTCTCCGTCTGTGCTACAGCTCTATGTCTCCGTCTGTGCTACAGCTCTATGTCTCCGTCTGTGCCACAGCTCTATGCCTCCATCTGTGCCACAGCTCTATGTTTCCGTCTGTGCCACAGCTCTATGTTTCCATCTGCGCTACAGCTAGTTGTCTCCGTCTGTGCCACAGCTCTATGTTTCCGTCTATGCTACAGCTCTGTGTCTCCATCTGTGCGACAGCTCTTTGTCTCCGTCTGTGCTACAGCCTTATGTCTCCATCTGTGCTGCAGCTAAATGTCTCCATCTTTGCTACAGCTCTATGTCATCGTATCTGCCACAACTCTGAGTGTCCATCCGTGTCACAGCTCTATGTCTCCGTCTGTGCCACAGCTATATATCTCCCTCTCTGCCACAGCTCTGTGTCTCCGTCTGTGTCAAAGTTCTATGTCTCCATCTGTGTCGCAGCTCTATGTCTCAGTATGTGTCACATCTCTATGTCTCCTCCTGTGCTATAGCTCTATGTCTCCGTCTGTTCCACAGCTCTATGTCTCCATCGTGGGCACTGAAAGATTTAAAAATATTGTTCATTCACGGAGGTGAATGTCTCTCAGTGTACATACACTGAGAGGTGAATGTCTCTCAGTGTACATACACTGAGAGGTGAATGTCTCTCAGTGTACATACACTGAGAGGTGAATGTCTCTCAGTCTATATACACTGAGAGGTGAATGTCTCTCTGTGTACATACACTGAGAGGTGAATGTCTCTCAGTGTATATACACTGAGAGGTGAATGTCTCTCAGTGTACATACACTGAGAGGTGAATGTCTCTCTGTGTACATACACTGAGAGGTGAATGTCTTTCAGTGTACATACACTGAGAGGTGAATGTCTCTCTGTGTACATACACTGAGAGGTGAATGTCTCTCAGTGTACATACACTGAGAGGTGTATGTCTCTCTGTGTACATACACTGAGAGGTGAATGTCTCTCAGTGTACATACACTGAGAGGTGTATGTCTCTCTGTGTACATACACTGAGAGGTGAATGTCTCTCAGTGTATATACACTGAGAGGTGAATGTCTCTCAGTGTATATACACTGAGAGGTGAATGTCTCTCAGTGTATATACACTGAGAGGTGAATGTCTCTCAGTGTTTACACACTGAGAGGTGAATGTCTCTCAGTCTCTCAGTGTATACACACTGAGAGGTGTATGTTTCTCAGTGTATACACACTGAGAGGTGAATGTCTCTCTGTGTACATACACTGAGAGGTGAATGTCTCTCAGTGTATATACACTGAGAGGTGAATGTCTCTCAGTGTATATACACTGAGAGGTGTATGTCTCTCAGTGTATATACACTGAGAGGTGTATGTCTCTCTGTGTACATACACTGAGAGGTGAATGTCTCTCAGTGTATATACACTGAGAGGTGAATGTCTCTCAGTGTATATACACTGAGAGGTGTATGTCTCTCAGTGTATATACACTGAGAGGTGAATGTCTCTCAGTGTATATACACTGAGAGGTGTATGTCTCTCAGTGTATATACACTGAGAGGTGTATGTCTCTCAGTGTATATACACTGAGAGGTGTATGTCTCTCTGTGTACATACACTGAGAGGTGAATGTCTCTCAGTGTATATACACTGAGAGGTGAATGTCTCTCAGTGTATATACACTGAGAGGTGTATGTCTCTCAGTGTATATACACTGAGAGGTGTATGTCTCTCAGTGTATATACACTGAGAGGTGTATGTCTCTCAGTGTATATACACTGAGAGGTGTATGTCTCTCAGTGTATATACACTGAGAGGTGAATGTCTCTCAGTGTATATACACTGAGAGGTGTATGTCTCTCAGTGTATATACACTGAGAGGTGTATGTCTCTCTGTGTACATACACTGAGAGGTGAATGTCTCTCAGTGTATATACACTGAGAGGTGAATGTCTCTCAGTGTATATACACTGAGAGGTGTATGTCTCTCTGTGTACATACACTGAGAGGTGAATGTCTCTCAGTGTATATACACTGAGAGGTGAATGTCTCTCAGTGTACATACACTGAGAGGTGAATGTCTCTCAGTGTATATACACTGAGAGGTGAATGTCTCTCAGTGTATATACACTGTGAGGTGAATGTCTCTCAGTGTATATACACGGAGAGGTGAATGTCTCTCAGTGTATATACACTGAGAGGTGAATGTCTCTCAGTGTACATACACTGAGAGGTGAATGTCTCTCAGTGTATATACACTGAGAGGTGAATGTCTCTCAGTGTATATACACTGAGAGGTGTATGTCTCTGTGTGTACATACACTGAGAGGTGTATGTCTCTCTGTGTACATACACTGAGAGGTGAATGTCTCTCAGTGTATATACACTGAGAGGTGAATGTCTCTCAGTGTACATACACTGAGAGGTGAATGTCTCTCAGTGTATATACACTGAGAGGTGAATGTCTCTCAGTGTACATACACTGAGAGGTGAATGTCTCTCAGTGTATATACACTGAGAGGTGAATGTCTCTCAGTGTACATACACTGAGAGGTGTATGTCTCTGTGTGTACATACACTGAGAGGTGAATGTCTCTCAGTGTATATACACTGAGAGGTGAATGTCTCTCAGTGTATATACACTGAGAGGTGTATGTCTCTCAGTGTATATACACTGAGAGGTGTATGTCTCTCAGTGTATATACACTGAGAGGTGAATGTCTCTCAGTGTACATACACTGAGAGGTGAATGTCTCTCAGTGTATATACACTGAGAGGTGTATGTCTCTCTGTGTACATACACTGAGAGGTGAATGTCTCTCAGTGTATATACACTGAGAGGTGAATGTCTCTCAGTGTACATACACTGAGAGGTGAATGTCTCTCAGTGTATATACACTGAGAGGTGAATGTCTCTCAGTGTATATACACTGAGAGGTGAATGTCTCTCAGTGTATATACACTGAGAGGTGAATGTCTCTCAGTGTATATACACTGAGAGGTGAATGTCTCTCAGTGTACATACACTGAGAGGTGAATGTCTCTCAGTGTATATACACTGAGAGGTGAATGTCTCTCAGTGTATATACACTGAGAGGTGAATGTCTCTCAGTGTATATACACTGAGAGGTGAATGTCTCTCAGTGTACATACACTATGAGGTGTATGTCTCTCAGTGTATATACACTGAGAGGTGAATGTCTCTCAGTGTACATAAACTATGAGGTGTATGTCTCTCAGTGTATATACACTGAGAGGTGAATGTCTCTCAGTGTATATACACTGAGAGGTGAATGTCTCTCAGTGTATATACACTGAGAGGTGAATGTCTCTCAGTGTATATACACTGAGAGGTGTATGTCTCTCTGTGTACATACACTGAGAGGTGAATGTCTCTCTGTGTACATACACTGAGAGGTGAATGTCTCTCAGTGTACATACACTGAGAGGTGTATGTCTCTGTGTGTACATACACTGAGAGGTGAATGTCTCTCAGTGTATATACACTGAGAGGTGAATGTCTCTCAGTGTATATACACTGAGAGGTGTATGTCTCTCAGTGTATATACACTGAGAGGTGTATGTCTCTCAGTGTATATACACTGAGAGGTGAATGTCTCTCAGTGTACATACACTGAGAGGTGAATGTCTCTCAGTGTATATACACTGAGAGGTGTATGTCTCTCAGTGTACATACACTGAGAGGTGAATGTCTCTCTGTGTATATACACTGAGAGGTGTATGTCTCTCAGTGTATATACACTGAGAGGTGTATGTCTCTCAGTGTATATACACTGAGAGGTGAATGTCTCTCAGTGTACATACACTGAGAGGTGAATGTCTCTCAGTGTATATACACTGAGAGGTGAATGTCTCTCAGTGTACATACACTGAGAGGTGAATGTCTCTCAGTGTACATACACTGAGAGGTGAATGTCTCTCAGTGTACATACACTGAGAGGTGAATGTCTCTCAGTGTATATACACTGAGAGGTGTATGTCTCTCAGTGTACATACACTGAGAGGTGAATGTCTCTCAGTGTATATACACGGAGAGGTGAATGTCTCTCAGTGTATATACACTGAGAGGTGAATGTCTCTCAGTGTACATACACTGAGAGGTGAATGTCTCTCAGTGTACATACACTGAGAGGTGAATGTCTCTCAGTGTACATACACTGAGAGGTGAATGTCTCTCAGTGTATATACACTGAGAGGTGAATGTCTCTCAGTGTACATACACTGAGAGGTGAATGTCTCTCAGTGTACATACACTGAGAGGTGAATGTCTCTCAGTGTACATACACTGAGAGGTGAATGTCTCTCAGTGTATATACACTGAGAGGTGTATGTCTCTCAGTGTACATACACTGAGAGGTGAATGTCTCTCAGTGTATATACACTGAGAGGTGAATGTCTCTCAGTGTATATACACTGAGAGGTGAATGTCTCTCAGTGTACATACACTGAGAGGTGAATGTCTCTCAGTGTATATACACTGAGAGGTGAATGTCTCTCAGTGTATATACACTGAGAGGTGAATGTCTCTCAGTGTACATACACTGAGAGGTGAATGTCTCTCAGTGTACATACACTGAGAGGTGAATGTCTCTCAGTGTGGTAGTGAACAGTTGTCACACAGCGTTAATGACCTTATCAACCATCCTACCAATCATCCATAGAGCTGACATAGTTGTCTTGTGATAGAGCTGACATAGTTGTCTTGTGACAGAGATGACATAATTGTCTTGTGATAGAGCTGCCGTAGTTGTCTTGTGATAGAGCTGCCATAGTTGTCTTGTGACAGAGATGACATAATTGTCTTGTGATAGAGCTGCCGTAGTTGTCTTGTGATAGAGCTGCCATAGTTGTCTTGTGATCGAGCTGCCGTAGTTGTCTTGTGACAGAGATGACATAATTGTCCTGTGATAGAGCTGCCATAGTTGTCTTGTGACAGAGATGACATAATTGTCTTGTGATAGAGCTGCCATAGTTGTCTTGTGATCGAGCTGACATAGTTGTCTTGTGACAGAGATGCCATAGTTGTCTTGTGATCGAGCTGCCGTAGTTGTCTTGTGACAGAGATGACATAATTGTCTTGTGATAGAGCTGCCATAGTTGTCTTGTGACAGAGATGACATAATTGTCTTGTGATAGAGCTGCCATAGTTGTCTTGTGATCGAGCTGCCGTAGTTGTCTTGTGATCGAGCTGACATAGTTGTCTTGTGATCGAGCTGACATAGTTGTCTTGTGACAGAGATGCCATAGTTGTCTTGTGATCGAGCTGCCGTAGTTGTCTTGTGACAGAGATGACATAATTGTCTTGTGATAGAGCTGCCATAGTTGTCTTGTGACAGAGATGACATAATTGTCTTGTGATAGAGCTGCCATAGTTGTCTTGTGATCGAGCTGCCGTAGTTGTCTTGTGATCGAGCTGACATAGTTGTCTTGCGATAGAGCTGCCGTAGTTGTCTTGTGATAGAGCTGACATAGTTGTCTTGTGATAGAGCTGCCGTAGTTGTCTTTTGATAGAGCTGACATAGTTGTCTTGTGATAGAGCTGACATAGTTGTCTTGTGATAGAGCTGACATAATTGTCTTGTTATAGA
>NC_091293.1:46943240-46990740 GCF_038502225.1 Cherax quadricarinatus
AAAATACTGCGTGGAATAGACAAGGTGGACAAAGACAGGATGTTCCAGGGAGGGGACACAGAAACAAGAGGCCACAATTGGAAGTTGAAGACACAAATGAGTCAGAGAGATATTAGGAAGTATTTCTTCAGTCATAGAGTTGTCAGGCAGTAGAATAGCCTAGAAAATGACGTGGTGGAGGCAGGAACCATACACAGTTTTAAGACGAGGTTTGATAAAGCTGATAGAGCGGGGAGAGAGAGGGCCCAGTAGCAACCGGTGAAGAGGCGGGGCCAGGAGCTAGGACTCGACCCCTGCAACCACAAATAGGTGAGTACAAATAGGTGAGTACACACACACACACACACACACACACACACACACACACACACACACACACACACACACACACACACACACACACACACACTCAGTATTTACCTGTACATTATTTTCTTGTTACGTTTTGCTATAAAATCACAAGATTAAATCCGAATGTTGGAGAGTAAAGTAATTTTTTGTTAGTATCCATCACTAATGGTAAACCTCGGCTTAAAGAGTCGCTTGAAGGTAAGTTACAGGCAACCTTCCTTGTGCTCTCCATCCTTACTTAACTCTTATCGGATTCTCTCTTATTTTTCTCAGTAATTTGTACATTGATATGGTCCACAAACCCTTATCAGGTATAGTCCATGGTCCCCCATAAGGTATAGTTATGGCCTCTGATCAAATATAATCCATGGCCCCCTCATCAGATATAGTTATTGTTGTAAACACAGGTACCTGGCCGTCAAAACCGACTAAACAGACTATCTGCCAGGGACTAATCGATAAAGAAGTCATGCAATATGCAGCACAAAACATTCACCAAAAAATTTTGTACCATAATATAAATAGTTTCAATAGTTTCACCAATGAGAGAGCAAAGAGCCCTTTAGTATGTTGATCAGCTGAGAGCATGTGAGGAACTGACACAAAGGTGAATTTTAGTTACAAAGGAAATTAGCCAGAAGCAAAACCTCTCAGAATGATTGCTAAATATTTAAAAGTTGCACTAGAGGGCTCCTGCAGCCACACTGGCAGTTAATTACTGAGCTCTTCGTTGATTTTTCACGGAATACATAATAGTTGGTCACGTATGATGCATGACAAATAAAAATGTTCTCGGCACGTGCCACAGCTCGTAGGTATTGGTATAAAATACCAACACCATTCTAGGTGACGGTATGACACACCAGCACCATTGTAGGTAATGGTATGAGATACTAGCACCATGGTACGTAATGGTATGAGATACCAGCACCATGGTAGGTAATAGTATGTGATACCAGCACCATGGTAGGTAATAGTATGATATACCAGCACCATGGTAGGTAATAGTATGAGATACCAGCACTATGGTAGATAATGGTATGAGATACCAGCACCATGGTAGGTAATAGTATGAGATACCAGCACCATGGTAGGTAATAGTAGGATATACCAGCACCATTGTAGGTAATAGTATGAGATACCAGCACTACGGTAGATAATGGTATGAGATACCAGCACCATGGTACGTAATGGTATGAGATACCAGCACCATTCTAGGTGATGGTATGACATACCAGCACCATGGTAGGTAATGGTATGAGACACCATGGTAGGTAATGGTATGAGACACCATGGTAGGTAATGGTATGAGATACCAGCACCATTGAAGGTTTATAAACTAAAAGAGGAGGCAGTTAGGGTAAGATATAAACAGCTATTGGAGGATAGATGGGCTAATGAGAGCATAGGCAATGGGGTCGAAGAGGTATGGGGTAGTTTTAAAAATGTAGTGTTAGAGTGTTCAGCAGAAGTTTGTGGTTACAGGAAAGTGGGTGCGGGAGGGAAGAGGAGCGATTGGTGGAATGATGATGTAAAGAGAGTAGTAAGGGAGAAAAAGTTAGCATATGAGAAGTTTTTACAAAGTAGAAGTGATGTAAGGAAGGAAGAGTATATGGAGAAAAAGAGAGAGGTTAAGAGAGTGGTGAAACAATGTAAAAAGAGAGCAAATGAGAGAGTGGGTGAGATGTTATCAACAAATTTTGTTGAAAATAAGAAAAAGTTTTGGAGTGAGATTAACAAGTTAAGAAAGCCTAGAGAACAAATGGATTTGTCAGTTAAAATTAGGAGAGGAGAGTTATTAAATGGAGAGTTAGAGGTATTGGGAAGATGGAGGGAATATTTTGAGGAATTGTTAAATGTTGATGAAGATAGGGAAGCTGTGATTTCGTGTATAGGACAAGGAGGAATAACATCTTGTAGGAGTGAGGAAGAGCCAGTTGTGAGTGTGGGGGAAGTTCGTGAGGCAGTAGGTAAAATGAAAGGGGGTAAGGCAGCCGGGATTGATGGGATGAAGATAGAAATGTTAAAAGCAGGTGGGGATATAGTTTTGGAGTGGTTGGTGAAATTTTTTAATAAATGTATGGAAGAGGGTAAGGTACCTAGGGATTCGCAGAGAGCATGCATAGTTCCTTTGTATAAAGGCAAAGGGGATAAAAGAGAGTGCAAAAATTATAGGGGGATAAGTCTGCTGAGTATACCTGGTAAAGTGTATGGTAGAGTTATTATTGAAGGAATTAAGAGTAAGACGGAGAATAGGATAGCAGATAAACAAGGAGGCTTTAGGAAAGGTAGGAGGTGTGTGGACCAGGTGTTTACAGTGAAACATATAAGTGAACAGTATTTAGATAAGGCTAAAGAGGTCTTTGTGGCATTTATGGATTTGGAAAAGGCGTATGACAGGGTGGATAGGGGGGCAATGTGGCAGATGTTGCAAGTGTATGGTGTAAGAGGTAGGTTACTGAAAGCAGTGAAGAGTTTTTATGAGGATAGTGAGGCTCAAGTTAGAGTATGTAGGAAAGAGGAAAATTATTTCCCAGTAAAAGTAGACCTTAGACAGGGATGTGTGATGTCACCGTGGTTGTTTAATATATTTATAGATGGGGTTGCAAGAGAAGTAAATGCGAGGGTCTTGGCAAGAGGCGTGGAGTTAAAAGATAAAGAATCACACACAAAGTGGGAGTTGTCACAGCTGCTCTTTGCTGATGACACTGTGCTCTTGGGAGATTCTGAAGAGAAGTTGCAGATTGTTGGATGAATTTGGTAGGGTGTGCAAAAGAAGAAAATTAAAAGGTGAATACAGGAAAGAGTAAGGTTATGAGGATAACAAAAAGATTAGGTGATGAAAGATTGAATATCAGATTGGAGGGAGAGAGTATGGAGGAGGTGAATGTATTCAGATATTTGGGAGTGGACGTGTCAGCGGATGGGTCTATGAAAGATGAGGTGAATCATAGAAGTGATGAGGGGAAAAGAGTGAGTGGTGCACTTAGGAGTCTGTGGAGACAAAGAACTTTGTCCTTGGAGGCAAAGAGGGGAATGTATGAGAGTATAGTTTTACCAACGCTCTTATATGGGTGTGAAGCATGGGTGATGAATGTTGCAGCGAGGAGAAGGCTGGAGGCAGTGGAGATGTCATGTCTGAGGGCAATGTGTGGTGTGAATATAATGCAGAGAATTCGTAGTTTGGAAGTTAGGAGGAGGTGCGGGATTACCAAAACTGTTGTCCAGAGGGCTGAGGAAGGGTTGTTGAGGTGGTTCGAACATGTAGAGAGAATGGAGCGAAACAGAATGACTTCAAGAGTGTATCAGTCTGTAGTGGAAGGAAGGCGGGGTAGGGGTCGGCCTAGGAAAGGTTGGAGAGAGGGGGTAAAGGAGGTTTTGCGTGCGAGGGGCTTTGACTTCCAGCAGGCGTGCGTGAGCGTGTTTGATAGGAGTGAATGGAGACAAATGGTTTTTAATACTTGACGTGCTGTTGGAGTGTGAGCAAAGTAACATTTATGAAGGGGTTCAGGGAAACCGGCAGGCCGGACTTGAGTCCTGGAGATGGGAAGTACAGTGCCTGCACTCTGAAGGAGGGGTGTTAATGTAGCAGTTTAAAAACTGTAGTGTAAAGCACCCTTCTGGCAAGACAGTGATGGAGTGAATGATGGTGAAAGTTTTTCTTTTTCGGGCCACCCTGCCTTGGTGGGAATCGGCCAGTGTGATAATATATATATATATATATATATATATATATATATATATATATATATATATATATATATATATATATATATATATATATATATATATATATATATATATATATATATATATATATATATATATATATATATATATATATATATACATGTATATTATTTTATTATGGTGATTTTTACATTTACTGATTTGGAAGTAAATGGCTAAATTTGCCAAAGAAAATGCTCTGTGTTTTTCTATTTTGCTCTCAGAACACTGTGTAAGAGCACTGTGTAAGAGCACTGTTTAAGAGCACTGCGTAAGAGCACTGAGTAAGAACACTGAATAAGAGCACTGTGTATTTCGTATTTATACCTGTATCGTTGCAATAGACTCCACAATGGGAATCATAATAATAGTCCTTTATTCAGGTCGTCATAAGAGCGCTTCTACAATAATGTTTTACCACGACAATAAATATCCTGTCCAAGACAGATACGACTCTGTGAAACATGTTTCAACGCCTTGACTAAGGAGAGTAAACATGATACAGCAATAGTGACCGTCAGACACCCGAGGGTGGACACACAGACCTCCTTAAACCAAAGGAAAATCTCAGTGACAACGCTAGCAAGTGTAATATCCAAGTGTCCTTGACTGTCACAGTACATAGACAGCCAGCAACGTAGAACTAAATAGAGTTGAGATCTGGACAGAAAGGTGTCATGGTAGGAAGATGCCGTACTCATCAACAAACATATGACCCTAAATTAGATCCTTGTGTTATAAAGCCCAAAACAGAGCCAGTATTCCCTCTGACTGACAACCAGCGATGTTTTAGGACTTACAAAATCATGGAAAAGTTCTTAGAAGCGTAGAGAAAGAAAATGAAAGAGCCATCTGATGCACTTCAAACTGAACCAATGACCAGCAACGACAGAGAGGAAGAGAGGCAGGTAGCCCTCCACTCCAGGCAATTTCCAGGAGTTTCTAAGAAGATGGGTGAACAATGATTAGTGAAACATCATTCACTCATATATAAAAATATAATTCAGTGGTGTTAAACAAAAAAAAAAAAAGTTAAAAAATCCAGGAGGCAGGATAACATTTCCTGAACCTTGCAAGTTCTCATATATACACTTCTCTCAACAAAATAAACTATGCCGTTCCCACATAATAATACAACTCTGCAGAGAATGGTTTCTTCAATCCCGAAGCCATTCGTGTCCTAAATTTCAGCACCCATATCCAACACAACAAAAAAAGTATCCAAAACGGTGGGGATCCTCTCCAAGATACGATATTACGCGCCGAAAACTGCCTTTCTCACACTATACCATTCACTCATTTATCCATACCTCACCTATCCTATTTGTGCATGGGGATCAACTGCAGCAACACACCTAAAGCCAATAATAACCCAACAAAAAGCTGCAGTAAGAATAATCATTAAATCCCATCCCTGGCAACACCCCATCCCCCTCACTATTCATAGATCTAAACTTACTCCCTGTTCAGAACATCCACACTTACTACTGTGCAGTCTATATCTACAGGACCTTAAATTCCAATATTAACCTTGACCTAAAATGCTTTCTTGATAGTTGTGACAGAACCCACAGGCATAACACCAGACACAAACATCTCTATGACATTCCCCGTGTCCGACTAAACCTTTACAAAAATTCAATGTGTGTCAAAGGGCCTAAAATCTGGAACACCCTACCTGAAAACTCTAGAACTGCAGACACATTCATCACTTTCAAAACTACCGTTAGAAAACATCTTATCTCCCTGATACACCCCGTCAACTAACTACATGTAAACCACCTGGTGGTTCACGCTTACACTCACTCACCCATCGACTATAAACATAGAAATACTAATCTTAATCATAAAATAATGAACCCTAACTAGTCATAAGCTTGCCTATGATACTCCAATATAGACACTATGTATTGTGCCAAAACAAAGGCATTCACATTGCTAAACTTACAAACTATAATGTAGTCACTTAGCCTTAATACCATAATCTGTAATAATTTAAAGTTTAGAATTAATCTAAGTCTGCCCGAAATGCCTAGCCATGCTAGGTGTCCTAGTGGCCCCCTCTGTAATTAGTATTTTAAAACATGTAAACCACACAATATCCAAAATCTGTAAACCCCGCATTGTAATCCTTATAGAGAATAAACTTGATTGATTGATTGATAAGTTTCCATCTGTATCTCGCCTCACACCTGTGGCATCTCCGGAGAAGACAAGTCTTTTGGTATCTCAGAGAGCCTGAACCATGGCGTCCGATTTCAGTAACTTTGGTAATGCCAAGTTTATGATTTGATCAAACCATCCCTCTGTGTCCTCTTCTGTCCCACGTCACTCTTTACTGTGTCAGGGACGATATTCATTTTCAGTTCCACATCACACACACACAGTGCTGTCTCAGGGATGGTGTTCAAACCTTACACACCAACAATCAATTTATAAAAATGAATAAAGTGATCTAATTGTGTGACTGTGTTTCAATTCAAGCGAACGGTCAAATTTTCCAATAATCTACTTAATTATGAGAGATTGTCCTCCCTGGGGTGCTGATCCCAGCTCTCTTCACACCATCCGAATTATATTCTTTTATTTGGCTTGGTTACCGCAGCAAAATACAAATGATCATAACTCTGGATCTCTGAACTTATTTTCCTCTTATTTAAAAAAAAGTCTTACCTAACTGGAACTGATACATGATTCAGTCGACCATAAGAAATGTAAATAACTTTATTTGAAAATCAACAACAATAATTTCTTCTTCTGCAGCATGATTATTTACCAACCGAGGGGAGAGAAACTACATTCTCTGCCACCAGAGTTAAGTAGCTACGTGGGTCGTTACCTTAATAAATACAATGCGTCATGTATGAGGCTTTGGTGCTCCTTTCGAGAGATTATCATTCTTTAATACATTTATGTGCACCTAAAAAAATGGTACCTGAAATGTTTTGCCACCTGAGGTGGTAGCAGTATCTGCTGTGGCTCATGGACCAAGGATGGTCCAGAACGTACCGAAACATCATCTGAACTTTCCTCTCTAGCGTGCGTTAGCGCGTTACTGGTGAAACGTTCTTCAACCAAGGTACCGTAGTTGGAGAACGTATTGAGAATGCCAAGGTTCTCGTGGGCAACGGTATGGTTCCATGAACCTCGTCGTCTATACATACCTGACCGACTTAAACCTCGAAGCGCAGTCTGCTCTCCACAGTATCTGATTACTCACCAACTTTCACATAGGAAGGGAAAAGGGTCAAGAAATCTCACACATCAGAGTAAAAGAAAGGAAAACTTTAGGGACGTGAAAAATACATCCGAGTTCCCTTCCAGGTTGAGGGCGCAGGTGAGGCAGACACTAATGAAGGATTTATGAGGCCCGTCAGTGGGAAAAACATATATATATAGGAAGGGAACTGTGCGCGGTTCTTCATCGGCCGTTGTACAGGAATCTCCTCCCTCTCCCCGGCGGCCATAAAACAGGGCGCTGTAGTAATTTATCTGTCTATCTCACCTGAGATCTCAGTCATAATCTCTCTCTCTCTCTCTCTCTCTCTCTCTCTCTCTCTCTCTCTCTCTCTCTCTCTCTCTCTCTCTCTCTCTCTCTCTCTCTCTTTCTCTCTCTTTCTCTCTCTCTCTCTCCCTTTCTCTGCGAATGCTGATTTAAATAAAATCCACCAACGTTGATAGTTTCAAGCCGATCAGACGAGACATTCTCCAGTAATTGATCTGATTCGAACGATCTACTAACAATTTCGGTGAAATTTCAAATTTGCAGTTCCTCTGACTGAACATGCTGAGCATTATCATCCTTCTCAAAGGATACGTCAGCATTAATAGTTTGAAGCCAACCATAAGAGGCATTCTTTAGTTACTGAATATATGAGAATATATCACTCTTCTGGAAGCCGCACCAGACAAACTATGCTTAACATGAACTGTCATGGCACTAAGCTTGACAAGAACTATCCTGGCACTAAGCTTAAAGGGAACTATCCTGACACTAAGCTTAACAGGAGCTATCATGGCACTAAGCTTAGCAAGAACTATCCTGACACAAAGCTTAATAGGAACTATCCTGGCACTAAGTTTAACAGGAACTATGCTGGCACTAAGCTTAACAGGAACTATCCTGGCATTAAGCTTAACAGGAACTATCCTGGCACTAAGCTTAACAAGAACTATCCTGGCACTAAGCTTAACAGGAACCATACTGACACTAAGCTTAACAGGAACTATCCTGGCACTAAGCTTAAAGGCAACTATCCAGGCACTAAGCATATCAGGAACTATCCTGGAACTGAGCTTAACAGTAACTATCCTGGCCCTAAGCTTAACAGTAACTATCCTGGCACTAAGTTTAAAAGTAACTATCCTGGCACTAAGCTTAACAGTAACTATCCTGGCACTAAGCTTAACAGTAAGTATCCTGCCACTAAGCTTAACAGTAACTATCCAAGCACTAAGCTTAACTGGAACTAACCTGGCACTAAGCTTAACAGTCACTATCCTGGCACTAAGCTTAACAGGAACTCTATCCTGGCACTAACCTTAACAGTAACTATCCTGGCACTAAGCTTAACAGGAACTATCCTGGCACTAAACTTAACAGTAACTATCCTGGCCCTAAGCTTAACAGTAACTATCCTGGCACTAAGCTTAACAGGAGCTATTCTGGCCTTAAGCTTAACAGTAACTATTCTGGCACTAAGCTTAACATTAACTATCCTGGCACTAAGCTTAACAGTAACTACCCTGGCCCTAAGCTTAACAGTAACTATCCTGGCACTAAGCTTAACAGTAACTATTCTGGCACTAAGCTTAACAGGAACTCTTTCCTGGCACTAAGCTTAACAGTAACTAATCTGACACTAAGCTTAACAGTAACTATCCTGGCACTAAGCTTAATAGGAACTATCCTGGCACTAAGCTTAACAGGAACTATCCAGGCACTACGCTTAACAGGAACTATCCTGGCACTAAGCTTAACAGGAACTATCCTGGAACTAAGCTTAACAGGAACTATCCTGGCACTAAGCTTAACAGGAACTATCCTGGAACTAAGCCTTACAGGAACTATCCTGGCACTAAGCTTAACGGGAACTATCCTGGAACTAAGCTTAACAGGAATTATCCTGGCACTAAGCTTAACATGAACTATCCTGGAACTAAGCTTAACAGGAACTATCCAGGCACTAAGCTTAAGGAACTATCCTGGCACTAAGCTTAACAGGAACTATCCTGGAACTAAGCTTAACAGGAACTATCCTGGCACTAAGCTTAACATGAACTATCCTGGAACAAAGCTTAACAGGAACTATCCTGGAACTAAGCTTAACAGGAACTATCCTGGCACTAAGCTTAACATGAACTATCCTGGAACTAAGCTTAACAGGAACTATCCTGGCACTAAGCTTAACTTGAACTATCCTGGAACAAAGCTTAACAGGAACTATCCTGGAACAAAGCTTAACAGGAACTATCCTGGCACTAAGCTTAACAGGAACTATCCTGGCACTAAGCTTAACATGAACTATCCTGGAACAAAGCTTAACAGGAACTATCCTGGAACAAAGCTTAACAGGAACTATCCTGGCACTAAGCTTAACATGAACTATCCTGGCACTAAGCTTAACATGAACTATCCTGGAACAAAGCTTAACAGGAACTATCCTGGCACTAAGCTTAACATGAACTATCCTGGAACAAAGCTTAACAGGAACTATCCAGGCACTAAGCTTAACAGGAACTATCCTGGCACTAAGCTTAACAGGAACTATCCTGGAACAAAGCTTAACAGGAACTATCCAGGCACTAAGCTTAACAGGAACTATCCAGGCACTAAGCTTAACAGGAACTATCCAGGCACTAAGCTTAACAGGAACTATCCAGGCACTAAGCTTAACAGGAACTATCCAGGCACTAAGCTTAACAGGAACTATCCTGGCACTAAGCTTAACAGGAACTATCCAGGCACTAAGCTTAACAGGAACTATCCAGGCACTAAGCTTAACAGGAACTATCCAGGCACTAAGCTTAACAGGAACTATCCAGGCACTAAGCTTAACAGGAACTATCCAGGCACTAAGCTTAACAGGAACTATCCAGGCACTAAGCTTAACAGGAACTATCCAGGCACTAAGCTTAACAGGAACTATCCAGGCACTAAGCTTAACAGGAACTATCCTGGCACTAAGCTTAACAGGAACTATCCAGGCACTAAGCTTAACAGGAACTATCCAGGCACTAAGCTTAACAGGAACTATCCAGGCACTAAGCTTAACAGGAACTATCCAGGCACTAAGCTTAACAGGAACTATCCAGGCACTAAGCTTAACAGGAACTATCCAGGCACTAAGCTTAACAGGAACTATCCAGGCACTAAGCTTAACAGGAACTATCCAGGCACTAAGCTTAACAGGAACTATCCTGGCACTAAGCTTAACAGGAACTATCCAGGCACTAAGCTTAACAGGAACTATCCAGGCACTAAGCTTAACAGGAACTATCCTGGCACTAAGCTTAACAGGAACTATCCAGGCACTAAGCTTAACAGGAACTATCCTGGAACAAAGCTTAACAGGAACTATCCTGGCACTAAGCTTAACAGGAACTATCCTGGCACTAAGCTTAACAGGAACTATCCTGGCACTAAGCTTAACAGGAACTATCCTGGCACTAAGCTTAACAGGAACTATCCAGGCACTAAGCTTAACAGGAACTATCCAGGCACTAAGCTTAACAGGAACTATCCTGGCACTAAGCTTAACAGGAACTATCCTGGCACTAAGCTTAACAGGAACTATCCTGGCACTAAGCTTAACAGGAACTATCCTGGCACTAAGCTTAACAGGAACTATCCTGGCACTAAGCTTAACAGGAACTATCCTGGCACTAAGCTTAACAGGAACTATCCTGGCACTAAGCTTAACAGGAACTATCCAGGCACTAAGCTGTGTTTACAATATGTAAATTTAGACAATTATTTAACGCGATTTAAGGGGAATAAAAATTTTGCTACTTTTAAGTAGTTCACAACTACCGTGGCTGGAACAATCCACAGTTAACACACAATACCGTGGCTGGAACAATTCACAGTTAACACACAATACCGTGGCTGGAACAATCCACAGTTAACACACAATACCGTGGCTGGAACAATCCACAGTTAACACACAATACCGTGGCTGGAACAATTCTCAGTTAACACACAATACCGTGGCTGGAACAATCCACAGTTAACACACAATACCGTGGCTGGAACAATTCTCAGTTAACACACAATACCGTGGCTGGAACAATCCACAGTTAACACACAATACCGTGGCTGGAACAATTCACAGTTAACACACAATACCGTGGCTGGAACAATTCTCAGTTAACACACAATACCGTGGCTGGAACAATCCACAGTTAACACACAATACCGTGGCTGGAACAATCCACAGTTAACACACAATACCGTGGCTGGAACAATCCACAGTTAACACACAATACCGTGGCTGGAACAATCCACAGTTAACACACAATACCGTGGCTGGAACAATCCACAGTTAACACACAATACCGTGGCTGGAACAATCCACAGTTAACACACAATACCGTGGCTGGAACAATTCACAGTTAACACACAATACCGTGGCTGGAACAATCCACAGTTAACACACAATACCGTGGCTGGAACAATCCACAGTTAACACACAATACCGTGGCTGGAACAATCCACAGTTAACACACAATACCGTGGCTGGAACAATTCTCAGTTAACACACAATACCGTTAACACACAATACCGTGGCTGGAACAATTCCAGTTAACAGTTAACACACAATACCGTGGCTGGAACAATCCACAGTTAACACACAATACCGTGGCTGGAACAATCCACAGTTAACACACAATACCGTGGCTGGAACAATCCACAGTTAACACACAATACCGTGGCTGGAACAATCCACAGTTAACACACAATACCGTGGCTGGAACAATCCACAGTTAACACACAATACCGTGGCTGGAACAATCCACAGTTAACACACAATACCGTGGCTGGAACAATCCACAGTTAACACACAATACCGTGGCTGGAACAATCCACAGTTAACACACAATACCGTGGCTGGAACAATCCACAGTTAACACACAATACCGTGGCTGGAACAATCCACAGTTAACACACAATACCGTGGCTGGAACAATCCACAGTTAACACACAATACCGTGGCTGGAACAATCCACAGTTAACACACAATACCGTGGCTGGAACAATCCACAGTTAACACACAATACCGTGGCTGGAACAATCCACAGTTAACACACAATACCGTGGCTGGAACAATCCACAGTTAACACACAATACCGTGGCTGGAACAATCCACAGTTAACACACAATACCGTGGCTGGAACAATCCACAGTTAACACACAATACCGTGGCTGGAACAATTCAGTTAACACACAATACCGTTAACAATTCAGTTAACAATACCGTGGCTGGAACAATTCACAGTTAACAGTTGGAACACACAATACCGTGGCTGGAACAATCCAGTTAACACACAATACCGTGGCTGGAACAATCCACAGTTAACACACAATACCGTGGCTGGAACAATTCACAGTTAACACACAATACCGTGGCTGGAACAATTCACAGTTAACACACAATACCGTGGCTGGAACAATCCACAGTTAACACACAATACCGTGGCTGGAACAATTCACAGTTAACACACAATACCGTGGCTGGAACAATCCACAGTTAACACACAATACCGTGGCTGGAACAATTCACAGTTAACACACAATACCGTGGCTGGAACAATTCTCAGTTAACACACAATACCGTGGCTGGAACAATCCACAGTTAACACACAATACCGTGGCTGGAACAATTCACAGTTAACACACAATACCGTGGCTGGAACAATTCACAGTTAACACACAATACCGTGGCTGGAACAATTCACAGTTAACACACAATACCGTGGCTGGAACAATTCACAGTTAACACACAATACCGTGGCTGGAACAATTCACAGTTAACACACAATACCGTGGCTGGAACAATTCACAGTTAACACACAATACCGTGGCTGGAACAATTCACAGTTAACACACAATACCGTGGCTGGAACAATTCACAGTTAACACACAATACCGTGGCTGGAACAATTCACAGTTAACACACAATACCGTGGCTGGAACAATTCACAGTTAACACACAATACCGTGGCTGGAACAATCCACAGTTAACACACAATACCGTGGCTGGAACAATTCACAGTTAACACACAATACCGTGGCTGGAACAATTCACAGTTAACACACAATACCGTGGCTGGAACAATTCACAGTTAACACACAATACCGTGGCTGGAACAATTCACAGTTAACACACAATACCGTGGCTGGAACAATTCACAGTTAACACACAATACCGTGGCTGGAACAATTCACAGTTAACACACAATACCGTGGCTGGAACAATCCACAGTTAACACACAATACCGTGGCTGGAACAATCCACAGTTAACACACAATACCGTGGCTGGAACAATCCACAGTTAACACACAATACCGTGGCTGGAACAATTCACAGTTAACACACAATACCGTGGCTGGAACAATTCACAGTTAACACACAATACCGTGGCTGGAACAATTCACAGTTAACACACAATACCGTGGCTGGAACAATCCACAGTTAACACACAATACCGTGGCTGGAACAATTCAGTTAACACACAATACCGTGGCTGGAACAATCCACAGTTAACACACAATACCGTGGCTGGAACAATTCACAGTTAACACACAATACCGTGGCTGGAACAATTCACAGTTAACACACAATACCGTGGCTGGAACAATTCACAGTTAACACACAATACCGTGGCTGGAACAATTCACAGTTAACACACAATACCGTGGCTGGAACAATTCACAGTTAACACACAATACCGTGGCTGGAACAATTCACAGTTAACACACAATACCGTGGCTGGAACAATCCACAGTTAACACACAATACCGTGGCTGGAACAATTCACAGTTAATACACAATACTGTGGCTGGAACAATTCACAGTTAACACACAACACCGTTGCTGGAACAATTCACACTTTACACACAATACCGTGGCTGGAACAGTTCACACTTTACACACAATACCTTGGCTGGAACAATTCACAGTTAACACACAATACCGTGGCTGGAACAATCCACAGTTAACACACAATACCGTGGCTGGAACAATCCACAGTTAACACACAATACCGTGGCTGGAACAATCCACAGTTAACACACAATACCGTGGCTGGAACAATCCACAGTTAACACACAATACCGTGGCTGGAACAATCCACAGTTAACACACAATACCGTGGCTGGAACAATCCACAGTTAACACACAATACCGTGGCTGGAACAATCCACAGTTAACACACAATACCGTGGCTGGAACAATTCACAGTTAACACACAATACCGTGGCTGGAACAATTCACAGTTAACACACAATACCGTGGCTGGAACAATTCACAGTTAACACACAATACCGTGGCTGGAACAATCCACAGTTAACACACAATACCGTGGCTGGAACAATTCACAGTTAACACACAATACCGTGGCTGGAACAATCCACAGTTAACACACAATACCGTGGCTGGAACAATCCACAGTTAACACACAATACCGTGGCTGGAACAATCCACAGTTAACACACAATACCGTGGCTGGAACAATCCACAGTTAACACACAATACCGTGGCTGGAACAATCCACAGTTAACACACAATACCGTGGCTGGAACAATTCACAGTTAACACACAATACCGTGGCTGGAACAATCCACAGTTAACACACAATACCGTGGCTGGAACAATCCACAGTTAACACACAATACCGTGGCTGGAACAATTCTCAGTTAACACACAATACCGTGGCTGGAACAATTCTCAGTTAACACACAATACCGTGGCTGGAACAATTCTCAGTTAACACACAATACCGTGGCTGGAACAATCCACAGTTAACACACAATACCGTGGCTGGAACAATTCACAGTTAACACACAATACCGTGGCTGGAACAATTCACAGTTAACACACAATACCGTGGCTGGAACAATTCACAGTTAACACACAATACCGTGGCTGGAACAATTCACAGTTAACACACAATACCGTGGCTGGAACAATTCACAGTTAACACACAATACCGTGGCTGGAACAATTCACAGTTAACACACAATACCGTGGCTGGAACAATCCACAGTTAACACACAATACCGTGGCTGGAACAATCCACAGTTAACACACAATACCGTGGCTGGAACAATTCACAATACCGTGGCTGGAACAATCCACAGTTAACACACAAACACACAATACCGTGGCTGGAACAATCCACAGTTAACACACAATACCGTGGCTGGAACAATTCTCAGTTAACACACAATACCGTGGCTGGAACAATTCTCAGTTAACACACAATACCGTGGCTGGAACAATTCACAGTTAACACACAATACCGTGGCTGGAACAATTCACAGTTAACACACAATACCGTGGCTGGAACAATTCACAGTTAACACACAATACCGTGGCTGGAACAATTCACAGTTAACACACAATACCGTGGCTGGAACAATTCTCAGTTAACACACAATACCGTGGCTGGAACAATTCACAGTTAACACACAATACCGTGGCTGGAACAATTCACAGTTAACACACAATACCGTGGCTGGAACAATTCACAGTTAACACACAATACCGTGGCTGGAACAATTCACAGTTAACACACAATACCGTGGCTGGAACAATTCACAGTTAACACACAATACCGTGGCTGGAACAATTCACAGTTAACACACAATACCGTGGCTGGAACAATTCTCAGTTAACACACAATACCGTGGCTGGAACAATTCTCAGTTAACACACAATACCGTGGCTGGAACAATTCTCAGTTAACACACAATACCGTGGCTGGAACAATTCTCAGTTAACACACAATACCGTGGCTGGAACAATTCACAGTTAACACACAATACCGTGGCTGGAACAATTCACAGTTAACACACAATACCGTGGCTGGAACAATTCACAGTTAACACACAATACCGTGGCTGGAACAGTTCACAGTTAACACACAATACCGTGGCTGGAACAATTCATAGTAAACACACAATACCGTGGCTAGAACAATTCACAGCTAGCACCCAACACAGTGGCTGGAACAATTCATAAGTGACACACAATACCGTGGCTGGAACAATTCATAGCTAACACACACAATACCGTGGCTGGAACAATTCATAAGTGACACACAATACCGTGGCTGGAACAATTCATAACTAACACACAATACCGTGGCTGGAACAATTCATAACTAACACACAATACCGTGGCTGGAACAATTCATAACTAACACACAATACCGTGGCTGGAACAATTCATAACTAACATAACACACAACACAATACCGTGGCTGGAACAATTTATAAGTAACACACAATACCGTGGCTGAAACAATTCTAAGTTAACACACAATACCGTGGCTGGAACAATTCACAGTTAACACACAATACCGTGGCTGGAACAATTCATAACATAACACACAGTTATACCGTGGCTGGAACAATTCTCAGTTAACACACAATACCGTGGCTGGAACAATTCATAACACACAATACCGTGGCTGGAACACACAATACCGTGGCTGGAACAATTCATAGTTAACACACAATACCGTGGCTGGAATAATTCACAGTTAACACACAATACCGTGGCTGGAACAATTCATCAGTTAACACACAATACCGTGACTGGAACAATTCACAGTTAATACACAATACTGTGGCTGGAACAATTCACAGTTAACACACAATACCGTTGCTGGAACAATTCACAGTTAACACACAATACCGTTGCTGGAACAATTCACACTTTACACACAATACCGTGGCTGGAACAATTCACAGTTAACACACAATACCGTGGCTGGAATAATTCACAGTTAACACACAATACCGTGGCTGGAACAATTCACAGTTAACACACAATACCGTGGCTGGAACAATTCACAGTTAACACACAATACCGTGGCTGGAACAATTCACAGTTAACACACAATACCGTGGCTGGAACAATTCACAGTTAACACACAATACCGTGGCTGGAACAATTCACAGTTAACACACAATACCGTGGCTGGAACACTTCATAACTAACACACAATACCGTGGCTGGAACAATTCATAACTAACACACAATACCGTGGCTGGAACAATTCATAACTAACACACAATACCGTGGCTGGAACAATTCATAACTAACACACAATACCGTGGCTGGAACAATTCACAGCTAACACACAATAACGTGGTGGGAACAATTCACAGTTAACACAAAATACCGTGGCTGGAACAATTCACAGTTAACGTACAATACTGTGGCTGGAACAATTCACAGTTAACCTACACAATACCGTGGCTGGAACAATTCACAGATAACCCCACAATACCGTGGTTGGAACAATTCACACTTAACCCCACAATAACGTGGCTGGAACAATTCACAGTTAACACACAATACCGTGGCTGGAACAATTCACAGTTAACACACAATACCGTGGCTGGAACAATTCACAGTTAACACACAATACCGTGGCTGGAACAATTCACAGTTAACACACAATACCGTGGCTGGAACAATTCACAGTTAACACACAATACCGTGGCTGGAACAATTCACAGTTAACACACAATACCGTGGCTGGAACAATTCACAGTTAACACACAATACCGTGGCTGGAACAATTCACAGTTAACACACAATACCGTGGCTGGAACAATTCACAGTTAACACACAATACCGTGGCTGGAACAATTCACAGTTAACACACAATACCGTGGCTGGAACAATTCACAGTTAACACACAATACCGTGGCTGGAACAATTCACAGTTAACACACAATACCGTGGCTGGAACAATTCACAGTTAACACACAATACCGTGGCTGGAACAATTCACAGTTAACACACAATACCGTGGCTGGAACAATTCACAGTTAACACACAATACCGTGGCTGGAACAATTCACAGTTAACACACAATACCGTGGCTGGAACAATTCACAGTTAACACACAATACCGTGGCTGGAACAATTCACAGTTAACACACAATACCGTGGCTGGAACAATTCACAGTTAACACACAATACCGTGGCTGGAACAATTCACAGTTAACACACAATACCGTGGCTGGAACAATTCACAGTTAACACACAATACCGTGGCTGGAACAATTCACAGTTAACACACAATACCGTGGCTGGAACAATTCACAGTTAACACACAATACCGTGGCTGGAACAATTCACAGTTAACACACAATACCGTGGCTGGAACAATTCACAGTTAACACACAATACCGTGGCTGGAACAATTCACAGTTAACACACAATACCGTGGCTGGAACAATTCACAGTTAACACACAATACCGTGGCTGGAACAATTCACAGTTAACACACAATACCGTGGCTGGAACAATTCACAGTTAACACACAATACCGTGGCTGGAACAATTCACAGTTAACACACAATACCGTGGCTGGAACAATTCACAGTTAACACACAATACCGTGGCTGGAACAATTCACAGTTAACACACAATACCGTGGCTGGAACAATTCACAGTTAACACACAATACCGTGGCTGGAACAATTCACAGTTAACACACAATACCGTGGCTGGAACAATTCACAGTTAACACACAATATCATAGCTGGAACAGTTTGGAGGTTGTGCGGGGGGTGGTGGTGGTGGTGGTGGTGGCGGTTGGGGTGGTTGTGGTGGTGGTTGTGGTGGTTGTGATGTTGGTGGTGGTGGTTATGGTGGTGGTTGTGGTGTTGGTGGTGGTGGTTATGGTGTTAGTAAGTAACGTACAATACCGTGGCATGAACAATTCAAAGTTAACACACAATACCGTGGCTGGAACAATTCAAAGTTAACACACAATAACGTGGCTGGAACAATTCACAAATAAGTCACAATTGGGACGACGTTTTGGTCCACCCTGGACCATTTTCTCTTCATTTATGAGCATGACTTGATAATGATCCCAAACATCGTTTAATACGTCTTCTAAGACGTCGTTCAAAACGTCTTCCAAAACATCATCTTAAGACAACTAATATGGGTTAACTTTGACATGTTAGTAATTTTTTTTATCATTGCGATAAAATTAGGCAAACGAATTAATGCGATGAAACTCGTTTGAAACGACGAGACGAAACGTAGAGAAAATGAAAACGCTCGTAAGCGATATATTAAGGAGGTCAGGAGATGCACCTGATATTACGAAGCTGGAATGACGGAAGTTAAAAGTTGGGCCGCGGGCCATGAGCCAGGAGTCTGGGAATGAGATCCCGGGTTTAGTTGAGGGATCCCGGGGAGGGTGGATCAAATGTGATTAGGGATCTGCGTGATTGGAGACCCAGATGAGATTGGGAAGAACCTGGCTCCCCATGGGAGGGATATTAGGTTCTCTAGGATTGGTAGTTCGTATCTCAAGAACCATGTGGTGGTGGTGATTGTGGTGTTGGAGGTTGTGGTGGTGGTGGTGGTTGTGGTGGTGGTGATAGTGGCGTTGGATGTTCTGGTAGTGGTGGCCATGGTGGTAGTGGTGATTGTGATGTTGGAGGTTGAGGTGGTGGTAGTGGTGGTGGTGGTGGTTGGGGTGGTGGTGTTGGTGGTGGTTGTGATGGTGGTGGTTGTGGTGTTGGTGGTGGTGGTTATGGTGGTTGTAGTGATGGTTTTTGTGGTGGTGGTGGTGGTGGTTGTGGTTGTAATGGAGGTGTTTGTGGTTCTGGTGGTGGTGGTGGTGGTGATGGTGATGGTGGTAGTGGTGGTGGTTGTGGTGATTGTAATGGTGGTGTTTATGGTTCTGGTGGTGATGGTGGTGGTGGTGGTGATAGTAGTACTTGTGGTGGTGGTGCTGGTGGTGGTGGTGATGGTGGTGATGGTGGTGGTGGTGATGGTAGTGATAGTGGTGGTGGTGGTGGTGATGGTGGTTGTGGTGGTGGTGGTGGTGGTGATGATGGTGGTGGTGGTGGTGGTGGTGGTGGTGGTGATTGTGGTGGTAGTGGTGGTGGTGATGGTGGTGATAGTGTTGGTGGTGGTGGTGGTGGTGGTGATGGTGGTGGTGGTGATAGTGGTGGTGATAGTGGTACTGGTGGTGGTGGTGGCGGTGGTGGTGATGGTGGTGATAGAGGTGGTGGTGATAGTGGTGGTGGTGATTGTGGTGATGGTGGTGGTGGTGGTGATGGTGGTGGTGATGGTGGTGGTGATTGTGGTGGTAGTGGTGGTGGTGTTGGTGGTGGTGGTGGTCATGATGGTGGTGATGGTGGTGATAGTGGTGGTGGTGATGGTGGTGATGGTTGTGGTGGTGATGATGGTGGTGGCGGAGATGGTGGTGGTGTTGTTGGTGATTGTGGTAATGATGGTGGTGGTGGTGGTGGTGATTGTGGTAATGATGGTGGTGGTGGTGGTGATAGTGGGGGTGGTGATGGTGGTGATGGTTGTGGTGGTGATGATGGTGGTGGCGGTGATGGTGGTGGTGTTGGTGGTGATTGTGGTAATGATGGTGGTGGTGGTGGTGGTGATTGTGGTAATGATGGTGGTGGTGGTGGTGATTGTGGTAATAATGGTGGTGGTGGAGGTGGTGGTGGTGATTGTGGTAATGATGGTGGTGGTGGTGGTGGTGGTGTTGGTGGTGATTGTGGTAATGATGATGGTGGTGGTGGTGTTGGTGGGGATTGTGGTAATGATGGTGGTGGTGGTGGTGTTTGTGGTGTTGGTGGTGATTGTGGTAATGATGGTGGTGGTGGTGGTGGTGATTGTGGTAATGATGGTGGTGGTGGTGGTGGTGGTGGTGGTGGTGATTGTGGTAATTATGGTGGTGGTGGTGGTGGTCATTGTGGTAATGATGGTGGTGGTGGTGGTGTTGGTGGTGTTGGTGGTGATTGTGGTAATGATGATGGTGGTGGTGGTGTTGGTGGTGATTGTGGTAATGATGGTGGTGGTGGTGTTGGTGGTGATTGTGGTAATGATGGTGCTGGTGGTGGTGTTGGTGGTGATTGTGGTAATGATGGTGGTGGTGGTGTTGGTGGTGATTGTGGTAATGATGATGGTGGTGGTGGTGTTGGTGGTGATTGTGGTAATGATGGTGGTGGTGGTGGTGGTGATTGTGGTAATGATGGTGCTACCTTTGCTGCTACCTTTGCTGCTACCTTTGCTGCTACCTTTGCTGCTACCTTTGCTGCTACCTTTGCTGCTACCTTTGCTGCTACCTTTGCTGCTACCTTTGCTGCTACCTTTGCTGCTACCTTTGCTGCTACATTTGCTGCTATCTTTCCTGCTACCTTTGCTGCTACCTTTGCTGCTACCTTTCCTGCTACCTTTGCTGCTACCTTTGCTGCTACCTTTGCTGCTACCTTTGCTGCTACCTTTGCTGCTACCTTTACTGCTACCTTTGCTGCTACCTTTCCTGCTACCTTTGCTGCTACCTTTGCTGCTACCTTTCCTACCTGTGCTCCGACCTGTGCTGCTACCTTTGCTGCTACCTTTGCTGCTACCTTTGCTGCTACCTTTGCTGCTACCTTTGCTGCTACCTTTGCTGCTACCTTTGCTGCTACCTTTGCTGCTACCTTTGCTGCTACCTTTCCTGCTACCTTTGCTGCTACCTTTGCTGCTACCTTTGCTGCTACCTTTGCTGCTACCTTTCCTGCTACCTTTGCTGCTACCTTTGCTGCTACCTTTGCTGCTACCTTTGCTGCTACCTTTGCTGCTACCTTTGCTGCTACCTTTGCTGCTACCTTTGCTGCTACCTTTGCTGCTACCTTTGCTGCTACCTTTGCTGCTACCTTTGCTGCTACCTTTGCTGCTACCTTTGCTGCTACCTTTGCTGCTACCTTTGCTGCTCCCTTTGCTGCTACCTTTGCTGCTACCTTTCCTGCTACCTTTGCTGCTACCTTTGCTGCTACCTTTCCTGCTACCTTTGCTGCTACCTTTGCTGCTACCTTTGCTGCTACCTTTGCTGCTACCTTTGCTGCTACCTTTGCTGCTACCTTTGCTGCTACCTTTGCTGCTACCTTTGCTGCTACCTTTGCTGCTACCTTTGCTGCTACCTTTGCTGCTACCTTTGCTGCTACCTTTGCTGCTACCTTTGCTGCTACCTTTGCCGCTACCTTTGCTGCTACCTCTGCTGCTACCTTTGCTGCTACCTTTGCTGCTACCTTTGCTGCTACCTTTGCTGCTACCTTTGCTGCTACCTTTGCTGCTACCTTTGCTGCTACCTTTGTGCAATGGAACTATATCTGTTGTTTTTAATAAATGTGGAATGAACCCCGTGTCTAGGCTCCATCTCTCTAAAATATTTAAAGCACATAACATAGTCCTTGATGAACACTATGTTCCACGAGTCATATTAAGACTTTTGATATTAATTCATTTCCTCGCTATCATCAGCGTAAGTTCCATCTTGTTTAAACAAGGTCCCGATACTGGATGCGGTTTTTGCCCTGAATTTGTCATATAGGTCATATTTTGGATGCCTTCTAATTTCATTAATTGCTTTTAGCTCAGATCTGCATCTCCTAGACTTTTATTTGTGATTCCTTCCATTTGAGGTCAGTGTCGTCTGTCCCTAGAGTCAGAGAGAGGTTCTTCAGTATATCAGATAGTCTGACTCACTGGAGAAGTCCTGTGATTCTTCGTCATCGTCTGTAGAAGGATTCTCTCTCTCTCTCTCTCTCTCTCTCTCTCTCTGACAGTTCTGTCCAGGCTGGATGCAGACAAGAGATGAGTCATCTTGTCCTGTTCTCTATTCTGTCAAGATGTCGTAAATGGGACCGGGGCAAGGGGATGCAGGCAGTCCAAGAAAGTGGAGCGTACTCAAGGTGTGAGCATACTTGTGCTTCATACTGAGTCTTGAAGCCTCTACTAACGAACAGATGCAAGATATGTCTAAGTACTGTAAGCTTCCTGGCCGCCTTGTTTGCAAGATTTACAGCGTGGTTCTTCATAGTCTGTTGGGAGTCAAATTTCACCCCAAGGATATTAACTTCGTCTCCGGGTACCGAAACTCTCCCATTCATTCTTACCACTGTTTCAGCATTACCAACCTGATGCCTAGAGACCTTCATCATTTGTGTTTTCTTAGAAGCAAATATGATCTACCATCGTTTTTCCCAGGTTGATATAGCTGTAACCTGGTGACTGATTCAATTTAGATCAGCTGGTATTTCCTCTCTTGGATAAATAAATGTCAGAGAACAATTCTCTGCATATTTATTTGATTCTCGAATGAGTTGAAGAAGGTCATTAAAGCAGACATTCCCTCAAGCACACTTCCTAATGAAACACTGACAACAATAGAGTGTCTTGTTGACTTTGTTGTAAAGAGAACTAAGCATAGAGATCTACCTTGAAGGTTATCACTGAGGAGGCATAGCGCAGAGCCGGCGACTTCTAGCGCTGGCTGGTTTGCCAAGAGTCCCTGGTGCCATGCTCGGTCAAAATCACCAACAATATCCAGTGCTATTACACAATTGATAATGGATTCATCCATTGACTGGTGCCACTTAGTGTAGAGGTTTAACAACAGATTAGCAGCATAGTGAGCTTTTCTGAAATCATATTGGTGATCACACAAAAGCGAATGTTAGTAGAAAATAGCTGTCATCTGTCGTGAGATTATTGTCTCAAGCATCTTGCCAGTGATTGGCAGGAGAGACACTGGCCTGTAGTTGCTGATTTCCTCTCTGCTCTTCTTTTTGTAAACAGGGACTACATTCGTCTCTGTCCACAGAGAAGGCTATTTATATTTAGGCAGTGCTGATAGATGCGAGTTAGAGATAACAGCATTTTTGTGGTCCAGGAATTTAGGGAGAAGATATGCTTCATTCTGATTTATTTTCACCACTGACAATTTTGACGCAGTTCTTGCGGCTAATCAAGAAGGTTCCCTTGCAGGATCAGGATCTTGCATCTTAGCAGCAAAGTGTTCAGCAAAGAGGTCAGCTTTTTCCTGGCTGCAAGCAGAGACAGTCCCATCCTGTCGATTTAGACGTGGAATAATGTCGTCAGGTGAATAAACTTTTCTGTCATGGACCAAGTACTGGCAGGTACCAGGTTCTGGAGCCTACCCTACATGATTCCAGTTTTCTGTTTTGTGTCAGCCTTCCATCCAAAGATGGTTCGCTTTTGAACTTTTTCCATTTTCCGAGAGACTTGTCTGTGCAGGTCCCTGTTGTAGATAATGGGATGCCTCTAAGATTTTCAAACCTTGTACTTAGCAGTAGCGTCCCTTCTACAACGAAAGCCGAACCAAGGCTGATCTGAAGATTTCGTTTCTCTCTCTCGCTTTCTCTCTCTCTCTCTCTCTCTCTCTCTCTCTCTCTCTCTCTCTCTCTCTCTCTCTCTCTCTCTCTCTCTATCTCTATCTATCTCTCTCTCTCTCTATCTCTCTCTCTCTCTCTCTTTTTTTTTTTACACAGGGTTTGACAAGTTAAGAGATCCCTATCTTTATTGACAAGCTATTTACAGGTTAAGGATTCCCTAACTTTATTGGCAGAAGCTAAGAGGCTGTTACCTACATCAGCTCATTTGAAAGCATTTTTATTGTTATGAGACATACAAGTAGGGAACAGGATGAAATTAGAGCCATCTCTCTCTCTCTCTCTCTCTCTCTCTCTCTCTCTCTCTCTCTCTCTCTCTCTCTCTCTCTCTCTCTCTCTCTCTCTCTCTCTGCTAGTGTGGTGGGCGGGGGTTGCTAGCGTAGTGGGAGGGAACTGTTGCTCTGGTGGCTGATGGCACGGATTTGGAGGGCAGTGATGAGGGAGCAGAAGAGGAAACATTACTCTGATGATGGGAGGGAGTGAGGGGAGAGCGGAGGGAAGCAGTGAGAGGGGGTCGTCCTCCCTTACAGATATGCCACCAATATTTCTCAAATATACGGAAGATCGTTGGGTGCTTTGTCAGTAGGGAGCCTCCGTCAAGCAGAAATCTTTCAGTCTTATGGATAGCATCCAACGTCGTTTCACTTGACAGTAACTTGTTACCGTTAACATTAATGACTTGGTCTAGTTGAAGATTGTGGGCCTTTTTCAAGATTTTTTTTTTGTCAGAAAGAGATGAAATGTGTGGATTCATAAGCGTTATTACCGTCCTCTGGCGCTACATTTCCTGTCCCGGACACTACAAGGCATCATCGGAATAGTAAGCCAGGATCAGTGGTTCTGTCAGGAGCAACCGCGACAGCACATGAATTTCCCAGGGTCTTAGCTTTGTCTTTCCGCTTAATCATGCTGTGCAATCATCCTGTTGATGATTTTCCTCTCAATGATTCATATTCATGCGCTACCATCCCATTGATGATATATCTTAATGAGGGATGAAATCAGCTTTGAGGTTTTCTTTGAAAAGTCTGATGCGCCTCTTTAAATCCCTTGCGTTAGTTTAATCTTTGTGTTGTTCATTTGTGATATGTGAAACCAATGAACTCCATTTCAGTGTTGAACTTAGACATTATGTGGGCTGATATTGTCCACAGTGCACGCTGTACTTCCGTCATCTTACTGCCACGAGTCAAACTGTCTGGGCTTTTTATGTGACTTCTTAAATGTTTGTTGGGTGACTAAGTCACAACCAAGGCCTACCCAAAACTATGTGTTCAACGAATGACATGACAGTCTTCTTGAAACTTTCTGCAGACATCTAGCCGTTCACTCTCCTGATCATTTATCTCTTGAATGCAGAGACAGGCAGACTTCAGGTAGTTGAAGTGTCCTGCTGCAGCAAATATCAGCAGGGACATGGTGTTACAAAAAACGCAATTCTAAAAGCTTAGAGATCTCCAGTGAATACTAGAAAGGACTACCCTTCTAGCATCCAGCCTGTTACTGGGTTTTCGTAACAAGTAGTCAGTATCCTTGTCCAATTATCCATTAGAATTCAATAAGAATTATTAGTGCTTCAGGATTACAACTGGTAGGCTACTAACTAGAGAAATTAAAATTTAATAAATTTATTAATAATTAAGTTGTCTAGGAGTATATCAAATTAAATTAAATTAAATTAATCACAGTAATCAAAATAATAGTAATCACTTCTCTCGTTTACAGTATTATTGTGCTGAAAGCACATATCACATTTATAATTCTTAAGTACCGTCTGGTACATTAACATTTAATAATACAATATACAAATAAGTTTGTGTGTATGTGTGTAAGTGCTCTAAGTAGTTCGATATGTCTCACGTCTCGGCTAGACTTAAACAAGTGACTGGCAAAGTCTTTTCATAAACAAACTTCTTGACCAACTGGCAATCAGAACAGTCTGCTTGAACAATAAAAAGAATGCTAAGCCCAAGAGCAATATAACAAGCAACGGCGACACAGAATCAGGAACAAGGAGATAATATAACGACACTAAGTAGGGACCATCAGCAGATCCTCCACAAAAGTCACAAAACTCCCATGCTACTGAATTTAAGTTCAGCATAAGAAAATCCCCGACTGTGACAGTACACAGAAACCAGTACAAATTAGGTCAGAAGCTACAGCTCAGGACCTGAGTTGCTCAGAGTGTCTATGTGACACACAACCTCAGTACAACGTCGAAAATCACTAAGTCTATGCAATGTTCTGTGAACAGAGTCTCCGGAACTAACAACACTAATAAGAAAGAGACGATCTTCCAACAAGGGCCAATAAGGGAGATTTAGGCTCGTCTTGTCTAGAATACGTCCAACCACCAAGCGAGTCTAGACCAGACTGAATACTTCAGGCGAGGTGAGAACATCCCCCCTCGATCACGTGATAGCTCTGTGGACAGTTGCTGCCTAGCAACAGAAGCTGGCAGAGTAACAAGCAAAGAGCGATAATTACAGTAGTTAGACAATCAAGACTTGAACTATGGGCACATAATAATATGTTACATCCTACCTAACAAAAGTAACTAAGACAAATAATAATATAAAGCAATATATTCACGATTTAGCTATTATCACAAATATAAGCAATATAAAATTATGTGAAATGGTAATATACATTATATACATGGTGTCTGCTGGCCAGGTTGCTGGGAACCTCCAACGGTGACAGAATGCAAGTGCTGTTACTGGGATACATATCAATCATGGGCAAATACAGAACAGAGGACTGGCCATGATGTATATAACCCTGATGAATGATGCGCATCATCCCCTGCCAATTTAGTGCTGGCTGCTTGAAATGGAATGAAAGTTCCTATAAGATATCATCTCTCATGTCCCAGTTTCGAAGACCATGAAGTTCTTGTAACTTGATGTTTAGAGTGTCCATGAGGAATGTGGACCGATACAGGTGATGGAACTACACTGCTAGACCAATCTGTCTTAGTGCGAAGACATCTTGTTGTCTTACTGCTTGTACTATGGCTGGTCCAATACTGGCTACTTTGTGTTGCGTGTTTTTTCCCTAGAACAGATATTTCAACGTTGTGTTTCTGTAATAAGCCCAGTGCAGAGTTGAATTGAAGATTCTCAGCTTTTGAGTAAAGATCATTAGCGGAAAGTACAGTACATTTGAGTTGATATCTGATCAACCTTGGTGGCGTCTCGGTCATGGTTCTCCTCTGTGCTTCTTCATCACATATTTGTAGAACATCTTTGTGGTACATAAGTCTGATGTGTGATGTTTTCTCTCTAAATGTTTCTGTGTTGCTCAAGCCATTTCTCTCTGCGACATAGATGGAATCCCCGTATTGTTCTTAAAGGAAACGAACTTTCTTGATACAGGAACTCCTTCACTTTGCCCTGAAGGTCTGGAATCATCAACCGTTCCTCATCATTCATATCTTGAGATGCACAACCTGAAGAATGCCTGCTCTTGATCAGCATCTTTAGGTCATCCAGACTGTCCGTGTTTTGCATCCGTTCCGCTCAGAAATTTGCAGTGATGCATTATTGCTTAAATTGACATTACATAAATAGTAGTATGTATAGTCTGCTGTATGAAGACCTTCGCCACAGTACTCAATCCGCCTTTTCATAGTAAACGACCAATCATCAATATGACTTTCACAGTACTCCAGGATGATCCTGACAAAGAAGCCTTTTTGGATGTAGCTGTAGTCAGACCCTTCCACAGAAAAGGCAATCAGACTTGCTGTTGAGCGACTCAGTAGACACGCGTTCACTTCTCCTCAGTGAGAGTTTAAAGAAACCGCTTTTCTTGTTTGATTCTGAAAATCATTTGATTTTCAGTACCGTTTACGACAGTGTATCTTACAGGTAGCCGCCATAACAACGCTATCACTTCTCTGAGCACTTGCTGCACTGATGTTACAATAGTCCTGACCAACTTGAACTTCACCATCGCCTCCTTCAACCATTCTTTGCAGACTGGACATCTTTTATGGGCACAGCATGAAGTTCTCACCTTCCAAACCTAAAAGAGATAAAAAAAATCATATTAAAGAAAATAATGGTTACAGATCAAAATAACTACTATTTAATGAAAAAAAGTAAGCAAAACCCACTGTCCTATAGGAAATCGTTTGGGAGAATTGGCCACTTTCTTGGAACTCTACAGTCAATGGACCTAATCATTAATAAATTGGCAACAATAGATACCGTGACCATAAACCCGGGCTAGATAGAAAAATTATCGTTCTACATTTCCAGCTATCAGAGTTTGGTAGATTTTTTTTGATTATTTACAACATCCAGTAAATAAAAAACCTGGAAACCTTCTGTTACAAAGTTTTGAAGGTTAAGATATTTTTTCATGGACAGACTCGTCTAACCTGTCTTTCCTCTCTCCCTCAAATACTGTGACAACATTTGCTGCAGCATTTGCTCTGTTTCTATTAACTTGTTGAAGATTGTGGCTAGTGGTTTACACACAGCATCTACTACCTCTCAGAAGACCTAGATATTATCTGATCTCATTGCCATCGAGGTTTCTAGCTCACACAATAGTTTCTTCATCTCTTCTGCTGTTGTATGCAATGTGCCCAGATCTCGCTGGTGCACTCCACCTGTTTGACTTTCTTGTGTCGTAGCTATTTCCTCTGACAGTACCTCCCTCAATTTCTTGCTAAGATCCTTACAGACTACTGTTCATTCCTTGTGAACTCTCTCCATTTTTCAACTTGATTATTTTGATCTTTAACCGTTGTCTTCCTCCTGATGTGAGTGTATAACAACTTTGGGTCAAATTTGGCTTTCGATGCTATGCCATTCTCAAGTTATCGTTGAGTCTTTCTTCTTACCCATGCATATTCATTCCTGGTTCTTCTGCTTTATTGTTTTCCTGCATTCTTTGCCTTCTTTGTTTACCATGCTCTAGCACATTCAGCTTTTGCCTCTTGGCTCATCTAGGTGAATCATAGGCTCAGTCTATTTTTGCCATTGTGTGTTTTGCTTCTGGGAACAAAATTTCTACTCTGCCTCCTTCAACCTACATACTCCATCATCTCGTTCTCTCTCTCTTCCCTTCCTATTCTATTTCCCACTGCACGTTATTCAGGAATTACCTCATGCCTGTGGTCTCCTCTTTTGAAGTTTGGCTTCTCTTGTCCTCCTTGTGCCATCTCTCTCTCTCTCTCTCTCTCTCTCTCTCTCTCTCTCTCTCTCTCTCTCTCTCTCTCTCTCTCTCTCTCTGTCTGTCTGTCTGTCTCTCTCTCTCTCTCTCTCTCTCTTTCTGTCTGTCTGTCTGTCTGTCTGTCTGTCTGTCTGTCTGTCTCTCTCTCTCTCTCTCTGTCTCTGTCTCTGTCTCTGTCTCTGTCTCTGTCTCTGTCTCTCTCTCTCTCTCTCTCTCTCTGTGTCTGTCTGTCTCTGTCTCTCTCTCTCTCTCTCTCTCTCTCTCTCTCTCTCTCTCTCTCTCTCTCTCTCTCTCTCTCTCTCTCTCTGGTTGTGTTACTAATATATTGATGCATGAAGTTCTCCGTTACGACCTCTAGCATCTTATTGCTTTATGTCTCTGGTACGTAAGGCTCCAGGTTCTCCCAGTCTATTTCATTGTGGCTAAATTCTCCCAGAACTTAGCAGCTTTACATTGCTCAGATGGGTTTCTCTGGCCACCTCTGTGAGTGTCTATTATTGTTCTTTTGTTGTCATCATATTTTTGTCTTGGTCTTTTGCTCTTTGGTAGAGATTTGCACACCACTCCTGTCACCATCTTGGCACCCTGATCTTAGGTGTACCTAATGTATAGTCATTTGCCATCACTTTGTTTATTCCTCTCTTCTCAAAGCTTCACTGGTTGCTGATAAGCAGTGCTACATCTCCACCTCCTCTGTTCCCTCTGTTCTTTCTCATAATCCTATATCCAACAGGGAAGATTGCATCTGTGGTCATCTCTGTGAGCTTTATCTCTGTGAGTGCTGTAATGTCTGGGAATGCCTCTACTATTCGTTTGTTAAGTTCATCATAGTTATTTGTTATTTCATCTCCAATTGTGTGTTGTGCCCCCTGAGAGAGACACGATGTATATAATGTACATTTTATGTATATAATCTTTCATATAATTTTATATTGCCCGTATTTTCATTAATAGCCAAAATTAAAATATCTTGCTTCATATTCTTATTTGGCTTAGCTATGTCATTTACACTTCATTATGCTCACTGTTCAAGAGTTGTGGTTGGTTGTTCACATTGACAAACTACTTAGCTAACTATCAGTTCGCTTGTTTACCTGGCGGTGTCTCTGCAGTACAACGGGTGAGTCACGTGATATTACCTGATGTGAGGCCTGTAGTCGAGAAATCGCTCTCTCTCTCCATCTGCTCCTAGTCCTGGAAGCATCTGTCTCATCTCTGTCGGGTTGGCTGTTATTTAGACTGTTTTGGTAGAATATGATTTCGTTGGTGAGTCGAAACATACATCTTGTAATTCTGTGTAACTCTGTTCACAGAGCATTGTTCAGACTTAGTCATTTTTTAACATTTTGCTGAGGTTGTTTACCTGGAGTTTGCCTGGAGAGGGTTTCGGGGGTCAACACCCACGCGGATCGGTCAGAGACTAGGCCTCATGGTGGATCTGGGTCTGATCAACCAGGCTGTTACTGCTGGCCGCACACAAGCTGACGTACGAATCACAGCCCAGTTGGTCAGGTACTTACTTTAGTTACCTGTCCAGTGCCTTCTTAAAGACAGCCAGAGGTCTATTAGTAATCCCCCTTATGTATGCTGGGAGACAGTTGAACAGTCTTGGGCCCCGGGCACTTACTGTGTTGTCTCTCAATGTACTCGTGGCGCCCCTGTTTTTCATCAGGGGAATGTTGCATCTCCTGCTGAGTCTTGCTTTCATAGGGAGTGATTTTTGTGTACAGGTTTGGTGCTAATCCCTCCAGGACCTTCCAGGTGTATATTATTATGTATCTCTCTCGCCTTCGTTCCAGGGAATACAGATCAAGGACCTTCAACTGTTCTCAGTAATTTAGGTGCCTTATCGAACTTACGTGTGCCATGGAAGTTCCTTGTACACTCTCCAGGTCTGCAATGTCGCCAGCCTTGAAGGGGGCCGTTAGTGTACAGCAGTATTCCAGCCTAGAGAGCACAAGCGATTTGAAGAGAACCATCATGGGTTTGGCGTCCCTAGTTTTGAAGGTTCTCATTATCCATCCTATCATTTTCCTAGCAGATGAGGTAGATACATTACTGTGGTCTTTGAAGGCGAGATCCTCTGGCATTCTCACTCCCAGGTCCTTCATATTACTTTTCCATTTTATTGTATAGTTAGAATTTGATATATTTATAATTTCCTCAAATTTCTCATATATACGTAGTTGAAATTTCTCCTCGTTGAACATCATATTGTTTTGGATGGCCCATTCGAAGATTTGATTGATGTCCACTTGGAGTCTCGCGGTGTCTTCGATGGAGGGCACTGCCATGGTAATCCGGGCGTCATCCGCAAAGGAAGACACAGAGCTACGGCTTACATCTCTGTCTATGTCAGAAATGAGGATGCGGAATAGAATGGGAGCGAGTACTGTGCCTTGAGGAACAGAGCTTTTAACCGTGGCTGCCTCAGACTTTACTATGTTTTCTGTTACTCTTTGTGTTCTATTTGTCAGGAAGTTATAGATCCATCTACCAACTTTCCCTGTTATTCCTTTATCACGTATTTTGTGTGCTATTACACCATGGTCACACTTGTCGAAAGCTTTTGCAAAGTCTGTGCATACTACATCTGTATTTTGTTTATCCTCTAGACCATCCAGGACCTTATCATTGTGGTCCAGTAGCTGGGACAGGCAGGAGCGACCTGCTCTAAACCCGTGTTGCCTTGGGTTATGTAATTGATGGGTATCTAGGTGGTTGGCGATCTTGCTTCTTAGAACCCTCTCAAAGATTTTTATGATATGGGATGTTATTGCTATCGGTCTGTAGTTTTTTGCAATTGCTTTACTGCCCCCTTTGTGGAGTGGGGCTATGTCTGTTGTTTTAGTGTGTGTTTGATGACCCCTGTGTCCATGCTCCCTCTCCATAAAATGCTGAAGGCACGCAATAGGGGCTTCTTGCAATTCCATGAATCTGCACCTGGGGCAGAGTGCATGGGCATGTTATTTATTGCCTCTTCAAAGTCTTTTGGAGTTAGGATATTATCTGAGATTTTTGAGATGACCAAATTTTGGGTTTTGTTCAAAAAGAATTTATTTGGATTGTCGACCCTTTGTCTGGGCAGTGGCTCGCTGAACACTGAGTCATATTGGGACTTTAGTATCTCACTCATTTCTTGGCTGTCATCTGTGTATGTCCCATCCTGCCTAAGTAGGGGCCCAATACTGGATGTTGCTTTTCCCATAGATTTGGCATAAGAGAAGAAGTATTTTTTTTTTTTTCAGTTTCCTTTATGGCTTTTAGTTCTTCCTGTGATTCTTGTCCCTGTACCATTTCTTCAGCTTAAGTTCGATATTTGCAGATTCATTGATTAGTGCCTCCCTTCGTATTTCAGAAATGTTGACCCCACTCAGCAGCTCTGTGACTCTTCGCCTTCGTCTGTATAGGGAGCGTCTCTCTCTTTCTAGTTTACATCTTCTCTTTTTTTTTCTTAATGGAATGTGTCTTGAGCAGATCTCAAGAACGACAGAATTCATATTTTCAAGGCAAATGTTCGGATTCTTGTTGTGTAGGATATCTTCCCAGCTTGTTTCATTAAGGACATGGTTTACTTGATCCCATTGTATGTTGTGTTACTGAAATTGAATTTGTGTGTCGTACTAACACTCAAGGTCAACTCGGATCCCAAACTAAAGCTTCTGACCTGATGGACCCCAGTTAGGGTCGTTATTTTGTCTCCTTGTTCCTGATGCTGTGCTGTTGCTTGATATATAATTGTTGTTTGGTGAATGGTTCGTCACATTGTTTAAGTAAGCTGTTTTGAGTGCCTTGATGGCCGAGAATATAGATTATTTGTGGATTAGTTGTCAGTCACTATTTATGTCTAATTCGAGTCTGGTCTTACTGAGACATAACGAAGACTTTGAGCACACACATCCACACAGTCTTACACACATACACACACTTGTATATGCTAGTACCAGACGGAATTTGAGAGTCGTACTGTTACGAAATGTGCCCTCGGCACTATACTACTATATGTACAATTTAATATTGAACCACAAGAGAAGTGTAGGAGCTTATATCCTGAATTATATCAAATTAATTTACTTTGATTTTGTCCACCTAGACAACTTTGTTAACAAACATCTCAATTTTTATTTTGTTAGTATCCTCTCTATTGAAATCCTAAAGCACTTAATTTTAAAGGGTAACTGGACCAGAATATTTTCTGATAAATTGTTACAAAACCAGAAACACGCTAGATGCTAGAAGGGATCAGTAAGTTGATCTTCTAGTATTCTCTGGAGATGTCTATACTTTATACATATCGCATTTTGAAACATTAACATACTCTTAGCTGCCTTTCTGTTACTGTGTTCCAGTTCTCAGGAACTGGAACAATCCCAACTCACCCTTACAGGGTGGGTTGGGATTGTGAGTGTTGGAGTAAGGGTTAGAGTGGTTGAGGATGGATTTCTTGCGTTGAACAGAGACAGAATCATAAATGCAGGTAAGGGTGGTTGGGGGCTGGGGTGTAGGAGAGTGTGATGGTTGGGGTGAGGGACAGTTGTGAGGAAATTGCAGTGGGAGGAGTTAGGACTGAGTGTAGGAAGGAAGTTAGGATATGGCATCTACTGTGTTTGAGCGGGAGAGCGGTCTTGAGTATGATGGTGGCAGTGTGATTGGCATTCCTCTGGAGGCTGAGTTTTCTACCTGTCGATACTTTCCCTGGCTTTCCTTCCCATCTCTAATGGTTTTTGTATTCTTTCCCTTGGTTATTTTATCTATCTCCCTTGCTGTTCTGTCTCGATCGAGGTGCACAAGTTGATATCTCTCCGACTACCTGTGTCATGGTTTCTGTTTCAAACTCTTGTGTCGCTATGTTTGTTGTGAGGGTCAGTTTGACTGAGTGCATTTGTCATTTAGAGCTCCTTGTGTGTATATACTTGTCTATATCATTCAGAGCTCCATATCTGTAATCGTTTTTGACGATTAACTATACATAACTGTATGTAGTGTTTAATAATGTTTAATGTTCCTGTATATGACCAGCAATTTGGGACTGACCACCTTTTAAAGCCGTGTGACTGAGCACCTCAAAATTACCTCCTACAGTTTCTTCGAGCTGTAAAAGTTCTCCGTACATTTTCAAGTTCAAAGGTTCGGCTGCCTTGAAGGTGGCCGGTCCTATGCAGCAATATTTCGGCCTAGAGAGAACAAGTGATCTGGCATCTCTTGCTTTGAAAACTTTAGTTATACAGCCTAACATTTCTCATGCAGTTGCTATAATATCATTGTGGTATGGTTTGAGTTCGTCTTGCACTCCGCCATTCTTCAATAACATAGTGACTGCAATTTGTCCTCATTGATCACTATATTGTTGTCAGTAGTCCACTGGAAGACTTGGCTTATATCAACATGGAAGCTCACTGTGTCTTCTGTGGGTGCCACTCTTATACAAATTCTAGTATCATCTGCAAAGATTGATACAGTGCTATGATTCAGGTCCCTGACTTTGTCAGATATGAGACTTAGAAAGATAAGTGGGGTGAGTACCTTGCTTTGGTGGACAGAACCATTCACTTTAGCAGCCCCTGATTTTATTATGTTTACTATTAATTTTTTGGGTTCTATTTGTTAGGAAATTAAATAGCCATCTGCTCACCTTCCCAGTCATTCTTTAACATGCACTGTATAAGTCGGTACGTCTAGAAAACATTAGGGACGTGTTTCCATAAGACCCCTGCTGTCCCTGTCCCTGTTCACCCAACAGGTTTTAAATGGGTACCTGGGTGTTAATCGACTTGTGTGGGTCGCATCCTGGGGCAAAACGGACCTAATTTGCCCGAAATGCTCAGCATAACAAGCAGTTTTCTATATAGTAGTATGTCACTGATGTCAGCTAGGACTGTATACCTTGTACATGTACTGGTAGTAAATAAAGATGTTATTATATTATTATTATGAAGCTTTTGTAAAGTCAGTTATACTACTTCTGTATTTGTCTTGTCTGCTAGTGTATCTAAGACCATGTTAGTGGTCCAGCAGTTGTGAAAGGCAGGAGCGACCTGGTCTGAGCCCAGGTTGACCTGATCTGAGCCCAGATTGACCTGATCTGAGCCCAGGTTGACCTGGTCTGAGCCCAGGTTGACCTGGGTTGTGTATCTGCTGCGATTCCATGTGACTGGTAATATTGATTCTTAAAATCCTTTCGAAACTCTTCATAATTTGATATGAGAGCTATTGATGTATAGCTTTTCAGTTGCTATACTGCTACTTTAGTGAAGTGGGATAATGTCAGTTGTTTTAAATGACTGTGGAATGATTCTAGTGTCTAGGTTTCTTCTCTATAGAATATTAAGGCGCATGATAGGGGTTTCTTGCAATTATTGACTATTATCAAGTTCCACGAATCTGGACTTAGAATGGGGTGCATGGGTATGCAATCAATGGCTTCCTCGAAGTCAGCTGGGTTAGTTATACTGTCGTCAGTATATATCTCATCTCCTTTAATTAAAGACAAGGTATTAGATGTTTTTGACCTGGAGTTTGCATATGAAAGGCAGTATTTCAGATTCTTCTCGGTGTCACATATTGCTTTTAGCTTCCTCTGTCACTCCTGGACGCTGCATGATGTATTCAGTCTGAACTAATCGCTTTCTAATTCTGTAGCGTTACTATTCGTTCTTCAGAGAGTGTGATGCCTTTGAGGAGCTCTGTTATTCGTCGTCTTCGCCTAACAAGGGAATATCTCTCTCTTTCCAGCCTGCACCTTCTCCTCCTCCTCATCCTCCTCCTCCTCCTTTGTAACAGTATGTGTCTGGAGCAAAGTTCTAACAGCATTAAGCTCATCCTTTTCAAATACTAGTTTAGGTCACCGTTGATCATATTATCTTCCCAGCATATTTCAGTAAGCTTACGAATTATAATCTCTTAGCTGATGTTTATGATGATAGTTAAATTTGTGGAATAAACCATCATGGCTGTGTTTGTTGCAGTCTCAGTAGTTCAGTTGAGCGAGACTCTGACTGCTCATCTTAACTGCCTCCTGGAATTCTAACAGATTATTCTCCAAGTAAACAGAGGATCGAACCTCCAGCTCTCCTTGCGCCACCTGGCCCTCACAGGTTTAGCCATTCACAAAAGAATTTTTAAAAAAAATCGCTGTTTAATTCTTCCTTACATTTTAGGTGAATAAGACACATGTGCAACATGTGCAGCATGTGCAACATGTGCAGCATGTGCAACATGTGCAACGTGTGCAACGTGTGCAACATGTGCAACATGTGCAACATGTGCAACGTGTGCAACATGTGCAGCATGTGCAACGTGTGCAACATGTGCAACATGAGCAGCGTGTGCAACCTGTGCAACATGTGCAACATGTGCAACATGTGCCACATGTGCCACATGTGCAACATGTGCAACATGTGCAACATGTGCAACATGTGCAACATGTGTAACATGTACAACATGTGCAACATGTGCAACATGTGCAACATGTGCAACATGTGCAACATGTGCAACATGTGCAACATGTGCAACATGTGCAACATGTGCAACATGTACAACATGTGCAACATGTGCAACATGTGCAACATGTGCAACATGTGCAACATGTGCAACATGTGCAACATGTGCAACATGTGCAACATGTGTTTTACTCATCAACTTCTCGGCAATTTTACATCATTTTGAATATATACATTTTAGGTGTTTTATTTTGAAGACTTTAAAAAATAATGTGTGTGCGTATGTGTGTGTGTGTGTGTGTGTGTGTGTGTGTGTGTGTGTGTGTGTGTGTGTGTGTACTCACCTAGTTGTACTCACCTAGTTGAGGTTGCGGGGGTCGAGTCCGAGCTCCTGGCCCCGCCTCTTCACTGATCGCTACTAGGTCACTCTCCCTGAGCCGTGAGCTTTATCATACCTCTGCTTAAAGCTATGTATGGATCCTGCCTCCACTACATCGCTTCCCAAACTATTCCACTTACTGACTACTCTGTGGCTGAAGAAATACTTCCTAACATCCCTGTGATTCATCTGTGTCTTCAGCTTCCAACTGTGTCCCCTTGTTACTGTGTCCAATCTCTGGAACATCCTGTCTTTGTCCACCTTGTCAATTCCTCTCAGTATTTTGTATGTCGTTATCATGTCCCCCCTATCTCTCCTGTCCTCCAGTGTCGTCAGGTTGATTTCCCTTAACCTCTCCTCGTAGGACATACCTCTTAGCTCTGGGACTAGTCTTGTTGCAAACCTTTGCACTTTCTCTAGTTTCTTCACGTGCTTGGCTAGGTGTGGGTTCCAAACTGGTGCCGCATACTCCTGTGTGTGTGTGTGTGTGTGTGTGTGTGTGTGTGTGTGTGTGTGTGTGTGTGTGTGTGTGTGTGTGAGTACTCACCTAGTTGTACTCACCTAGTTGAGGTTGCGGGGGTCGAGTCCGAGCTCCTGGCCCCGCCTCTTCACTGATCGATACTAGGTCACTCTCCCTGAGCCGTGAGCTTTATCATACCTCTGCTTAAAGCTATGTATGGAACCTGCCTCCACTACATCGCTTCCCAAACTATTCCACGTACTGACTACTCTGTGGCTGAAGAAATACTTCCTAACATCCCTGTGATTCATCTGTGTCTTCAACTTCCAACTGTGTCCCCTTGTTACTGTGTCCAATCTCTGGAACATTCTGTCTTTGTCCACCTTGTCAATTCCTCTCAGTATTTTGTATGTCGTTATCATGTCCCCCTATCTCTCCTGTCCTCCAGTGTCGTCAGGTTGATTTCCCTTAACCTCTCCTCGTAGAATATACCTCTTAGCTCTGGGACTAGTCTTGTTGCAAACCTTTGCACTTTCTCTAGTTTCTTTACGTGCTTGGCTAGGTGTGGGTTCCAAACTGGTGCCGCATACTCCAATATGGGCCTAACGTACACGGTGTACAGGGTCCTGAATGATTCCTTATTAAGATGTCGGAATGCTGTTCTGAGGTTTGCTAGGCGCCCATATGCTGCAGCAGTTATTTGGTTGATGTGCGCTTCAGGAGATGTGCCTGGTGTTATACTCACCCCAAGATCTTTTTCCTTGAGTGAGGTTTGTAGTCTCTGGCCCCCTAGACTGTACTCCGTCTGCGGTCTTCTTTGCCCTTCCCTAATCTTCATGACTTTGCACTTGGTGGGATTGAACTCCAGGAGCCAATTGCTGGACCAGGTCTGCAGCCTATCCAGATCCCTTTGTAGTTCTGCCTGGTCTTCGATCGAGTGAATTCTTCTTATCAACTTCACGTCATCTGCAAACAGGGACACCTCAGAGTCTATTCCTTCCGTCATGTCGTTTACAAATACCAGAAACAGCACTGGTCCTAGGACTGACCCCTGTGGGACCCCGCTGGTCACAGGTGCCCACTCTGACACCTCGCCAAGTACCATGACTCGCTGCTGTCTTCCTGACAAGTATTCCCTGATCCATTGTAGTGCCTTCCCTGTTATCCCTGCTTGGTCCTCCAGTTTTTGCACCAATCTCTTTTGTGGAACTGTGTCAAACGCCTTCTTGCAGTCCAAGAATATGCAATCCACCCGACCCCTCTCTCTCTTGTCTTACTGCTGCCACCATGTCATAGAACTCCACTAGGTTTGTGACACAGGATTTCCCATCCCTGAAGCCATGTTGGCTGCTGTTGATGAGATCGTTCCTTTCTAGGTGTTCCACCACTCTTCTGATAATCTTCTCCATGATTTTACATACTATACATGTCAGTGACACTGGTCTGTAGTTTAATGCTTCATGACTGTCTCCTTTTTTAAAGATTGGGACTACATTTGCTGTCTTCCATGCCTCAGGCAATCTCCCTGTTTCGATAGATGTATTGAATATTGTTGTTAGGGGTACACATAGCGCCTCTGCTCCCTCTCTCAATACCCATGGGGAGATGTTATCTGGCCCCATTGCCTTTGAGGTATCTAGCTCACTCAGAAGCCTCTTCACTTCTTCCTCGGTTGTGTGCACTGTGTCCAGCACATGGTGGTGTGCCCCACCTCTCCGTCTTTCTGGAGCCCCTTCTGTCTCCTCTGTGAACACTTCTTTGAATCTCTTGTTGAGTTCCTCACATACTTCATGGTCATTTCTTGTTGTCTCTCCTCCTTCCTTCCTTAGCCTGATTACCTGGTCCTTGACTGTTGTTTTCCTACTGATCTGGCTGTACAACAGTTTCGGGTCAGATTTGGCTTTCATATTGTCTTTGGGCCTCCCTTCTTATCTGTGCATATTCGTTTCTGGCTCTACGATTGCTCTCCTTATTCTCCTGGGTCCTTTGCCTTCTATATTTCTTCCATTCCCTAGCACACTTGGTTTTTGCCTCCCTGCACCTTTGGGTAAAACATGGGCTCATCCTGGCTTTTTCATTATTCCTGTTACCCTTGGGTACAAACCTCTCCTCAGCCTCCTTGCATTTTGTTGCTACATATTCCATCATCTCATTAACTGGCTTCCCTGCCAGTTCTCTGTCCCACTGAACCCCGTTCAGGAAGTTCCTCATTCCTGTGTAGTCCCCTTTCTTGTAGTTTGGCTTCATTCGTCCTGGCCTTCCTGCTTCCCCTCCACTTGTAGCTCTACTGTGTATTCGAAGCTTAAAACCACATGGTCACAGGCCCCAAGGGGTCTTTCATATGTGATGTCCTCGATATCTACACTACTCAAGGTGAATACTAAGTCCAGCCTTGCTGGTTCATCCTCTCCTCTCTCTCTTGTAGTGTCCCTTACGTGTTGGTACATGAAGTTTTCCAGTACCACCTCCATCATCTTAGCCCTCCATGTATCTTGGCCCCCATGCGGGTCCAAGTTCTACCAATAGATCTCCTTGTGGTTAAAGTCACCAATGATCAGGAGCTTTGCCCTGCATGCATGAGCTCTTCTGGCCACTGTAGCCAGTGTGTCAACCATCGCTCCATTGCTCTCGTCGTACTCTTGCCTTGGCCTCCTGCTGTTCTGTGGTGGGTTATACATCACTGCTATTACCACCTTGGGACCTCCAGAGTGAAGCGTTCCCGCTATGTAATAACTTTCTTCTCCGCTGTCTCCTCTCTCCAGCTCATCAAAATTCCAGCGATTTTTGATCAGCAATGCCACTCCTCCACCCCCCCTGTTCCCCCTGTCTTTCCTCAGGATTTGGTATCCCATTGGAAAGATGGCATCTGTTATCATACCTGTAAGCTTGGTTTCTGTGAGAGCTATGATGTCCGGCGATGCCTCTTTGACTCTTTCATGCCACTCCTCCCACTTATTTGTTATTCCATCAGCGTTTGTGTACCATACCTTCAGTTTCCTTTCCAACACTGTGGTTTGGGGGGCCTGTGAGGGTGGGAGACCTGGTAGCATACTGTGGGATTCTATAACTCGGTGTTGGGTGGAGGCTGTGGGTATGGATTGTAGTGTGTGTTGGGATGGTGTGATAGGTTGTATGGTTCTGAGAATAGTTGTGTGTGTGCTTGCCCTTGCTGTTCTGTTCTGCTCTGACTGACCTCTGCTGGTTCCATCCTTGTCTCTTTTCCTAGCTCCTTTCGCTTTTTTGTCCTCTCCCTCAGCTGCTATCGTTCTGATTTTGTTCTGTCTCTGTCTAGGAACACCCTCTTGTACTCTTCCGAGTGTTTCAATCGTGGTTTCTCTTGGAGGATATTGTTCCACACTGTTTTCGTCCTGAGAATCAGCTTTATTGGTCGGTTTCTCCCCTTTGAGTACCCCCCTATTCTCTGAAAATTTAGAATCTCGTCCATCTCTTCACCTATTTCCGTGATGATTTTCTCAATCTCCTTACTTTCTTCCTGCTGCCTTTCAGTGTGTGTCCTTTCCTCTCTCTCCTGAAGCCCATGGATAAACACTGATTTTGCCCTTTCCTCCTCCCATTGCCTCACCCTCTGTGACTCTGGATCCTGCCTGTATGTGGTCAGTTTCTCCCTTGATTTTTCCAGTGGCTCTTGATAGCATGGTTGTGCCTCAGCATTCGACCTATCACCCTCTCCATCTGCAACCAGCTGTTCTTCCCTTTCACTCCTTGGCCCTCCTTGGCAGGCTGATATGACCTTAGCATAATTCATAATTCCTTCCTTCCTGTTCGGCCTTGCAGCTTCATATGCTGTGTCTTCTCTGGTCACTGCCCCTGTAACTCGCTTCAGCCTATTTATCTCAACTTCTAGGACCCTTATCTTGGCTACTGCAGTTTCGACTTGTGCCTCCCAATTCTTTGTCTCCTTCTCCAACCTCTTTTCCAATTTCACAGAGAGCTCTTTCTCCATTTTCTCAGAAAGCTCTCCTAATATTCTCTCCCACTCTTGTTCTATCCTTTTCCACTGCTCCTCCATCCACTCCTCCCTACCAGAACCATTCTCATCTGATTCTCGGTTCCTGCGAGTCCCCACCATTTTTTTTTTATTTTTTTTTTTGTGAAAGAAGAGAGAAGGGAAAGGTAGAAGGAGAGAGAGAGGGGAAGAGTGAGAAGGGAAAGGGGGAGAGAGAGTGTGAGAGGGGAAAGAGAGAGAAGGGAAGGGAAGGAGAGGGGGAGAGTGAGAAGGGAAAAATGGGGAAGAGATGGAGAGAGAGAGAGAGAGAAGGGAAGGTAGAAAGAGAGAGGGGGATAGTGAGAAGGAAAAAGGGGAAGAGAGAGTGAGAGTGAGAGCGAGAGAGAGAGGGGGAGAGAGAGTAAAGGGAAGGGTAGGAGAGGGGGAGAGTGAGAAAGGAAAATGGGGAAGACAGAGAGCAAGAGAGAGAGAGAGTGAGAGAGAGAGAGAGAGAGGGAGAGAGGGAGAGAGAGAGAGAGAGAGAGAGAGAGAGAGAGATAGAGAAAGAGATAGAGAGAGAGAGAGAGAGAGAGGGAGGGAGAGAGGGAGAGAGAGGGAGAGAGAGAGGGAGAGAGGGAGGGAGAGAGAGAGAGAGAAGGCAAAGAGAGGGGGAGAGAGAGGGGGGAGAGAGGGGGAGAAGGGGGAAAGAGGGGGGAGATGGAAGAGCGAGAGGGGAGAGAGAGGCTAGGGGGAGAGAGAGGGGAGGAGGGGAGAGAGATGGGAAAAGGGAGAGGGGAGAGATAATGGGAGGGGAGAGATGTTAGAGGGGGAGAGATGTTAGAGGGGGGGAGGTGTTAGAGGGAAGAGATGTTAGAGGGGAGAGATGGGAGAGGGAAGAGAGAGAGAGAGATAGGTAGAGAGTGATAGAGAGAGAGATATAGGTAAAGAGTGAGATAGGTATAGAGAGATAGGTCTCTACCTAGGATAGGAAGAGGGAGAGAGAAAGAAGGAGCCAGGTTCAGATGGTCAGTTCACAGGACGGTGTGAAATCCTGTGTATGTGTGTGTTTGCGTGTGTACTACAGCTTACAAGTGCTTGTTCCTGTGTGTGTACTCACCTAGTTGAGGTTGCGGGGGTCGAGTCCGAGCTCCTGGCCCCGCCTCTTCACTGATCGCTACTAGGTCACTCTCTCTGAACCGTGAGCTTTATCATACCTCTGCTTAAAGCTATGTATGGAACCTGCCTCCACTACATCGCTTCCCAAACTATTTCACTTACTGACTACTCTGTGGCTGAAGAAATACTTCCTAACATCCCTGTGATTCATCTGTGTCTTCAACTTCCAACTGTGTCCCCTTGTTACTGTGTGTGTGTGTGTGTGTGTATGTGTGTGTATGTGTGTGTGTGTATGTGTGTGTGTGTGTGTGTGTGTGTGTGTGTGTGTGTGTGTGTGTGTACTCACCTAATTGTACTCACCTAATTGTGGTTGCAGGGGTCGAGACTCAGCTCCTGGCCCCGCCTCTTCACTGATCGCTACTGGATCCTGTGTGTGTGTGTGTGTGTGTGTGTGTGTGTGTGTGTGTGTGCCCCCACTTCTAAGTATTCAAACTGCTAATAAATATCGGTAGATACCAGTAATTCTAAGCTTACCAATACTTGTAACACTTATCGATTCTACTTCTAAAATTTAGAAAGTAGCTAGGTTGTAAAATTTAGCTTGTCTCAGCTTAAGTGTCTGACGTTATCCCTCACTACCGCTTTACTCCTTACACTCTCGTCTATGCTATTTCTACTCTAATTCTGGTAATGGCTTGCAGGAGTGAGTGACCAGTATCTAACAGTGATGCAGGACCAGAACTCAACCTTGCAAATGCAACCTCAACAGGTGAACATTTGCACTGACAGCGGTGTGACGACAAGTTGCCAGAAGCTCATGACGTAGTAGTCGTACATAGGCCTTCTACCACTATTTTGTAACTCCTTCACCCATGATGTTTATAACCATATATGCTCATGCATCCCGCATTCCTCAAGTGATTTCACTTTTCACTTATTACAGAATACACTTCACATTCGGTGTTACACTTTATATGTATAATGGCATACAAACTGTTGTGACATCACTGCTTCAGCAGGCCTACTGCCACCTTCAATTGTTGTATATTTTATTTTTTTTTTCTCCTTTTGCTTATTAACTTTTTCACTCTCACATTACGGTGCCCCACATTTCACTTGTTAACCAAACGCTGGTAATTCTTGATCACCCGTTTCCACACTCACTTTGATCTTTTTATGTTTGTATCTGTGTGGCAACAGTGCCTAGTAGATCCAGAACGGTTTGGCACGTTTAAAAAAAATACTGAATTCAAGTTTCTTCTCGAATTTTTTCAACTAATAACTATAGTTATCACTCGTAGGTTTGTTCACTGACTTTGTCACTACCACTGATTACTGCTAGCGGTTATTGCACGCCTCAAAAACACGAAGGTTCTAGGAGCCTTGTGCACCCATGTCTGCACCCACTGTGTGTGTGTACTCACCTATTTGTACTCACCTATTTGTGGTTGCAGGGGTCGAGTCACAGCTCCTGGCCCCGCCTCTTCGCTGATTGCTACTAGGTCCTCTCTCTCCCTGCCCCATGAGCTCTATCATACCTCGCCTTAAAACTATGTATGGTTCCTGCTTCCAACACATCACTTTCTAGGCTATTCCATGGCCTGACTACTCTATGACTGAAGAAATACTTCCTAACATCCCTTTGATTCATCTGAGTCTTCAACTTCCAATTGTGACCTCTTGTGTCTGTGTCCCATCTCTGGAACATCCCGTCTTTGTCCACCTCGTCTATTCCGCGCAGTATTTTATATGTCGTTATCATGTCTCCCCTGACCCTCCTGGCCTCCAGTGTCGTCAGGCCGATTTCCCTCAACCTTTCTTCATAGGACAATCCCCGTAGCTCTGGGACTAGTCTTGTTGCAAACCTTTGCACTTTCTCTAATTTCTTGACGTGCTTGACTAGGTGTGGATTCCAAACTGGTGCTGCATACTCCAGTATGGGCCTGACGTAGATGGTGTACAGAGTCTTAAACGAATCCTTACTGAGGTAACGGAACGCTATCCGTAGGTTTGCCAGGCGCCTGTATGCTGCAGCAGTTATCTGATTGATGTGCGCCTCAGGAGATATGCTCGGTGTTATACTCACCCCCAGATCTTTTTCCTTGAGTGAGGTTTGCAGTCTTTGGCCATCTAAACTATATTGTGTCTGTGGTCTTCTTTGCCCTTCCCCAATCTTCATGACTTTGCATTTGGCAGGGTTAAATTCAAGGAGCCAGTTGCTGGACCAGGCTTGTAGCCTGTCCAGATCTCTTTATAGTCCTGCCTGATCCTCGTCCGATTCGATTCTTCTCATTAACTTCACATCGTCTGCAAACAAGGACACTTCTGAGTCTATCCCTTCCGTTATGTCGTTCACGTATACCAAGAACAGCACAGGTCCTAGGACTGACCCCTGTGGAACCCCGCTTGTCACAGGCGCCCACTCTGACACCTCGTCGCGTGTGTGTGTGTGTGTGTGTGTGTGTGTGTGTGTACTCACCTAATTGTGGTTGCAGGGGTCGAGACTCAGCTCCTGGCCCTGCCTCTTCACTGATCGCTACTAGGTCCTCTCTCTCTCTCCTTCCTGAGCTTTGTCATACCTCTTCTTAAAACTATGTATGGTTCCTGCCTCCACTACTTCACTTACTAGGCTATTCCACTTCCTGACGACTCTATGACTGAAGAAATACTTCCTAACGTCCCTGTGACTCGTCTGAGTCTTCAGCTTCCAGTTGTGACCCCTTGTCCCTGTGTCCCCTCTCTGGAACATCCTATCTCTGTCCACCTTGTCTATTCCCCGCAGTATCTTGTATGTCGTTATCATGTCTCCGCTGACCCTTCTGTCCTCCAGTGTCGTCAGTCCGATTTCCCTCAACCTTTCCTCATACGACATTCCCCTGAGCTCTGGGACTAGCCTTGTTGCAAATCTTTGTACTTTCTCTAACTTCTTTACGTGCTTGACCAGGTGTGGGTGCCAGACTGGTGCTGCATACTCCAATATGGGCCTAACATACACAGTGTACAGTGTCTTGAACGATTCCTTATTAAGGTATCGGAACGCTATTCTCAGGTTTGCAGGCGCCCGTATGCTGCAACAGTTATTTGGTTGATGTGTGCCTCCGGTGACGTGCTCGGTGTTATGGTCACCCCGAGGTCTTTCTCCCTGAGTGAGGTCTGTAGTCTTTGTCCACCTAGCCTATACTCTGTCTGCGGTCTTCTTTGCCCCTCCCCAATCTTCATGACTTTCCACTTGGCAGGATTGAATTCGAGAAGCCAGTTTCTGGACCACATGTCCAGCCTGTCCAGGTCTCTTTGCAGTCCTGCCTCATCCTCATCCGATTTAATTCTTCTCATCAACTTTACACCATCTGCGAATAGGGACACTTCAGAGTCTATTCCTTCCATCATGTCGTTCGCATATATCAAAAATAGCACTGGCCCTAGAAATGACCCCTGTGGGACCCCGCTCGTCACAGGCGCCCACTGTGATACCTCTTCACGTACCATGACTCGTTGCTGCCTCCCTGTCAGGTATTCCCTTATCCATTGCAGTGCCCTCCCTTTTACATGTGCCTGATCCTCCAGCTTCCGCACTAATCTCTTGTGGGGAACTGTGTCAAAGGCCTTCCTGCAGTCTAGGAAAACGCAATCTACCCACCCCTCTCTCTCGTGTCTTACTTTTGTTACCTTGTCATAAAACTCCAGGAGGTTTGTGATACAGGATTTGCCTTCCATGAACCCATGCTGGTTTTCCTTTATAATCTTGTTCCTTTCCAGGTGTTCGACCACTCTCCTCCTGATAATCTTCTCCATGACTTTGCACACAATACATGTCAGAGACACAGGTCTGTAGTTTAGTGCCTCGTTTCTGTTTCCTTTCTTAAATATGGGGACTACATTAGCTGTCTTCCATTTCTCAGGTAGTTGCCCAGTTTCAAGGGATGTGTTGAAGATTGTGGTTAGAGGCACGCACAGCATCTCTGCTCCTTCTCTAAGGACCCATGGGGAGATGTTGTCCGGTCCCATCGCCTTTGAGGTGTCAAGGTCACTTAAGAGCTTCTTCACCTCCTCCTCAGTTGTTCGTATGTCATCCAACACTTGTTGGTATATTCCCTCTTGATGTTCCTTCTGTGCTGTCTTCCCACAGCCCTTCCTGTCTCTACTGTAAAAACTTCCTTAAATCTCCTGTTCAGCTCCTCACATACCTCCTGATCATTTCTTGTGAGTTCTCCACCTTCTGTCCTTAATCTGATCACCTGGTCTTTGACTGTTGTCTTCCTCCTGATGTGGCTATACAACAGTTTTGGGTCAGTCTTGATTCTCGATGCTATGTCGTTTTCATACTGTCGCTGGGCCTCCCTCCTTACCTGTGCATACTGATTCCTGGCTCTGCGACTGATCTCCCTATTTTCGTGTGTTCTCTGCCTTCTGTACTTTTTCCATTCTCTAT
>NC_091293.1:46995740-47028240 GCF_038502225.1 Cherax quadricarinatus
CTTCCCAAACTATTCCACTTACTGACTACTCTGTGGCTGAAGAAATACTTCCTAACATCCCTGTGATTCATCTGTGTCTTCAGCTTCCAACTGTGTCCCCTTGTTACTGTGTCCAATCTCTGGAACATCCTGTCTTTGTCCACCTTGTCAATTCCTCTCAGTATTTTGTATGTCGTTATCATGTCCCCCCTATCTCTCCTGTCCTCCAGTGTCGTCAGGTTGATTTCCCTTAACCTCTCCTCGTAGGACATACCTCTTAGCTCTGGGACTAGTCTTGTTGCAAACCTTTGCACTTTCTCTAGTTTCTTCACGTGCTTGGCTAGGTGTGGGTTCCAAACTGGTGCCGCATACTCCAATATGGGCCTAACATACACGCTGTACAGGGTCCTGAATGATTCCTTATTAAGATGTCGGAATGCTGTTCTGAGGTTTGCTAGGCGCCCATATGCTGCAGCAGTTATTTGGTTGATGTGCGCTTCAGGAGATGTGCCTGGTGTTATACTCACCCCAAGATCTTTTTCCTTGAGTGAGGTTTGTAGTCTCTGACCCCCTAGACTGTACTCCGTCTGCGGTCTTCTTTGCCCGTGTGTGTGTGTGTGTGTGTGTGTGTGTGTGTGTGTGTGTGTTTGTGTGTGTGTGTGTGTATGTGTGTGTATATGTGCGAGTGTATGTGTGTGTGTATATATATATACTCACCTAATTGTGGTTGCAGGGGTCGAGTCATAGCTCCAGATTCCGCCCATTCACTGGTCGCTACTAGGCCACTCTTCCTGCTCCATGGATTTTATCGTACCTCTTCTTAAAGGTATGTATGGATCCTGCCTGCACTACATCACTTTCCAGACTATTCCACTTCCTGACAACTCAGTGACTGAAGAAATACTTCCTAACAGCCCTGTGACTTATCTGATTCTTCATCTTCCAACTGTGACCCCTTGTTGCTGTGTCCCATCTCTGGAACATCCTTTCTCTGTCCACCTTGTCGATTCTTCTCAGTATTTTATATGTTGTTATCATGTCCGCCCTATCTCTCCTGTCCTCCATTGTTGCCAGGTCGATTTTCCCTAACCTCTCCTCGTAGAACATATCCCATTGCTCTGGGTCTAGCCTCGTTGCAAACCTTTACACTTTCTCTAATTTTTTAACGTGCTTGGCCAGGTGTGGATTCCAAAATGGTCCTGCATATTCCAACATGACTTACACGGTGTACACATTCCTGAATGATTCCTTACTGAGATGTCGGAATGCTATTTTCAAGTTTGCTAGGCATTCATGTGCTGCAACAGTTATCTTGTTGAGGTGCGCCTCAAGAGATGTGCTCAGTATTATGCTCACCCCACTCCTTTTCCTTGAGTGAGGTTTATAGTCTTTGCCCCCCCCCTAGACAGTACTCTGCCTGCGGTCTTCTTTGCCCTTCCCCGACCTTCATGACTTTACACTTCGTGGGGTTGAATTCCAGGAGCCAGTTGCTGGAATAGGCCTTCAGCCTGTCCAGATACCTTTGAAGTCCTGCTTGGTCCTCCTCTGATTTAATTCTACTCTTTAACATCACCTCATCTGTAAACAGGGACACTTCTGTCTATTCCTTCCGTCATGTCATTTACACCAGCAACAGCACCAGTCCTTGGACTGACTCCTGTGAAACCCCGTTCGTCACAAACACCCACCCTGACACCTCGGCACGTTCCTTGACTTGCTGATGCCTTCTCGCCAGGTATTCTCTGATCTGCTGCAGTTTCTTCCCGTTATACCTGCCTGGTCCTCCAGATTTTGCATCAATCTCTTGTGTGGAACTGTATCAAAAGCCTACTTAAAGTCCAAGAAAACGAAATCTACCAACCCCTCCCTTTCTCTCTCTCTCTCTTGTCTTACTGCTGTCGCCTTGTGATATAACTCTAGTAGGTTTGTGACAGGATTTCCCGTCCCTGAATCCGTGTTGATTGTCGTTGATAAGCTCATTTCTTTCTAGGTACTCCACCACTCTTCTGATAATCTTCTCCATGACTTTGCATATTATACATGTCAGTGACACTGGTCTGAAGTTTAATGTTGCGTGTCTATCTAGTTTGCTTAGCAGCCTCCTCACCTCCTTCTTGGTTGTATATATATCGTGTCCAGCACTTGACTGTGTACCCCACCACTCCGTCTTTCTGGGGGCCTTTCTGTCTCCGCTGCGAATACTTCTTTAAATCTCATGTTGAGCTCCTCAGATACTTCTCGGTCGTTTCTTGTGATCTCCCCTCCTTCCATCCTCAGTATCATTACCTGGCCCTTGACTGTTATTTTACTCTTGATGTGACTGTACAACAGCTTCAGGTCGGACATGGCTTTCGTTGCTATGTCATTTTCGTATAGTCGTTGGGTCTCCCTCCTTATCTGAGCATATGCATTTCTGGCTCTTTGACTACTCTCATTCTTCTGGGTTCTTTGCCTTCTATACCTCTTCCATTCTATAACACACTTGGTTTCGGCGTCTCTACACCTTCGGGTGAACAAAGGGCTCGTCCACGTCTTCTCATTATTTCTGTTGCCCCTGGGTACAAACCTCTCCTCTGCTTCTTTGCATATTGTTGTCACATATTCCATCATCTGCCAGTTTTCTACCCCACTGAACCTCGTGCAGGAAATCCATCATGCCTGTGTAAACCCCTTTCTTTTAGTCTTGCTCTTCCTGCTTTCCTCTCCAAGTCTTGTAACTCGTCTATGTATTCAAAGCTCAGAACCACGTGATCACTAGCCCTGATGGGCCTTTCATATGCACTACTTCAGTTGAATACTAGGTCCAGTCTTGCTGGTTCGTCCTCTCTTCTTTCTCTGGTAGTCTCCCTAATGTGTTAATACATGAGTTTTTCCAGTACCACCTCCATCATCTTAACCCTCCTCGTTTCTGGGTTCCCATGTGGCTCCAAATTTTCCCATTCAGTTTCATTGTGATTGAAGTCACCCGCAATCAGTAGCTTTGCCCTACCCACATGGGCCCTTATGGTCACTTCAGCCAGTGTGTCAACCATCGCTCTGTTACTTTCATCATATTCTTGCCTTGGCCTCCTACTATTCTGTGGTGGGTTATACATCACTGCAATCATCACCCTGGGACCTCCAGTCTGAATTGTTCCTATTATGTAGTCTCTTGCTTCTCCTCTGTCTCCTGTCTTCAACTCCTCAAAATCCCATTGGTTTTTGATGAGCTGTGCTCCTCTTACACCCCCTCTCTTCTCTCTGTCTTTCATCAGGGTCTGATATCCACTTGGAAAGATGACGTCTGATATTCCTGAGAGCTTTATTTCTGCGAGAACAATGATGTCTGGTGATGCCTGTATTGTTCTTTTGTGCCACTCCTCCCACTTATTCGTTATTCCATCAGCGTTAGTGTACCATACCGTCAATTTCCTCTCCAACACTGTATTTGGGGGGGTTTGTGGGGCAGGTGGAGTGGAGGACCTGGCAGGGTGCTATGGGATGTGTACTCACCTAATTATACTCACCTAATTATGGTTGCAGGGGTCGATTCATAGCTCCTGGCCCCGCCTCTTCACTGGTCTCCTCTAGGTCCACTCTCTCCTTGCTCCATGAGATTTATCATACCTCTTCTTAAAACTATGTATGGTATCTGCCTCCACTATCTCATTTTCCAGACTGTTCCACTTCCTGACAACTCTATGACTGAAGAAATACTTCTTAACATCTTTATGGCTTATCTGAGTCTTCAACTTCCAATTGTGACTCCATGTTGCTGCGTCCTATCTGGAACATCCTGTCTCTGTCCAGCTTGTCGATTCCTCGCAGTGTTTTATATGTCGTTATCATACCCCCTCCCCGTTCCTCCTGTCCTCCATTGTCGTTAGGTCGAGTTTCCTTAACCTCTCCTAGTAGGATATACCCCTTAGCTCCGGGAATAGTCTCGTTTCAAACCCTTGCACTTCCTCTAGTTTCCTGACATGCTTGGCCAGGTGTGGGTTCCAAACTGGAGCTACATACTCCAATATGGGTCTGTCGAACACGGTGTACAGGGTCCACAACGACTCCTCACTGAGATGCCGGAATGCTGTTCTTAGATTCTCTAGTCTCCCATATGCTGCAGCAGTTATTTGGTGGATGTATGCCTCAGGAGAAGTGCTAGGTATTATATACACTCCAAGATCCTTTTCCATGAGTGAAGTGTGTAATCTTTGGCCCCCTAGACTGAACACTCTCTCTGCGGTCTTCTTTGCCCTTCCCCAATCTTGATGACTTTGAACTTGGTGGGGTTGAACTCCAGAAGCCAGTTACTGGACCAGGCCTGCAGCCTGTCCAGATCCCTCTGTAGTCTTGCGCGGCCCTCCCCCGATTGAATTCTCCTAATTAACTTCACGTCGTCTGCAAACAGTCTGTTTCTTCCATCATGTTCACATACACCACAAACAGCAGTCCTAGGACTAGCCCCTGTGGAACCTTGCTCGTCACAGGCGCCCACAGACACCTCATCACGTGCCATGACTCGCTGATTCCTTCCCGTCAGGTATTCTCTAATCCATTGCAGTGCCTTCCCTGTTATATCTGCCTGGGCCTTCAGCTTTAGCTGCAGGACTGTGAGAAACTGTGTCACAAGCCTTCTTACAGTCCAACAAAATATAATCTATCCACATTTCTCTTTCTTGTTTTGTGTGTGTGAGTGTGTGTGTGTGTGTGTGTGTGTGTTGCAACCTCTGAATGGGTTGCAATGATTATTATGTATGTATATAATTATTATCTTTTCATATAATTTTATATTGCTTGTATTTGCGATAATAGCTAAATCGTAAATGTATTGCTTTATATTGTTACTTGACTTGTTAGGTAGGATGTAACATAATATGTGCTCAGTTCAAGTCTTGATTGTCAAACTACTGTAATTATCGCTCCTTGCTCGTTATATTGCCGGCTTCTTGCTGGGCGATTGCTGTCCACGGAGCTATCATGTGATCGAGGGGGGGGGTGTCCTCACCTCACCTAAAGTATTCAGTCTGCTCTAGACTCTCTTGGAGGTTGGACAGATTGTCTGTCTCATTATTCTTGTTAGTTCTGTAGAACTCTGTTCACAGAACCTTGTGTAGACTTAGTGATTTTCGACGTTGTACTGAGGTTGTGTGTCTCATAGACACTCTGAGTAACTCAGGTCCTGAACTATAGTTTATGACCTAATTTGTACTGGTTTCTGTGTATTATCACAGTCGGGGATTTTCTTATGCTGAACTTAGATTCAGTAGTATGGGAGTTTTGTGACTTTTACGGAGGATCTGCAGATGGTCCCTACTTAGTGTCGTTATATTATCTCCTTGTTCCTGATTCAGTGTCGCAGTTGCTTGTTATATTGCTATTGGGCTTAGCATTCTTTTTATTGTTCAAGCAGACTGTTCTGATTGCCAGTTGGTCAAGAAGTTAGTTTATGTGAGGACTTTGTCAGTCACTTGTTTAAGTCTAGTCGAGTCGTGAGACATAACAAACTACTTAGAGCACTTACACACATACACACAAACTTGTACATATTTGTAATATCTTATTAAATGTTAATGTACCAGACGGTACTTGAGAATTATAAATGTGATATGTGCTTTCAGCACAATAATATTGTAAACGAGAGAAGTGATATTATTTTGATTACTGTGATTAATTTAATTTAATTTAATTTGATAATATACCTCTAGATAACTTAATGATTAATAAATTTATTAAATTTTAATTTCTCTAGTTAGTAGCCTACCAGTTGTAATCCTGAAGCACTATTGAATCATACTGAATTCTAATGGATAATTGGACCAGGATATTGACTACTTGTTACGAAAACCCAGTAACAGGCTGGATGCTAGAAGGGCAGTCCTTTCTACTATTCACTGGAGATCTCTAAGCTTTTAGAATCGCGTTTTTTGTAACAGTGTGTGTGTGTGTGTGTGTGTGTGTGTGTGTGTGTGTGTGTGTGTGTGTGTGTGTGTGTGTGTGTGTGTGTGTGTGTGTGTGTGTGTGTGTGTGCGTGTGTGTGTGTGTGTGTGTGTGTGTGTGTGTGCGTGTGTGTGTGTGTGTGTGTGTGTACTCACCTATTTGTTGTTGCAATAGTCGATACACAGCTCCTGGCCACGCCTCTTCACTGATTGCTACTAGGTCCTCTCTCTCCCTGCTCCATGAGTTTTGCCATACCTCGTCTTAAAACTATCTATGGTTCCTGCTTCCACTAAATCGCTTGCCAGACTATTCCACTTCCTGACAACTCTATGACTAAAGAAATACTTCCAAACATCTCTTTTACTCATCTGAGTCTTCAACTTCCAATTATGAGCACTTGTTTCTGTGTCGCAGCTCTGGAACATCCTGTCGCTGTCCAGCTTGTCAATTCCTCACAGAATTTTGTATGTCGTTATCATGTCTCCCCTGACCCTCCTGTCCTCCAGTGTCTTCAGGCCGATTTCCCTTTACCTGTATTCGTAGTACATTCACCTTAGCTCTGGAACTAGCCTTGTTGCAAACCTTTACACTTTCTCTAATTTCTTGACGCGCTTGACCAGGTGTGGGTTCCAAACTGGTGCTGCATACTCCAGTATGCAGCATCAGTTTTGTGCTAAATACTGCGTGGTGGTGTACAGTGCTTTGAACGATTCCTTACTGAGATATCGGAACGGTATTCTTAGTTTGCCAGGCGCCCATATGCTGCATCAGATATCTGGTTGATGTGCACTTCAGGAGACGTGCTCGGTCTTATACTCACCCCAAGATCCTTTTCCTTGACTGAGATTTGCAGTTTTTCGTCACCTAGCCTGTACTCTGTTTATGTCTTCCTTGCCCTTCTCCGATTTTTCTTGATTTTGCATTTGGCGGCGTTAGATTCGAGGAACCAGTTGCCCCACCAAGCCTCCAGCCTGTCCAGGTCTTTTTGAAGTCCTGCCTGGTCCTCATCTGACTTAATTCTCCTCATTAACTTCACAATCAGCATTCCGTCATGTCATTCACATATACCAAAAATAGCACTGGTTCTAGGACTGACCCTGTGGAACCCCGCTCGTCAAAGGCGCCCACTGTGATACCTCATCACGTACCATGACTCGTTGTTGCCTCTCTGTCAGGCATTCTCTGATTCGTTGCAGTGCCCTTCCTGTTATGTGTGACTGATACTCTAGCTTTTGCACTAATCTCTTGTGAAGAACTGTGTCGAAGGCCTTTTTGCAGTCCAAGTATATGCAATCAACCCACCCCTCTCTCTCGTGTCTTACTTCTGTTATCTTGTCATAAAACTCCAGTAGGTTTGTGACAGAGGATTTGCCTTCCATAAATCCGTTCTGCTTGTCATTTACAAGCTTGTTCCATTCTAGGTGCTCCACCACTCTCCTCCTGATAATCTTCTCTGTGACTTTGCATATTATACATGTCAGTGACACTGGTCTGTAGTTTAGTGCCTCGTTTCTGTCTCCTTTCTTAAAAATGGGGATTACACTTCCCATCTTCCATGCCTCAGGTAGTTTCCTAGTTTCAATGGATGTGTTGAAAATTGTGGTAAGTGGCACACACAGCGTCTCTGCTCGCTCTCTAAGGACCCACGGAGAGATGTTGTCTGGTCCCACAGCCTTTGAGGTATCAAAGTCACTTAGCAGCTTCTTCACCTCCTCTTCATTTGTGTGTATTTCATCCAGCACATGTTGGTGTACCCCTCTGTTCTGGCCTATGTGTGTGTGTGTGTGTGTGTGTGTGTATTCACCTAGTTGTACTCACCTAGTTGAGGTTGCGGGGGTCGAGTCCGAGCTCCTGGCCCCGCCTCTTCACTGATCGCTACTAGGTCACTCTCCCTGAGCCGTGAGCTTTATCATACCTCTGCTTAAAGCTATGTATGGATCCTGCCTCCACTACATCGCTTCCCAAACTATTCCACTTACTGACTACTCTGTGGCTGAAGAAATACTTCCTAACATCCCTGTAATTCATCTGTGTCTTCAGCTTCCAACTGTGTCCCCTTGTTACTGTGTCCAATCTCTGGAACATCCTGTCTTTGTCCACCTTGTCAATTCCTCTCAGTATTTTGTATGTCGTTATCATGTCCCCCCTATCTCTCCTGTCCTCCAGTGTCGTCAGGTTGATTTCCCTTAACCTCTCCTCGTAGGACATACCTCTTAGCTCTGGGACTAGTCTTGTTGCAAACCTTTGCACTTTCTCTAGTTTCCTAACGTGCTTGGCTAGGTGTGGGTTCTAAACTGGTGCCGCATACTCCAATATGGGCCTAACGTACACGGTGTACAGGGTCCTGAATGATTCCTTATTAAGATGTAGGAATGCTGTTCTGAGGTTTGCTAGGCGCCCATATGCTGCAGCAGTTATTTGGTTGATGTGCGCTTCAGGAGATGTGCCTGGTGTTATACTCACCCCAAGATCTTTTTCCTTGAGTGAGGTTTGTAGTCTCTGACCCCCTAGACTGTACTCCGTCTGTGGCCTTCTTTGCCCTTCCCCAATCTTCATGACTTTGCACTTGGTGGGATTGAACTCCAGGAGCCAATTGCTGGACCAGGTCTGCAGCCTGTCCAGATCCCTTTGTAGTTCTGCCTGGTCTTCGATCGAGTGAATTCTTCTCATCAACTTCACGTCATCTGCAAACAGGGACACCTCAGAGTCTATTCCTTCCGTCATGTCGTTCACAAATACCAGAAACAGCACTGGTCCTAGGACTGACACCTGCGGGATCCCGCTGGTCACAGGTGCCCACTCTGACACCTCGCCACGTACCATGACTCGCTGCTGTCTTCCTGACAAGTATTCCCTGATCCATTGTAGTGCCTTCCGTGTTATCCCTGCTTGGTCCTCCAGTTTTTGCACCAATCTCTTGTGTGGAACTGTGTCAAACGCCTTCTTGCAGTCCAAGAAAATGCAATCCACCCACCCCTCTCTCTCTTGTCTTACTGCTGTCACCATGTCATAGAACTCCAGTAGGTTTGTGACACAGGATTTCCCGTCCCTGAAACCATGTTGGCTGCTGTTGATGAGATCGTTCCTTTCTAGGTGTTCCACCACTCTTCTGATAATCTTCTCCATGATTTTGCATACTATACATGTCAGTGACACTGGTCTGTAGTTTAATGCTTCATGTCTGTCTCCTTTTTTAAAGATTGGGACTACATTTGCTGTCTTCCATGCCTCAGGCAATCTCCCTGTTTCGATAGATGTATTGAATATTGTTGTTAGGGGTACACATAGCGCCTCTGCTCCCTCTCTCAATACCCATGGGGAGATGTTATCTGGCCCCATTGCCTTTGAGGTATCTAGCTCACTCAGAAGCCTCTTCACTTCTTCCTCGGTTGTGTGCACTGTGTCCAGCACTTGGTGGTGTGCCCCACCTCTCCGTCTTTCTGGAGTCCCTTCTGTCTCCTCTGTGAACACTTCTTTGAATCTCTTGTTGAGTTCTTCACATACTTCATGGTCATTTCTTGTTGTCTCTCCTCCTTCCTTCCTTAGCCTGATTACCTGGTCCTTGACTGTTGTTTTCCTCCTGATGTGGCTGTACAACAGTTTCGGGTCAGATTTGGCTTTCGCTGCTATGTCATTTTCATATTGTCTTTGGGCCTCCCTTCTTATCTGTGCATATTCGTTTCTGGCTCTACGACTGTTCTCCTTATTCTCCTGGGTCCTTTGCCTTCTATATTTCTTCCATTCCCTAGCACACTTGGTTTTTGCCTCCCTGCACCTTTGGGTAAACCATGGGCTCATCCTGGCTTTTTCATTATTCCTGTTACCCTTGGGTACAAACCTCTCCTCAGCCTCCTTGCATTTTGTTGCTACATATTCCATCATCTCATTAACTGGCTTCCCTACCAGTTCTCTGTCCCACTGAACCCCGTTCAGGTAGTTCCTCATTCCTGTGTAGTCCCCTTTCTTGTAGTTTGGCTTCATTCGTCCTGTGTGTGTGTGTGTGTGTGTGTGTGTGTGTGTGTATGTGTGTGTGTGTGTGTGTGTGTGTTCACCTAATTATACTCACCTAACTGTATTTCTGAGAGACACTCAAGCAACACAATAATCTTGAAAGACACTCAGGCAACACTGTAATCTTGAAAGACACTCAAGCAACACAGTAAACTTAAAAGACACTCAGACAACACAGTAATCGTGAAAGACACTCAGACAACACAGTAATCTTGAAAGACACTCAAGCAACACAGTAAACTTAAAAGACACTCAGACAACACAGTAGTCTTGAAAGACACTCAGGCAACACAGTAATCTTGAAAGACACTCAAGCAACACAGTAAACTTAAAAGACACTCAGACAACACAGTAGTCTTGAAAGACACTCAGGCAACACAGTAATCTTGAAAGACACTCAAGCAACACAGTAAACTTAAAAGACACTCAGACAACACAGTAGTCTTGAAAGACACTCAGGCAACACAGTAGTCTTGAAAGACACTCAGACAACACAGTAATCGTGAAAGACACTCAAGCAACACAGTAATCTTGAAAGACACTCATGCAACACAGTAGTCTTGAAAGACACTCAGGCAACACAGTAATCTTGAAAGACACTCAGATAACACAGTAATCTTGAAAGACACTCAAGCAACACAGTAATCTTGAAAGACACTCAGGCAACACAGTAATCTTGAAAGACACTCAGACAACACAGTAATCTTGAAAGACACTCAGACAACACAGTAATCTTGAAAGACACTCAAGCAACACAGTAATCTTGAAAGACACTCAGACAACACAGTAATCTTGAAAGACACTCAGACAACACAGTAATCGTGAAAGACACTCAAGCAACACAGTAATCTTGAAAGACACTCAAGCAACACAGTAATCTTGAAAGACACTCAGACAACACAGTAATCTTGAAAGACACTCAGGCAACACAGTAATCTTGAAAGACACTCAGACAACACAGTAATCTTGAAAGACACTCAGGCAACACAGTAATCTTGAAAGACACTCAAGCAACACAGTAATCTTGAAAGACACTCAGACAACACAGTAATCTTGAAAGACACTCAGACAACACAGTAATCTTGAAAGACACTCAGACAACACAGTAATCTTGAAAGACACTCAGACAACACAGTAATCTTGAAAGACACTCAGACAACACAGTAATCTTGAAAGACACTCAGACAACACAGTAATCTTGAAAGACACTCAAGCAACACAGTAATCTTGAAAGACACTCAGACAACACAGTAATCTTGAAAGACACTCAGACAACACAGTAATCTTGAAAGACACTCAGACAACACAGTAATCTTGAAAGACACTCAGACAACACAGTAATCTTGAAAGACACTCAGACAACACAGTAATCTTGAAAGACACTCAGACAACACAGTAATCTTGAAAGACACTCAGACAACACAGTAATCTTGAAAGACACTCAGACAACACAGTAATCTTGAAAGACACTCAGACAACGCACAAAATTTAATTGCAGTTTGTCTCAAGTTTAACTGCTGAATGTTTTGCCATTTGAATCAGACAGTGAATATTGGTTGTCAGTACTGAGAGTGTTTAGTGCTTGTGTGTGTGTGTGTGTGTGTGTGTGTGTGTGTGTGTGTGTGTGTGTGTGTGTGTGTGTGTGTGTGTGTGTGTGTGTGTACACTCACCTAATTGTACTCACCTAATTGTGGTTGCAGGGGTCGAGACTCAGCTCCTGGCCCCGCCTCTTCACTGATCGCTACTGGATCCTCTCGCTCTCTGCTTCCTGAGCTTTGTCATACCTCTTCTTAAAACTATGTATGGTTACTGCCTCCACTACTTCACTTGCTAGGCTATTACACTTGCTGACAACTCTATGACTGAAGAAATACTTCCTAACGTCCCTGTGACTCGTCTGAGTCTTCAGCTTCCAGTTGTGACCCCTTGTCCCTGTGTCCCCCTCTCTGGAACATCCTATCTCTGTCCACCTTGTCTATTCCCCGCAGTATCTTGTATGTCGTTATCATGTCTCCCCTGACCCTTCTGTCCTCCAGTGTCGTCAGTCCGATTTCCCTTAACCTTTCCTCGTACGACATTCCCTTGACCTCTGGGACTAGCCTTGTTGCAAACCTTTGTACTTTCTCTAACTTCTTGACGTGCTTGACCAGGTGTGGGTTCCACACTGGTGCTGCATACTCCAGTATGGGCCTAACATACACAGTGTACGGTGTCTTGAACGATTCCTTATTAAGGTATCGGAACGCTATTCTCAGGTTTGCCAGGCGCCCGTATGCTGCAGCGGTTATTTGGTTGATGTGTGCCTCCGGTGATGTGCTCGGTGTTATGGTCACCCCAAGGTCTTTCTCCTTGAGTGAGGTCTGTAGTCTTTGTCCACCTAGCCTATACTCTGTCTGCGGTCTTCTTTGCCCCTCCCCAATCTTCATGACTTTGCATTTGGCTGGATTGAATTCGAGAAGCCAGTTGCTTGACCACATGTCCAGCCTGTCCAGGTCTCTTTGCAGTCCTGCCTCATCCTCGTCCGATTTAATTCTTCTCATCAACTTCTCGTCATCTGCGAACAGGGACACTTCAGAGTCTATTCCTTCCATCATGTCGTTCACATATATAAAAAATAGCACTGGTCCTAGAACTGACCCCTGTGGGACCCTGCTCGTAACAGGCGCCCACTGTGATACCTCTTCACGTACCATGAATCGTTGCTGCCTCCCTGTCAGGTATTCTCTTATCCATTGCAGTGCCCTCCCTTTTACGTGCGCCTGATCCTCCAGCTTCTGCACTAATCTCTTGTGGGGAACTGTGTCAAAGGCCTTCCTGCAGTCTAGGAAAACGCAATCTACCCACCCCTCTCTCTCGTGTCTTACTTCTATTACCTTGTCATAAAACTCCAGGAGGTTTGTGATACAAGATTTGCCTTCCATAAACCCATGCTGGTTTTCATTTATAATCTTGTTCCTTTCCAGGTGTTCGACCACTCTCCTCCTGATAATCTTCTCCATGACTTTGCACACAATACATGTCAGAGACACAGGTCTGTAGTTTAGTGCCTCGTTTCTGTTTCCTTTCTTAAATATGGGGACTACATTAGCTGTCTTCCATTTCTCAGGTAGTTGCCCAGTTTCAAGGGATGTGCTGAAGATTGTGGTTAGAGGCACACACAGCATCTCTGCTCCTTCTCTAAGGACCCATGGGGACATGTTGTCCGGTCCCATCGCCTTTGAGGCGTCAAGGACACTTAAGAGCTTCTTCACCTCCTCCTCAGTTGTTCGTATGTCATCCAACACTTGTTGGTATATTCCCTCTTGATGTTCCCTTCTGTGCTGTCTTCCCACAGCCCTTCCTGTCTCTACTGTAAAAACTTCCTTAAATCTCCTGTTCAGCTCCTCACATACCTCCTGTTCATTTCTTGTGAGTTCTCCACCTTCTGTCCTTAATCTGATCACCTGGTCTTTGACTTTTGACTTCCTCCTGATGTGGCTATACAACAGTTTCGGGTCAGTCTTGATTCTCGATGCTATGTCATTTTCATACTGTCGCTTGGCCTCCCTCCTTACCTGTGCGTACTCATTCCTGGCTCTGCGACTGATCTCCCTATTTTCGTGTGTGTGTGTGTGTGTGTGTGTGTGTGTGTGTGTGTGTGTGTGTGTGTCTACTCACCTAATTCTCACCTAATTGTGGTTGCAGGGGTCGAGACTCAGCTCCTGGCCCCGCCTCTTCACTGAACGCTACTAGGTCCTCTCTCTCCCTGCTCCATGAGCTTTATCATACCTCGTCTTAAAGCTATGTATGGTTCCTGCCTCCACTACCTCACTTGCTAGACTTTTCCACTTCCTGACTACCTTATGACTGCAGAAATACTTCCTAACATCCCTTTGAATCATCTGAGTCTTCAACTTTCAAGTTGACCCCTTCTTTCTGTGTTACAAATCTGGAATATCCTGTCTCTGTCCACCTTGTCTATTCCACGCAGTATTTTGTATGTCGTTATCATGTCTTCCCTAATCATCCTGTCCTCCAGTGTCGTCAGGAAGATTTCTCTTAGCCTTTCTTCGTAGGACATTTCCATTAGCTCTGGAACTAACCTTGTCGCAAACCTTTGCACTTTCTCTAATTTCTTGATGTGTGGGTTCCAAACTGGTGCTGCATTCTCTAGTATGGGCCTGATGCACACGGTGTACAGTGTCTTGAAAGGTTCCTTACTAAGGTATCGGAGTGCTATTCTTATGTTTGCCAGGCGCCCATATGCCGCAACAATTATCTGGTTGATGTGTGCTTGCGGAGATGTGCTCGGTGTTATACTCACCCCAAGATCTTTTTCTTTGAGTGAGGTTTGCAGTCTTTGTCCACGTAGCCTATACTCTGTCTGCAGTCTTCCTAGCCCTTCCTCGATCTTCATGACTTTGCATTTGGCAGGGTTAAATTCGAGAGGCCAGTTGCAGGACCAGGTGTCCAGCCAGTCCAGATCTCTTTGAAGTCCTGCCTGATCCTTATCTGTGCATACTCATTTCTGGCTCTTTGACTAATCTCCTTATTTTCCTGGGTCCTTTGCTTCCTGTACCTTTTCTATTCTCTGGTGTACTTATTTTTTTGCCTCCCCACACTTTCGGGTAAACCAAGGACTCGCCTTGGTCTTCCCATTATTTCTGTTTCCCTTGGGAACAAACCTTTCCTCTGCCTCCTTGTATTTTGCTGTTACACATTCCATCATTTCGTTTACTGACTTTCCTGCCAGTTTTCTGTCCCACTGAGCCTCCTGCAGGAAGTTCCTCATACCTGTGTAGTCCCCACTTTTATAGTTTTCTTTCCCCATCCAACTCCTGTTACCCTCTCCACTTATAACTCTATTATAAAATCAAACCTCAGAACCACATGATCACGCTCTCCAAGGGGCCTCTCATATGTGATGTCCTGAATGTATGAACTGCTCAGGGTGAACACAAGGTCCAGTTTTGCTGGTCCATCCTACCCTCTATCTCTCTCTGGTGGTGTCCCTGACATGTTGATGCATGAGGTTTTCCAGTACAACATCCATCATCTTGGCTCTCCATGTTTTGGGACCTCCATGTGGCTCCAGATTTTCCCACTCGATCTCCCTGTGGTTGAAATCGCTCATAACCAGTAACTTTGCTCTGCTCAAGTGAGCTCTTCTTGCCATCTCAGCAAGTTTGTCCACCATCGCTCTGTTGTTCTCTTAGCATTCCTCTCATGGCCTCCTGCAGTACTGTGGTGGATTATACATCACTGCAATAACTACCTTATTTTTCCCAGACTGAATTGTACCTACTGTGTAGTCCTTTTCTCCAATCTTGTCCATGCCTTAAATTTCCTTAAATGCCCATCGGTTTTTTATGAGCAACCCCTCCACCCCCTCTACTCCTGTCTTTTCTCAGGATCTGATATCCCAGTAGGAAGATTGTGTCTGTTATTGTCTCTGTGAGTTTTGTTTCTGTGACTGCTATGATTTCTGGAGATTTCTCATTGGTTATTTAATGCCACTCCTCATATTTATTCATAATTCTGTCCAAGTTCATGTACCAAACCTTCAGCTTCTTTTCTATCACTGTGGTCCTGGGAGAACATTGGGGTTGGGGGAGTGGGAGCCCTGGAGGGGACCTATGGGGGACTGTGGTGTGGATGGGGTCTGTGATGATGGGGGTGGGAGCAGAGTGCCCATAGGGGGTTGCTGTAGGGGTATGGTTCGTGATGTGGGGTTGGGGGCAGAGGGAACACTGTGTGGGTTTTAGTTTAGATTGTTCAGTTGCATTGGGGTTGTCATGGTTGGAGTCCTTCTGTGGGTGTTTCTGGGGGTGTGTTTGCCCTTACACCTTGGTCTGGATCCTCCTCATCTTCATCATTGTTTCTTTCGTCTTTGTACCCTCTCTTTCAGTATCATCCTTTCTTCTTGTGTACTGTCACTATCGAGGTACACTCTCTGGTACTCTGGTTTGTCCCTCAGTCGTGCTTTCTCCTGCAGGATCCTGGTTTGAGTTGATTCTTCCTTGAAAATTACTTTGACAGGCCATTTCCTTCCACTTGCAAACCACTCAATTCTCCGAAAATTTATCACCAAGGTTATGTCACCCTTCATGATGCCTTCAATCGCTTTTTCCTTCTGTTTTCTTTCATCGTAGTTTCCCCCTTCGACTTCTTGGCACCTGTAGACAAAAACTGACCTCTCCCTTTCCTCCTCCCACTGTGTCTCCCTTTGCATCCTCTGAGGTGTTTTAGTTCCTTCCATTGAAACATTCCTACCTTCAATCCCTGCCCTTGCTGCAGCCCTGATGCTCAGTGAACTGTCTATCATGCTCAGCTGTTCCTTGCCACTGGAGTTGTCTGTTAGAGTCTCTGCATATGGCATATGTTCATTGTCTTCAGATCTTTCATTTGATCTTAGAATGCTCCTCGTTTTTTCCAGAGCCCCACATGGGTCGGATAGGGCCTTTACATACAGTATAACACCTTTTTTCCCTACAGTCCCCTTGTCTGTGACTGATATAGAAGTTCCTGATGTCATGTCTGTAATGTCATTTGTCCCTCTAATCTGTTTCAGGTCCTTTAGTTCCTCTTCTAAGCACTGTATCTTATCTTCTGATGTTAAGACTTATAGCTCCGACTTCCTGCTATCTTCAGCTATCCTCTCCTCCATTTTCTTGCCAAGCTCTTCTAGCTGCCTTCCTCGCTCTTCCTCCCTTTTTTTCGAGCTCTAACTCCCAATTTTCCCTCCTAGGTTCATCCCTCCAAGGTTCATTCACCAGCCCTCTGGTTCTCCGCCCTCTTCGGTAACCCTTCTTTATTTGACCACAGAAACAAGCTTAAGTATTTTACCACAGAGAGAAGCTTATGTATATTCAGAGTGTGTGGGGGTGAGGGGAAAGGCTAGGGGAAAGAGAGAGAGAAACGAGAGAGAGAGAGAGAAAAAAAGATAGAGAGAGAGGAGGGTGAGGAAAAAAGCTATGGGAGAGAGAAACGAGAGGTGTACTCACCTAATTGTGGTTGCAGGGGTCGAGGCTCAGCTCCTGGCCCCGCCTCTTCACTGGTCGATACTAGGTCACTCTCCCTGAAGCGTAAGCTTTATCATACCTCTGCTTAAAGCTATGTATGGGTCCTGCCTCCACTACATTGCTTCCCAAACTATTCCACTTCCTGACTACTCTGTGGCTGAAGAAATACTTTCTAACATCCCTGTGATTCATCTGAGTCTTCAACTTCCAACTGTGTCCCCTTGTTGCTGTGTCCCATCTCTGGAACATCCTGTCTTTGTCCACCTTGTCAATTCCTCTCAGTATTTTGTATGTCATTGCCATGTCCCCCTATCTCTCCTGTCCTCCAGTGTCGTCACGTTGATTTCCCATAACCTCTCCTCGTAGGACATACCTCTTAGCTCTGGGACTAGTCTTGTTGAGAACCTTTGCACTTTCTCTAGTTTCTTTACATGCTTGGCTAGGTGTGGGTTCTAAACTGGTGCTGCATACTCCAATATGGGTCTAACGTACATGGTGTACAGGGTCCTGAACGATTCCTTATTAAGATGTCGGAATGCACTTCTGAGGTTTGCTAGGTGCCCATATGCTGCAGGAATTATTTGGTCGATGTGCGCTACAGGAGATGTGCCTGGTGTTATACTCACCCCAAGATCTTTTTTCTTGAGTGAGGTTTGTAGTCTCTGGCCCCCTAGACTGTATTCTGTCTACGGTCTTCGTTACCCTTCCCCAATCTTCATGACTTTGCACTTGGTGGGGTTGAACTCAAGAAGCTAATTGCTGGACCATGTCTGCAGCCTGTCCAGATCCCCTTGTAGTTCTGCCTGGTCTTCGATCAAATGAATTCTTCTCATCAACTTCACATCATCTGCAAACAGGGACACCTCAGAGTCTATTCCTTCCGTCATGTCGTTCACAAATACCAGAAACAGCACTGGTCCTAGGACTGACCCCTGTGGGACCCCGCTGGTCACAGGTGCCCACTCTGATACCTCGTCACGTACCATGACTCGCTGCTGTCTTCCTGACAAGTATTCCTTGATCCATTGTAGTGCCTTCCCTGTTATCCCTGCATGGTCCTTCACATTTTGCACTAATCTCTTGTGTGGAACTGTGTCAAACACCTTCTTACAGTCCAAGCAAATGCAATCCACCCACCCCTCTCTCTCTTGTCTTACTGCTGTCACCATGTCATAGAACTCCAGAAGGTTTGTGACACAGGATTTCCCATCCCTGAAACCATGTTAGCTGCTGTTGATGAGATCATTCCTTTCTAGGTGTTCCACCACTCTTCTCCCAATAATCTTCTCCATGACTTTGCATACTATACATGTCAGTGACACTGGTCTGTAGTTTAGTGCTTCATGTCTGTCTCCTTTTTTAAAGATTGGGACTACATTTGCTGTTTTCCATCCCTCAGGCAGTCTCCCTGTTTCGATAGATGTATTGAATATTGTTGTTAGGGGTACACATAGCGCCTCTGCTCCCTCTCTCAGGACCCATGGAGAGATGTTATCTGTCCCCATTGCCTTTGAGGTATCTAGCTCACTCAGAAGCCTCTTCACTACTTCCTCGGTTGTCTGTACTGTGTCCAGCACTTGGTGGTGTACCCCACCTCTCTGCCTTTCTGGAGCCCCTTCTGTCTCCTCTGTGAACACTTCTTTGAATCTCTTGTTGAGTTCCTCACATACTTCACATTAATTTCTTGTTGTCTCTCCTCCTTCCTTCCTTAGCCTGATTGCCTGGTCCTTGACTGTCGTTTTCCTCCTAATGTGGCTCTATAACAGCTTCGGGTCAAATTTGGTTTTCGCTGCTATGTCGTTTTCATATTATCATTGGGCCTCCCTTCTTATCTGTGCATATTCATTTCTAGCTCTATGACTGCTCTCCTTATTCTCCTGGGTCCTTTGCCTCCTATATTTCTTCCATTCCCTAGCACGCTTGGTTTGTGCCTCCCTGCACTTTTGGGTGAACCATGGGCTCATCCTGGCTTTTTCATTATTCCTGTTACCCTTGGGTACAAACCTTACCTCAGCCTCCTTGAACATTGTTGTTACATATTCCATCATCTCTTTAACTGGTTTCCCTGCCAGTTCTCTGTCCCACTGAACCCCGTTCAGGAAGTTCCTCATTCCCGTGTAGTCCCCTTTCTTGTAGTATGGCTTCATTCGCCCTTGCTTTTCTGCTTCCCCCTCCACTTGTAGCTCCACTGTGTATTCGAAGCTTAAACCACATGATTGCTGGCTTTAAGGGGTCTTTCATATGTGATGTATGTGACGTCCTCATTATCTGCACTACTCAAGGTGAATAGTTGGTCCAGTCTTGCTGGTTCATCCTCTCCTCTCTCTCTTGTAGTGTCCCTTACTTGTTGGTATATGAAGTTTTCCAGTATCACCTCCATCATCTTAGTCCTCGATGTATCTTGGCCCCCATGTGGCTCCAAGTTCTCCCAATCGATTTCCTTGTGGTTAAAGTCACCCATGATCAGGAGCTTTGACCAGCATGCATGAGCTCTTCTGGCCACTGCAGCCAGTGTGTCAACCGTCGCTCTATTGCTCTCATCATACTCTTACCTTGGCCTCCTGCTGTTCTGTGGTGGGTTATACATCACTGCAATTACTACTTTGGGACCTCCAGAGTGAAGCATTCCTGTTATGTAATCGCTTGCTTCTCCGCTGTCTCCTCTCTCCAGCTCATCAAAATTTCATTGGTTTTTTATCAGCAGTGCCACTCCTTCACCCACCCCTTGTTCCCTCTGTCTTTTCTCAGGATCTGGTATCCCGTTGGAAAGATGGCATCTGTTATCATACCTGTAAGCTTGGTTTCTGTGAGAGCTATGATGTCCGGTGATGCCTCTTTGACTCTTTCGTGCCACTCCTCCCACTTATTTGTTATTCCATCAGCGTTTGTGTACCATACCTTCAGTTTCCTCTCCACCACATGGTTTGGGGGGCCTGTGAGGGTGGGAGACCTGGTAGCAAACTGTGGGATTCTGTAGCTGGGTGTTGGGTGGAAGCTGTGAGTATGGATTGTAGTTTGTGTTGGGATGGTGTGATAGGTTGTGGGGTTCTCAGGATGGTTCTGTGTGTGCTTGCCCTTGCTGCTCTGTCCTGATCTGATTGACCTCTGCTGATTCTGTCCTTGTCTCCTTTCCTAGCTCCTTTTGCATTTTTGTCCTCTCCCTCAGCTGCTGTCATTCTGTTTGTGTTCTGTCTCGGTCTAGGAACACCCTCTTGTACTCTTACGAGTACTTCAATCATGGTTTCTCTTTCAGGATCCTGTTCCGCTCTACTTCTGTCCTGAGAATCAGCTTGATCAGTTGTTTTCTCCCCTTCAAGTACCCCCCCTATTCTCTGAAAATTTGCAATCTCGTCCATGTCTTCTTCACCTATTTCTGTGATGATGTTCTCAATCTCCTTTCTTTCTGCCTACCGTCTTTCAGTGTGTGTCCTTTCCTCTCTCTCCTGAAGCCCATGGATAAACACTGATTTTGCCCTTTCCTCCTCCCATTGCCTCTCCCTCTGTGACAGGTCGCTCCTGCCTTTCGCAACTGCTTGACCACTATGATATGGTCCTAGATGCACTGGAAAACAAACAGAATGCAGATATAGTATACACAGACTTTGCAAAAGCCTTTGACAAGTGCGACCATGGTGTAATAGCACAAAAATGCGTGCTAAAGGGATAACCGGCAAAGTAAGCAAATGGATCTTCAACTTTCTAACCAATCGCACACAAAGAGTAGTGGTAAACAGAGTTAAATCAGATGCTGCCATAGTGAAGACCTCTGTCCCACAAGGCAGAGTACTCGCACCTATCCTGTTCTTTATTCTCATATCAGACATAGACAGAGATATAAACCACAGCACCGTATCATCTTTTGCAGACGATACTAGGATCTGCATGAGAGTGTCATCCATTGAGGACGCGGCAAAGCTCCAAAAATATATAAACCAAGTTTTCCAATGAGCAACAGAGAACAATATGATGTTCAACGAAGACAAATTCCAACTACTCTGTTATGGAAAACTGGAGGAAATAATAACTAGGACTGAGTATACTACAAACTCCAATCACACAATAGAGCGGAAAAGTAATGTGAAGAACCTGGGTGTGGTAATGTCCAAAGACCTCACCTTCAAGGGCCACAACAATGCCACTATCACATCTGCTAGGAAACTGATAGGATGAATAATGAGAACATTCAATACAAGAGATGCTAAGCCATTGATGATCCTTTTTAAATCACTTATTCTTTCTAGGCTGGAATACTGCTGTACATTAACATCCCCATTCAAGGCAGGTGAAATTGCAGAACTAGAGAATGTACAGAGAACCTTTACTGCACATATAAGTTCCATCAAACACCTTAACTACTGGGAGCGTCTGGAAGCACTTGACTTGTACTCACTAGAGCACAGGCGAGAGAAAGATATCATAATCTACACCTGGAAGATTCTGGAAGGACTGGTCCATAATATGCACACAGCAATCACTCCATATGAAAGCAAAAGACTTGGCAGGCGATGCAACATACCCCTAGTGATAAGTAGAGGCATCACTGGTACACTACGAGAAAACGCAATAAGTGTCCGGGGTCCAAGACTGTTCAACAGCCTCCCACCAGCAATAAGGGGCATTACGGGAAGACCCCTGGTTGTCTTCAAGAGGGAGCTGGACAGATACCTAAAGACAGTGCCGGATCAGCCGGGTTGTGGTTTGTATGTTGGATTGCGTGCGGCCAGCAGCAACAGCCTGGTTGATCAGGCCCTGATCCACCGGGAGGCCTGGTCGTGGACCGGGACTCGATGGCGTTGATCCCCGGAATGCCCTCCAGGTAAACCTCTGCTTTCGGCCGGGGTTGGGGAGGAAGTGGTCACTTACGACACCATCATTGGATGCTGAACAGAAGAACACTTCGGTTAACAGTGAGAGCATGGTGATTAGTGTGCCAAATGGCGAGAGTTTTTTTTCTAAATGGAATAATAAGTGTATAACAATTAGTTATACACTTATTATTCCATACCAAACCATACCACAGGCAGAGATAGATCCCCGCCCGTGGTATGGTTTGTTTGCAATCGTGTCATTACGATTTCTTGAGTCAGTAAAAGTTAGTCAGTGATGTGCATCTTTAGTGAACACACAGGGCCACTCCCTCCACCCCCCATCAGTGGTCCCCTCTCCTCATCCCAGCCTAAGCCTACTGACTTCCTGACCAAGGGTGTTGCCGTTTAGTGCCCCACCAATTACTCGTTCTGCCACTCGCTACTCCCCCACCCTCATCCCCCATGCATCCATGCTGTCCTTCACCCATTACCCCACAAGTATCTGCCATGTGTGCCACAGGGAATGTGCACTCAGTCCCACAACTGGCAACATTCGTGCACACAATGGATGTCTAGGCTCCAGGAGAGCTCCAAATGGCAGCAACCAACAGCCCTTTCCAGCAGACAGAGCTGACAGCTACTGTGACTTCACCTCCACAGAGGACCTCAAAATCTGCAATCAAATTAACATCCACCAGGACTCTGATACATATCCCCAAAGCAGCTCGCCCTCAAGCTGCTAGCAAATTCACTGACCTCCTCAAGAAAGTCAATGATGCTCCTTCAAACAATGGATCCTGGCACAACTTGCTGATTTTTGGCAATGCCTGTTTGGCTGTCTCACCAAGGAGGGACAAGTCACTAGCAACACATGTTATTAGGGCAATAAATGCAATCCCTAGGGATGACAACCTCGTCCGTCTCCCTCCTAGGGCGACAAACACCCGCTGGGGAAATACCAACAACAGGACACCCGACGCCTCAAATATCAGAGCCCAAATTAGCATAAAAATAGAAGAGGGTAATATTATTGGAGCACTAACCAGTGAGGATACCATCGTTCCTAAGGACGTCAGTACGGCGCAAGCTCTGAAGGACAAACATTCACCCAGGGCTCCCAGTACCAACATTGACCTCCCTGACATTGCAGCAGGCGAAGAACATCTCACCTTACAGAATCATGATGTGTATAAAGCTGCTATGTCATTTCCACAGGACTCAGCAGGAGGTTTCACCGGTTTAATGCCTCAGCACTTAAAACAAATGCTCAATCCAGCATTTGGTGATGTTTCAGAGAGGTTGCTGTCTGAACTCACCAAATTTTCCAACCTGTGCCTGGCTGGCAGTGTATCAGAGGCCATTAGACCCCTTTTCTTTGGTGCCTCACTGTGTGCCCTCCGGAAAAAGGGTGGAGGAATCAGGCCCATTGCAGTGGGCAACACCCTTCAGCACCTAGTTGCCAAGGCTGCAGTAAGAAGGGTGAGTCAAGAGGCTGCTGCAATGTTGAAACCAACTCAGCAAGCAGCATGAGTATACATCAACATGTCCGACGAAAAGGTTTTGATCAAATTGGACTTTGTCAATGCTTTCAACTCAGTCAGAAGGGATGCTACTCTTCAAGCAGTTTCTAGAAACTTCCCTTCCCTCTATCCCTTCATAGAATCGTGTTATAGTGTGACTTCTAAACTACTGTTTGGGGACCATGAAATTGACTCATGTGAGAGTGTGCAACAGGGGGACCCTCTTGCCCCCTTTTTATTCTGTTTGGTCATCAAGGAAGTCACAGACACACTCTCCAGTGAGTTCAATATCTGGTTCTTGGATGATGGTACCCTAGTTTGCACAACAGAATTGCTCCTAGAAGACATCAGAAAAATTAAAGACATGGGAGAAAGTCTGGGCCTATCTTTAAACCCCACCAAATGTGAAATAGTTTCTACCAATCCACAGATGATCCAGAATATTTGTCTGTTTAACCTGGAGCATAAGCCATTGATCCAGCCAATAGCACTCTCCTTGGTTGTTGCAACCCCTGAATGGGTTACAATGATTATGTATATATGTAATGTATATTATCTTTTCATTTAATTTTATATTGCTTATATTTGCGATAATAGCTAAATCGTAAATGTATGACTTTATATTATTATTTGACTATTATATTGTTATTTAGCTTATGTTGTTAGGATGTATATAAAATGTGCTCAGTTAGGCTTGATTGTCAAACTACTATAATTATCGCTTGTCGCTCGTTATACTGCCGGCTTCTGAGCTGCAGTTGTCCACGTAGCTATCACGTGATCGAGGGGGGGGTGTCCTCACCTCTCGTGAAATTGACAGTCTGCTGGAGACTCGCTTGCTGGTCGGACAGCTTGTCTGTCTGAGTCTGCTAGAGACTCGCTTGCTGGTTGGACAGCTTGTCTGTCTGAGTCTGCTAGAGACTCGCTTGCTGTTAGGACATTGTCTGTCTGACAGTCTGCTGGAGACTCGCTAGCTGGTCGGACAGCTTGTCTGTCTGACAGTCTGCTGGAGACTCGCTTGCTGGTTGGACAGATTGTCTGTCTCATTATTCTTGTTAGTTCTGTAGAACTTTGTTCTCAGAACATTGTATAGACTTAGTGATTTTCGACGTTGTACTGAGGTTGTGTGTCACATAGACACTCTGAACATCTCAGGTCCCGAGCTATAGCTTCTGACCTAATTTTGTACTGGTTCCTGTGTATTGTCACAGTCACAGTTTTACCTATGCTGAACAAAGATTCAGTATTAGGGGAGGTTTGTAACTTTTGTGGAGGATCTGCTGATGGTCCCTACTTAGTGTCGTTATATTATTTCCCAGTTCCTGATTCTGTGTCGCAGTCGCTTGATATTGCATTGCTATTGGGCTTAGCATTCTTTGTTGTTCAAGCAGACTGAGTCGGTCAAGAAGTTAGTTTATTTGAGGACTTTGTCAGTCACTTGTTTAAGTCTTATTCGAGTCTTGAGACATAGCTAACTACTTAAGAGCACTTACATGCATACACACACTTGTACATATTTGTAATATCTTATTCAATGTTAATGTACCTGACGGTACTTAAGAATTATAAATGTGATATGTGCTTTCAGCACAATATTGAACTCGAGAGATTGATTTTATTTTGATTGATGTGATTTAATTTACTTTGATAATATACCTCTAGACAACTTATAGACTTAATAAATTTATTAAATTTTAATTTCTCTAGTTAGTAGCCTACCAGTTGTAATCCTAAAGCACTATTGAATAATACAGAATTTTAATGGATAATTGGACAAGGATACTGACTACTTGTTACGAAAACCCAGTAACAGGCTGGATGCTAGAAGGGCAGTCCTTTCTAGTATTCACTGGAGATCTCTAAGCTTTTAGAATCGCGTTTTTTGTAACATTGGTGCTCCTCTTGGGTCCAATGCCCTCACTCTGATCCTAGAAAAAAAAATCTCAAACCTCCAGACGATGGAAGGCAGGATGAAAGACACTGATACACACGATGCCTTCTACCTACTCACCAGGTGCCTGTCAATCCCAAAACTTACCTACTTTCTGAGATGCTCCCCAGCCTTCAGCAATCCGAAACTCAAGGAATATGACTCCCTCCTTAAGACCATGCTAGAGAGTGTATTGAATCTTTCCCTTGAAGATGGACAGTGGTTGCAGGCCTCACTTCCGGTCAGGCTTGGGGGACTGGAAGTACGCAGATCCTCCCAAATTTCTCTACCAGCTTTCCTATCCTCTTCCATAGCATCAAACGAGTTAATAAGACAAATTCTTCCTAACAATCTCAGTGACTCAGCAGGAATACAAGAACCTAACTATGCCAGTGCCATCACTGAATGGGAGACTATTGCTGCTCCAGCACAAAACCCTAGCACAGCACTGGCTTACAAACAGTCAAGCTGGGATGGCCCCACCGCTGAAAAGGTGCTTTCCAACATGTTCAGGGCTGCAACATCAGACAGGGAGATTGCCCGTCTCCAAGCTGTGAGCGCACCTCACTCCGGGAACTTCGTCCAAACAGTTCCCATATCGGCAATGGGAACACGCCTCAACCCTAAAACCCTCTGTATTGCTGTAGCTCTGCGCCTTGCTGCCCCAATTCACATGGAATATACTTGTATTTGCGGTGATGAGTAAGCCGACCAATGTGGTCTACATGGTCTTAACTTCCAAAATCAAGGGCAGGCATGCGAGACACAGTGAGGTCAATGACATCATAAAGAGAACCCTTTCTACAGCTGGATGCCCAGCTGAGAGGGAGGCTCAATCACTAGCAGCCAACAATACCTACAACCCAGCAACCCGCCCCGATGGGAACACCATCTATCCTTGGAAGAAGGGCAAGCTCTTAGCATGGGACTATACCTGTGTGTCCACACTGGCAGACACCTATATCCATCACAGTGTTGGGCGAGAGAGAGGACCTGCTGACCACAGGGAGGGGTACAAGATCGGCAAGTACAGGGACATAAGCTAACAATATCAGTTTGCCCCAGTGGGATCAGAGACCTTGGGATCATGGAGAAAACATGCCACACGTTTCCTTAAAGAACTGGGTTCCAGACTCATCGACACCACCAGGGACGCAAGGGCAGCCACTTTCATGTTCCAGCACCTCAGCGTGGCCATCTAGAGTGAAAATACATGCTGCACACTGGGCTCGCATCAAGCTTCAGAGGAGCTGGAGGAGATTCATAACCTTTGATATATTGTACCAATGTATTCATGTTTGTTTTCTATCAGTGTATTCTGTCTATTAATAAAGTTCACATGTAGCTTAAAAATATAGGGGATGGTAGGAGAAGAAAATATTCAAACAGCTCCGGGGAGAACCTTGAGTTTTCCCTGAGGTACATTTATTGTCTTCTCTGAGGATGAGGGTCTGCAATCCAGTTCTAGAGGTTGTACCTCCCTATATATATATATATATATATATATATATATATATATATATATATATATATATATATATATATATATATATATATATATATATATATATACATATATATATATATATATATATATATATATATATATATATATATATGTATATATATATGTCGTGCCGAATATGTAAAACTGGTCAATTAGCAAGAACTCATTTAAAATTAAGTCCTTTCTAAAATTTTCTCTTATTCGTTTAAAGATATATTTTTTTCATTAATTCTAAAGTAAAAAAATTTAATTTTGCTCCAAAAGAATCTTAGAAAGCTTACCTAACCTTATTATAACAAGAACAATTTATTTTAGCCTAACCCAACTAAATATATTTTAGATTTGTTTACAATAATTTAATACTGAACAAACACAGTGAAATATAATTTTTTCGTTAGGTTCAGAATGACTTTGGCGAAATTACTGCATACACAAATTTTCGCTTGTCCTATATGGCAAGATGAGCGTTGCTATTTAAGCCAAGATCGCAAGTTCGGCCTATTCGGCACGACATATATATATATATATATGTATATATATATATGTATATATATGCTTATATACATATATATAAGTATATATATACATATATACATATATATATATGTCGTGCCGAATAGGCAGAACTTGCGATCTTGGCTTAAATAGCAACGTTCATCTTGCCATATAGGACAAGCGAAAATTCGTGTATGCAATAATTTCGCAAAAATTACTCTGAACCTAACGAAAAAAAAATATATTTCACTGTGTTTGTTTAGTATTAAATTATTGTAAACAAATCTAAAATATATTTAGTTGGGTTAGGCTAAAATAAATTGTTCTTGTTATAATAAGGTTAGGTAAGTTTTCTAAGTTCCTTCTGGAGCAAAATTATAAATTTTTGCATCAACATTAATGAAAAAAATATATCTTTAAACGTAAAAGAGAAAATTTTAGAAAGGACTTAATATTAAATGAGTTCTTGCTATTTGGCCAGTTTTACATATTCGGCACGACATATATATATATATATATATATATATATATATGATTATATATATATATATATATATATATATATATATATATATATATATATATATGCAAACAGTACTTTTGCACTTCTCAGTGTGTCATCAGGAGCTATGCAATGTTACAAGGCAGCAACAGAAGGAGTGGAAATTTTTCTCAGAGTAGCACAGTGTGGGTATGTCACTGGCCACAGCCTCTCTCAGAATGTGGGCAAAGGTTGATGTCAACCCCACACCACCACCATGCCCCTACTTCCTATATGGGGTTGGAGGGTTTTTGAGATGTCAAGTATGAAATTAGTCCCAAGCTTTTTCTAGCTGCTTAGAACAGGTCATGTGACTTGAGAAAATACTTTACAAAATCCTGTGATTTTGTATAGCATTGTTGTTTAAAACTGTGTTCAATAGACTCTACTGAATAGCTATCGAGTTTGTATAACCCATAATTTGAGTTATATACTGTATTCCTTTCATATTTCAAGAGAGAAGATTCAATTATGTTTCTTTCCATGGCAGAACTGTTTGGTACAATAATCTGGGCAGCATCCCACTCAGTTGGGTGATTACAGGAACTAACGTGGTTAAAGATAATGTTCGACTCTTGCCCTGTCCTGACAAGGGACCTTGTAAACCCCACCAACTTTGTTGGAGGATGTGTTTTTAATCAGTCTTTATTTTACAGTCCTTGTGTTTTTGACAGCAAAGTTTATATTGATCTTTTTCAATGCCTCCCACAGACAAACCTAGTTCTCATTGTATGAAAAAACTAGTATATTTTCCCCGGCTGTCATTTCCTTAGGTTCAGTCCTGTAGAAAGTCTTTTTTGCTGACATTACTGCCTTCTCGACAAAATCACTGGAATATCTCAGTTTTGTGGCTATGTTGAATATCTTGCTGATTTTGTACCATAGAATGATAGGTACTGTACTCTGGACTGCTGATGCGCGAGGTACTGTACTCTGGACTGCTGATGCGCGAGGTACTGTACTCTGGACTGCTGATGCGCGAGGTACTGTACTCTGGACTGCTGATGCGCGAGGTACTGTACTCTGGACTGCTGATGCGCGAGGTACTGTACTCTGGACTGCTGATGCGCGAGGTACTGTACTCTGGACTGCTGATGCGCGAGGTACTGTACTCTGGACTGCTGATGCGCGAGGTACTGTACTCTGGACTGCTGATGCGCGAGGTACTGTACTCTGGACTGCTGATGCGTGAGGTACTGTACTCTGGACTGCTGATGCGAGAGGTACTGATGCGCGAGGTACTGTACTCTGGACTGCTGACTGTACTCTGGACTGCTGATGCGCGAGGTACTGTACTCTGGACTGCTGATGCGCGAGGTACTGTACTCTGGACTGCTGATGCGCGTACTCTGGACTGCTGATGCGAGAGGTACTGTACTCTGGACTGCTGATGCGCGAGGTACTGTACTCTGGACTGCTGATGCGCGAGGTACTGTACTCTGGACTGCTGATGCGCGAGGTACTGTACTCTGGACTGCTGATGCGCGAGGTACTGTACTCTGGACTGCTGATGCGCGAGGTACTGTACTCTGGACTGCTGATCTGCGCTGAGCGCGAGGTACTGTACTCTGGACTGCTGATGCGCGAGGTACTGTACTCTGGACTGCTGATGCGCGAGGTACTGTACTCTGGACTGCTGATGCGCGAGGTACTGTACTCTGGACTGCTGATGCGCGAGGTACTGTACTCTGGACTGCTGATGCGCGAGGTACTGTACTCTGGACTGCTGATGCGCGAGGTACTGTACTCTGGACTGCTGATGCGCGAGGTACTGTACTCTGGACTGCTGATGCGCGAGGTACTGTACTCTGGACTGCTGATGCGCGAGGTACTGTACTCTGGACTGCTGATGCGCGAGGTACTGTACTCTGGACTGCTGATGCGCGAGGTACTGTACTCTGGACTGCTGATGCGCGAGGTACTGTACTCTGGACTGCTGATGCGCGAGGTACTGTACTCTGGACTGCTGATGCGCGAGGTACTGTACTCTGGACTGCTGATGCGCGAGGTACTGTACTCTGGACTGCTGATGCGCGAGGTACTGTACTCTGGACTGCTGATGCGCGAGGTACTGTACTCTGGACTGCTGATGCGCGAGGTACTGTACTCTGGACTGCTGATGCGCGAGGTACTGTACTCTGGACTGCTGATGCGCGAGGTACTGTACTCTGGACTGCTGATGCGCGAGGTACTGTACTCTGGACTGCTGATGCGCGAGGTACTGTACTCTGGACTGCTGATGCGCGAGGTACTGTACTCTGGACTGCTGATGCGCGAGGTACTGTACTCTGGACTGCTGATGCGCGAGGTACTGTACTCTGGACTGCTGATGCGCGAGGTACTGTACTCTGGACTGCTGATGCGCGAGGTACTGTACTCTGGACTGCTGATGCGCGAGGTACTGTACTCTGGACTGCTGATGCGCGAGGTACTGTACTCTGGACTGCTGATGCGCGAGGTACTGTACTCTGGACTGCTGATGCGCGAGGTACTGTACTCTGGACTGCTGATGCGCGAGGTACTGTACTCTGGACTGCTGATGCGCGAGGTACTGTACTCTGGACTGCTGATGTGCGAGGTACTGTACTCTGGACTGCTGATGCGCGAGGTACTGTACTCTGGACTGCTGATGCGCGAGGTACTGTACTCTGGACTGCTGATGCGCGAGGTACTGTACTCTGGACTGTTGATGCGCGAGGTACTGTACTCTGGACTGCTGATGCGCGAGGTACTGTAGGTACTGTACTCTGGACTGCTGATGTGCGAGGTACTGTACTCTGGACTGCTGATGCGCGAGGTACTGTACTCTGGACTGCTGATGCGCGAGGTACTGTACTCTGGACTGCGCGAGGTGACTCTGGACTGCTGATGCGCGAGGTACTGTACTCTGGACTGCTGATGCGCGAGGTACTGTACTCTGGACTGTTGATGCGCGAGGTACTGTACTCTGGACTGCTGATGCGCGAGGTACTGTACTCTGGACTGCTGATGCGCGAGGTACTGTACTCTGGACTGCTGATGCGCGAGGTACTGTACTCTGGACTGCTGATGCGCGAGGTACTGTACTCTGGACTGCTGATGCGCGAGGTACTGTACTCTGGACTGCTGATGCGCGAGGTGCTGTACTCTGGACTGCTGATGCACGAGGTACTGTACTCTGGACTGCTGATGCGCGAGGTACTGTAGGTACTACTGTACTCTGGACTGCTGATGCGCGAGGGACTGTACTCTGGACTGCTGATGCGCGAGGTACTGTACTCTGGACTGCTGATGCGCGAGGTACTGTACTCTGGACTGCTGATGCGCGAGGTACTGTACTCTGGACTGCTGATGCGCGAGGTACTGTACTCTGGACTGCTGATGCGCGAGGTACTGTACTCTGGACTGCTGATGCGCGAGGTACTGTACTCTGGACTGCTGATGCGCGAGGTACTGTACTCTGGACTGCTGATGCGCGAGGTACTGTACTCTGGACTGCTGATGCGCGAGGTACTGTACTCTGGACTGCTGATGCGCGAGGTACTGTACTCTGGACTGCTGATGCGCGAGGTACTGTACTCTGGACTGCTGATGCGCGAGGTACTGTACTCTGGACTGCTGATGCGCGAGGTACTGTACTCTGGACTGCTGATGCGCGAGGTACTGTACTCTGGACTGCTGATGCGCGAGGTACTGTACTCTGGACTGCTGATGCGCGAGGTACTGTACTCTGGACTGCTGATGCGCGAGGTACTGTACTCTGGACTGCTGATGCGCGAGGTACTGTACTCTGGACTGCTGATGCGCTGAGGTACTGTACTCTGGACTGCTGATGCGCGAGGTACTGAGGTACTGTACTCTGGACTGCTGATGCGCGAGGTACTGTACTCTGGACTACTGTACTCTGGACTGCTGATGCGCGAGGTACTGTACTCTGGACTGTTGATGCGCGAGGTACTGTACTCTGGACTGCTGATGCGCGAGGTACTGTACTCTGGACTGCTGATGCGCGAGGTACTGTACTCTGGACTGCTGATGCGCGAGGTACTGTACTCTGGACTGCTGATGCGCGAGGTACTGTACTCTGGACTGCTGATGCGCGAGGTACTGTACTCTGGACTGCTGATGCGCGAGGTACTGTACTCTGGACTGCTGATGCGCGAGGTACTGTACTCTGGACTGCTGATGCGCGAGGTACTGTACTCTGGACTGCTGATGCGCGAGGTACTGTACTCTGGACTGCTGATGCGCGAGGTACTGTACTCTGGACTGCTGATGCGCGAGGTACTGTACTCTGGACTGCTGATGCGCGAGGTACTGTACTCTGGACTGCTGATGCGCGAGGTACTGTACTCTGGACTGCTGATGCGCGAGGTACTGTACTCTGGACTGCTGATGCGCGAGGTACTGTACTCTGGACTGCTGATGCGCGAGGTACTGTACTCTGGACTGCTGATGCGCGAGGTACTGTACTCTGGACTGCTGATGCGCGAGGTACTGTACTCTGGACTGCTGATGCGCGAGGTACTGTACTCTGGACTGCTGATGCGCGAGGTACTGTACTCTGGACTGCTGATGCGCGAGGTACTGTACTCTGGACTGCTGATGCGCGAGGTACTGTACTCTGGACTGCTGATGCGCGAGGTACTGTACTCTGTGCTGATGCTCTGTACTCTGACTGCTGATGCGCGAGGTACTGTACTCTGGACTGCTGATGCGCGAGGTACTGTACTCTGGACTGCTGATGCGCGAGGTACTGTACTCTGGACTGCTGATGCGCGAGGTACTGTACTCTGGACTGCTGATGCGTGAG
>NC_091293.1:47030740-47033240 GCF_038502225.1 Cherax quadricarinatus
TGTGTGTGTGTGTGTGTGTGTGTGTGTGTGTGTGTGTGTGCGTGTGTGTGTGTGTGTGCGCGTGTGTGTGTGTGTGTGTGTGTGTGTGTGTGAGTGTGTGTGTGTGTGTGTGTGCGTGTGTGTGTGTGTGTGTGTGTGCGTATGTGTGTGTGTGTGTGTGTGTGTGTGTGTGTGTGTGTACTCACCTGATTGTACTCACCTAATTGTGGTTGCAGGGGTCGAGACTAAGCTCCTGGCCCCGCCTCTTCACTGATCGCTACTGGGTCCTCTCTCTCTCTGCTTCCTGAGCTTTGTCATACCTCTTCTTAAAACTATGTATGGTCTCTGCCTCCACTACTTCACTTGCTAGGCTATTCCACTTGCTGACAACTCTATGACTGAAGAAATACTTCCTAACGTCCCTGTGACTCGTCTGAGTCTTCAGCTTCCAGTTGTGACCCCTTGTCCCTGTGTCCCCTCTCTGGAACATCCTATCTCTGTCCACCTTGTCTATTCCCCGCAGTATCTTGTATGTCGTTATCATGTCTCCCCTGACCCTTCTGTCCTCCAGTGTCGTCAGTCCGATTTCCCTTAACCTTTCCTCGTACGACATTCCCTTGAGCTCTGGGACTAGCCTTGTTGCAAACCTTTGTACTTTCTCTAACTTCTTGACGTGCTTGACCATGTGTGGGTTCCAGATTGGTGCTGCATACTCCAGTATGAGCCTAACATACACAGTGTACAGTGTCTTGAACGATTCCTTATTAAGGTATCGGAACGCTATTCTCAGGTTTGACAGGCGCCCGGTGTTATGGTCATCCCAAGGTCTTTCTCCCTGAGTGAGGTCTGTAGTCTTTGTCCACCTAGCCTATACTCTGTCTACGGTCTTCTTTGCCCCTCCCCAATCTTCATGACTTTGCATTTGGCTGGATTGAATTCGAGAAGCCAGTTACTGGACCACATGTCCAGCCTGTCCAGGTCTCTTTGCAGTCCTGCCTCATCCTCGTCCGATTTAATTCTTCTCATCAACTTCACGTCATCAGGGACACTTCAGGGTCTATTCCTTCCTTCATGTCGTTCACATATATCAAAAATAGCACTGGTCCTAGAACTGACCCCTGTGGGACCCCGCTCGTAACAGGCGCCCACTGTAATACCTCTTCACGTACCATGACTCGTTGCTGCCTCCCTGTCAGGTATTCCCTTATCCATTGCAGTGCCCCCATTTTTACATGCGCTTGATCCTCCAGCTTCTGCACTAATCTCTTGTGGGGAACTGTGTCAAAAGCCTTCCTGCAGTCTAGGAAAACGCAATCTACCCACCCCTCTCTCTCGTGTCTTACTTCTGTTACCTTGTCATAAAACTCCAGAAGGTTTGTGATACAAGATTTGCCTTCCATGAACCCATGCTGGTTTTCATTTATAATCTTGTTCCTTTCCAGGTGTTCGACCACTCTCCTCCTGATAATCTTCTCCATGACTTTGCACACAATACATGTCAGAGACACAGGTCTGTAGTTTAGTGCCTCGTTTCTGTTTCCTTTCTTAAATATGGGGACTACATTAGCTGTCTTCCATTTCTCAGGTAGTTGCCCAGTTTCAAGGGATGTGTTGAAGATTGTGGTTAGAGACACGCACAGCATCTCTGCTCCTTCTCTAAGGACCCATGGGGAGATGTCCGGTCCCATCGCCTTTGAGGTGTCAAGGTCACTTAAGAGCTTCTTCACCTCCTCCTCAGTTGTTCGTATGTCATCCAACACTTGCTGGTATATTCCCTCTTGATGTTCCCTTCTGTGCTGTCTTCCCACAGCTCTTCCTGTCTCTACTGTAAAAACTTCCTTAAATCTCCTGTTCAGCTCCTCACATACCTCCTGATCATTTCTTGTGAGTTCTCCACCTTCTGTCCTTAATCTGATCACCTGGTCTTTGACTGTTGTCTTCCTCCTGATGTGGCTATACAACAGTTTCGGGTCAGTCTTGATTCTCGATGCTATGTCATTTTCATACTGTCACTGGGCCTCCCTCCTTACCTGTGCATACTCATTCCTGGCTCTGCGACTGATCTCCCTATTTTCGTGTGTTCTCTGCCTTCTGTACTTTTCCATTCTCTACTGCACCTTGTTTTTGCCTCCTTACACCGTCGGGTAAACCAGGGGCTCGTTCTGGTCTTCCCGTTGTTACTGTTGCCCTTGGGAATAAACCTTTGCACTGCCTCCTTGCATTTTGTTGTTAAATATTCCATCATTTCATTTACTGGCTTTCCTGCCAGTTCTCTGTCCCACTGGACCTCCCGCAGGAAGTTCTTCAACCCTGTGTAGTCCCCTCTTTTATAGTCAGGCTTTTCCCATTCAACTCCTGTTATTCTCTCCACTTGCAGCTCTACTATGTATTCAAAGACCAGAACCACGTGGTCGCTAGCTCCTAGGGGACTCTCATACTTGATGTTCTCAATGTCTGAGCTGCCCAGGGTGAACACAAGGTCCAATCTTGCTGGTTCATCCTCCCCTCTCACTCTGGTAGT
>NC_091293.1:47038240-47040740 GCF_038502225.1 Cherax quadricarinatus
TGCTATGCCTAGCCAGCCCCATCATTATATGGTTAGTTTTGCTGATGATATAATGATTCACACCACCGGATTCTCCAACACCCAAAACATTCTTAATCATGTACTAGCCTCGTGTCAGGACCTGGGGTTAATAATCTCAGGGGATAAAACAAAGATACTCAACAGGCGTCCTCCTCGAAAGAGAGGCACAGTTCGTCAGATCCAGTTGCAAGATGGGTCTCTTCTAGAATATGTAAGCAGGTACAGGTATCTAGGCTTTGAGGTTCCACTACTTGGACCTGTCGTAACGAGACTTTGTCGCCAATACAAAGAAAGGCTGAGAGCACTTAGAGTTGTGGCAGGTTTTCATCCCAGGTTTGGAGCTAATGTTAAAATTGTGAAAATTATGTATCTTGCTTGTATTAGATCATTGGTTGATTATGCGGCGCCACTACTTGCACTCGTGTCTGACTGGAAGCTTGGAGGGCTGGAAAAACTGCAAAACGAAGCAATGAGGATCATCCTAGGATGCCCTCGTACTGCCAAAATTTTAAATATGCGGAAAGAACTTAATATTCCAAGCATTAGAGATCGTGTTACTGAAAGAAATATCCTTATTGGGGTCAATATGCTTAGGTTAGCCCATTCAAACGCCTGCACAGAAGCCCTCCAAACTTTCCTCAGCACTGGTGAACATCCTTCCAGATGGATCGAAAAAACTGGAACCGACCTCAGCATGAACCAACTACATGATCTATGTCAAGTTAGGCAACAGAGACACTTCCCTGCTCCATGGGACATTACCCCATTCCAAACTACCATTCCTCCATTTCCCCCCAAAACTCTTCTTAAATCACAACCAAAGCTTCGTCTTGAAGCCAAACATGATGCCTTAAGCTGTATTGATAACTTAGTCACACACAACACACTTTCACAAATTATTTACGTTGATGGTTCTGTTCACCAGTCCACTGGTGCAGCTGGTAGTGCTGCTGTTTGTCATACAGAGTGATGGCTCTCATAATGAAATTGGAGCACGCATCAATAACTGGGCCTCTACCCTTCAAACTGAACTGTTTGCCATACTCCTTGCACTCAAATGCGTCCATGTATCTAAGGTTGACACTTTAATTGTAACTGATTCTCTGTCATCCATAAATGCTCTCAACTCATTAAGTATAAATTGTGGCATGCTTGTGTCAGAAGCCAGACATAGGTATGGTAAGATTGTGGACAGTGGAGTCAGAGTGCACATGCTGTGGATTCCATCTCACATTGGTCTTCAGATGCATGATAAAACTGATAAACTGGCTAAGCTGTATGCTTTCAAAGAGGGAGTAGATTACAATCTTGGGTTGTCAGTTAGTAGTTTGAGAACAATAATACGAAAAGAACTTTAATTGAACTTTATTGACTTAAGACTTTGGGAGATTGACACAAGTCAGTCCATCTATCATCATTCCATCATGCAGGAGGAGCCACATGTCTATGGCGCATCCAACAAAATAAGTAGACTCTTGGATGTTACTACCGCCCGGCTCCGGCTGGGTTACAAGTATCTTTGGCAGGTTAAATCCCCACCACCAGATGTAGACCAAACGAAATGTAAACTTTGCCAGATGGACTATTGTCACACCTTGCGTCATTATGTACTGGAGTGTGATAAAATTAATGAATTTCGAGACAACTCACTCAGAAATGTTCAAGAAATGGCAAAGTATTTTATCCACAGTGGTATATTACAGACCATTCTGGAGAAATACTCTGACTTTGCGTGTGTGTGTGTGTGTGTGTGTGTGTGTGTGTGTGTGTGTGTGTGTGTGTGTGCGTGCTTGTGTGTATGCATATATTAGTACGCTCATGTGCATGTGTCTGTGCGTGCGCCCTCGTGTGTGTATGTGTGGGTGTATGACCCACTTAATATTTGTATATATAACTCATTACAATTGTGACCAGATGTGGACGTAGCAGTGGCTCATTACTCTGTAATTTGTTCATGAATGTAACCATGTATAGGAGTGAGGCTGATTCATTACCTCTGTAACTTGCCATGATTGTGACCAGATCTACCTGGAGTTCATTACCTTTGTAACTAGTTCAGCTATCATAACTTTGGGGTCCAGTCCCTGGACCCATTATGTACCTTTGTAATCTTTTGACTACCGCCCACAGGATGGGTATGGTGTGCATAATAAAGATATTAAACTAACTAAACCAAGCAATTTTGTGTCTTTTCTCAAAGCAGAAGGCGTATAAAGGTGAGATTACACTTCATGGTGTACTCACCTAGTTGTGGTTGCAGGGGTTGAGTCAGAGCTCCTGTGTCTCTGTGTCTCGTGTCGAATAGGTAAAACTTGCAATTTTGGATTAAATAGCAACGCTCTTCTTGGCGAATAAGGCGAGCAAAAATTTCATTATGCAATAATTTCTCAAAAATCATTCTGAACCTAACGAAAAACAAGTATATTTCATTGTGTTTGTTTATTATTAAATTATTGTAAACTTATCTAAAATATATTTA
>NC_091293.1:47043240-47120740 GCF_038502225.1 Cherax quadricarinatus
ACTGTACCACTGTTATGATTACTGTTATACACGGTACACACTACTGTACCACTGTTATGATTACTGTTATTCACTACTGTACCACTGTTATGATTACTGTTACTACCACTGTTATGATTACTGTTATTCACACTACTACTACTACTGTACCACTGTTATGATTACTGTTATACACGGTACACACTACTGTACCACTGTTATGATTACTGTTATACTACTACTGTACCACTGTTATGATTACTGTTATGATCACACGGTACATACTACTGTACCACTGTTATGATTACTGTTATATACACTACTACTGTACCACTGTTATGATTACTGTTATACACGGTACACACTACTGTACCACTGTTATGATTACTGTTATACACGGTACACACTACTGTACCACTGTTATGATTACTGTTATACACGGTACTGTTATTCACTACTGTACCACTGTTATGATTACTGTTATACACGGTACACACTACTGTACCACTGTTATGATTACTGTTATTCACGGTACATACTACTGTACCACTGTTATGATTACTGTTATTCACGATGCACACTGGTACACTGTTATGATTACTGTTATACACGGTGTACCACTGTTATGATTACTGTTATACACGGTACACACTACTGTACCACTGTTATGATTACTGTTATACACGGTACACACTACTGTACCACTGTTATGATTACTGTTATTCACGGTACATACTACTGTACCACTGTTATGATTACTGTTATACACGGTACACACTACTGTACCACTGTTATGATTACTGTTATACACGGTACACACTACTGTACCACTGTTATGATTACTGTTATTCACGGTACATACTACTGTACCACTGTTATGATTACTGTTATTCACGGTACATACTACTGTACCACTGCTATGATTACTGTTATTCACGGTACATACTACTGTACCACTGTTATGATTACTGCGTTATTCACGGTACATACTACTGTACCACTGCTATGATTACTGTTATTCACGGTACATACTACTGTACCACTGTTATGATTACTGCTATTCACGGTACATACTACTGTACCACTGTTATGATTACTGTTATATACGGTACACACTACTGAACCACTGTTATGATTACTGTTATTCACGGTACATACTACTGTACCACTGTTATGATTACTGTTATATACGGTACACACTACTGAACCACTGTTATGATTACTGTTATTCACGGTACATACTACTGTACCACTGTTATGATTACTGTTATTCACGGTACATACTACTGTACCACTGTTATGATTACTGTTATTCACGGTACATACTACTGTACCACTGTTATGATTACTGTTATTCACGGTACATACTACTGTACCACTGTTATGATTACTGTTATACACGGTACACACTACTGTACCACTGTTATGATTACTTTTATTCACGGTACATACTACTGTACCACTGTTATGATTACTGTTATTCACGGTACATACTACTGTACCACTGTTATGATTACTGTTATTCACGGTACATACTACTGTACCACTGTTATGATTACTGTTATTCACGGTACACACTACTGTACCATTGTTATAATTACTGTTTTTCACGATGCACGCTGCTGTACCACTGTTATGATTACTGTTATTCACGGTACACACTACTGTACCATTGTTATGATTACTGTTATTCACGGTACACACTACTGTACCATTGTTATGATTACTGTTATTCACGATGCACACTGTTGTACCACTGTTATGATTACTGTTATTCACGGTACACACTACTGTGTCACTGTTATGATTACTGTTATGGAAGATCCTGCTATTTCCACCTGCCTTCCAAGAACTTTGGAATAGCTACGTTGTTACCATGGCAGAAAATGGTTGCAAAACAGTGTTATATGCCGTTTTCTTGCACGTTGTTACAACGGAACGTACTTTATATACCGTCAATCATATGCCGGGGTTATGTATCAGCTTCCAACATGGGTTAACCCGCTGTCATCTGGATTAATATTGGTAAATACGGGTTATGGTGGGTTAACTTGATTTCTCAAGTCAAAAAGAACTCTGATACATATTAATAACGCCATTTATAGGTAAGAGATTATAAGCTCACTTAAGATAACTTTAGATAGCTTAAAAGACTAGACAGCTTAAGGTAACCTATGGCAAGTTAACGTAACTTAAGACAACTTAAATTAACTTAAGACAACTTAAAAACAAGTTAAGACAACTTAAAACAAGTTAAGATACTTCAGATAGCTTCACGTCATTTAAGACAGCCTAGCTTAGCATAATCTAACATTAGATAATCTAAATTATCTTAACATCATGTAACTTAAGATAAATGCAGATAACTTAAGATAATCTACGTGTAATTAAGACAACTAAATATAATTTCAAATTACTGAAGATAATAAAATTCTTTTAGATCTTTTCAGATAACTTAAGATAACTTTATACAACTTGAAGTACCCTAAGATAACTTAAGATAATTTGTACAACTTGAAGTACCTTAAGATAACTTAAGATAACTTTATACAACTTGAAATACCTTAAGATAACTTAAGATAATTTGTACAACTTGAAGTACCTTAAGATAACTTAAGATAACTTTATACAACTTGAAGTACCTTAAGATAACTTAAGATAACTTTATACAACTTGAAGTGCCTTAAGATAACTTAAAATAACTTTATATAACTTGAAGTAAGATAAGATTTCGTTCGGATTTTTAACCCCGGAGGGTTAGCCACCCAGGATAACCCAAGAAAGTCAGTGCGTCATCGAGGACTGTCTAACTTATTTCCATTGGGGTCCTTAATCTTGTCCCCCAGGATGCGACTCACACCAGTCGACTAACACCCAGGTACCTATTTGCTGCTAGGTGAACAGGACAACAGGTGTAAGGAAACGTGTCGAAATGTTTCCACCCGCCGGGAATCGAACCCGGGCCCTCCGTGTGTGAAGCGGGAGCTTTAGCCACCAGGCCACCGGGCCTGGTGGCTAACTTAAAATAACTTAATTCAATTATGATAATTGTAAATTATAATTATTGTAAATTATGATTATTGTAAATTATGATTATTTTAAATTATTATTATTGTGAATTACAATAACTGTAAATTATTGTTATTATTATTATTATTATTATTATTATTATTATTATTATTATTATTGTTGTTGTTGTTGTTGTTGTTGTTGTTGTTGTTGTTGTTGTAAATTATGATTATTGTAAACCACGATTATTGCAAATTACCATGATCGTAAATTATGATAATTGTAAATTACGATGGTTGTAAATTACGATGATCATAAATTACGAAGACTGTAAATTAATTAACTGGCTTCTAAAACCAAATTAAAAATCAGTCAAGGAAAAAAAATTAGACATGAGAGTAATTATGGCTGTTAATTGGAAGCCAATTAGCCGGAATTGTCTGACAGACTCAGAGAGGGAAGCGAATTTTTTGAGTAAATTGCAAAATTTGTAAATCAATTCAGATTTGTTTTCATCGAAGAAAAACCGGATTTCTCGTGTGCACCGTAAATTGTGTGAATATTGTGTGAATATTGTAGGAATATTGTAGGAATATTGTAGGAATATTGGGGGAATATTGCAAGAAATATTGTGTGGAATAGTGTGTGTGAGTATTGGTTGAAAATTGTGGGATATCGTAGGGTATTGTGGGAATCTTGGGAGAATTTTGGTTGAATATTGTGGATATTGTGAGAATCCTGGGTGAAAAATTGTAGGATATTGTAGGATATTATGGGAATCATGGGTGAATATTGTGTGAATATTGAGGATATTGTGGGAATTTTGGTTGAATATTGTGTGAATATTGTGAGACATTGTATGAGTATTGTGTTTTTACTGTACGAATATTGTGGGATATTATGTGAATATTGTGGAATATTGATAAATTTAATATAGTATAGAATTTAATATAGTATGCAAATATTTTGGGATATGTGAATATTGTGGGATATTTTGTGAATATTGTGGGATATTTTGTGAATATTGTGGGATATTTTGTGAATATTGTGGGATATTTTGTGAATATTGTGAGATATTTTGTGAATATTGTGAGATATTGTGTGAATATTGTGAGATATTGTGTGAATATTGTGAGATATTGTGTGAATATTTTGAGATATTGTGTGAATATTGTGAGATATTGTGTGAATATTGTGAGATATTGTGTGAATATTGTGAGATATTTTGTGCATATTGTGAGATATTGTGTGAATATTGTGAGATATTGTGTGAATATTTTGAGATATTGTGTGAATATTGTGAGATATTGTGTGCATATTGTGAGATATTGTGTGAATATTGTGAGATATTGTGTGAATATTGTGAGATATTGTGTGCATATTGTGAGATATTGTGTGAATATTGTGAGATATTGTGTGAATATTGTGAGATATTGTGTGCATATTGTGAGATATTGTGTGAATATTGTGAGATATTGTGTGAATATTGTGAGATATTGTGTGAATATTGTGAGATATTGTGTGAATATTGTGAGATATTGTGTGAATATTGTGAGATATTGTGTGAATATTGTGAGATATTGTGTGAATATTGTGAGATATTGTGTGAATATTGTGAGATATTGTGTGAATATTGTGAGATATTGTGTGAATATTGTGAGATATTGTGTGAATATTGTGAGATATTGTGTGAATATTGTGAGATATTGTGTGAATATTGTGAGATATTGTGTGATTATTGTGAGATATTGTGTGAATATTGTGAGATATTGTGTGAATATTGTGAGATATTGTGTGAATATTGTGAGATATTGTGTGAATATTGTGAGATATTGTGTGAATATTGTGAGATATTGTGTGAATATTGTGAGATATTGTGTGAATATTGTGAGATATTGTGTGAATATTGTGAGATATTGTGTGAATATTTTGAGATATTGTGTGAATATTGTGAGATATTGTGTGATTATTGTGAGATATTGTGTGAATATTGTGAGATATTGTGTGAATATTGTGAGATATTGTGTGAATATTGTGAGATATTGTGTGAATATTGTGAGATATTGTGTGAATATTGTGAGATATTGTGTGAATATTGTGAGATATTGTGTGAATATTGTGAGATATTGTGTGAATATTTTGAGATATTGTGTGAATATTGTGAGATATTGTGTGAATATTGTGAGATATTGTGTGAATATTGTGAGATATTGTGTGAATATTGTGAGATATTGTGTGAATATTGCTTAAATATTCTGTAAATACTGTGTGAATATTATGTGAACATCGTGTGAATATTGCAGGAATATTGTGTAAATATTGTGGGAATATTATTGAACATTGTGGAACATTGCGAAATATTATGCAATAATATATTATGAAATAATTTGGATAATGTTAGTAAATTTTGTGGAAATATTAGGAAATATTAATGAATATTATGGAATATTATTGAATAAAGTGAAATATTATGAATGTTAAGGTAATATTAGGTAATATTATTGAATATAATGGAATATTGCTGAATATTATGGATTATTATTTAAAATTGTGGATTATCATTAAATACTAAATATGGAATATTATGACATATTGTGCAATAATATGGATTATTGTAAATTATGGACAATTATGGAATATGGGACAGATTGGTTATAAAACTGTGCAGGTTGTTGCTCCAGTCACTGACTGACTGAACATGGTGAAGTTAATACAGTCAGACAGGTCTGGCTTATTGTAAATGACAAAATACATTGTTGTAAATCACACACTAATGTAAATGGGGCACAATATTGTAAATAACACATAATATTGTAAATGATACACAATATTATAAATAACACACAATATTGTAAATGATACACAATATTGTAAATAACACACAATATTGTAAATGATACACAATATTGTAAATAACACACAATATTGTAAATGATACACAATATTGTAAATAACACACAATATTGTAAATAACACACAATATTGTAAATGATACACAATATTGTAAATAACACACAATATTGTAAATGATACACAATATTATAAATAACACACAATATTGTAAATGATACACAATATTATAAATAACACACAATATTGTAAATGATACACAATATTGTAAATAACACACAATATTGTAAATAACACACAATATTGTAAATGATACACAATATTGTAAATAACACACAATATTGTAAATGAAACACAATATTGTAAATAACACACAATATTGTAAATGAAACACAATATTGTAAATAACACACAATATTGTAAATAACACACAATATTGTAAATGATACACAATATTGTAAATAACACACAATATTGTAAATAACACACAATATTGTAAATGATACACAATATTGTAAATGATACACAATATTGTAAATAACACACAATATTGTAAATAACACACAATATTGTAAATGAAACACAATATTGTAAATGAAACACAATATTGTAAATAACACACAATATTGTAAATAACACACAATATTGTAAATGAAACACAATATTGTAAATAACACACAATATTGTAAATAACACACAATATTGTAAATGAAACACAATATTGTAAATAACACACAATATTGTAAATAACACAATATTGTAAATAACACACAATATTGTAAATAACACACAATATTGTAAATAACACAATATTGTAAATAACACACAATATTGTAAATAACACACAATATTGTAAATGATACACAATATTCTAAATAACACAATATTGTAAATAACACACAATATTGTAAATAACACACAATATTGTAAATAACACACAATATTGTAAATAACACACAATATTGTAAATAACACACAATATTGTAAATAACACACAATATTGTAAATAACACACAATATTGTAAATGATACACAATATTGTAAATAATACACAATATTGTAAATAACACAATATTGTAAATAACACACAATATTGTAAATAACACACAATATTGTAAATAACACAATATTGTAAATAACACACAATATTGTAAATAACACACAATATTGTAAATAACACACAATATTGTAAATAACACACAATATTGTAAATAACACACAATATTGTAAATAACACAATATTGTAAATAACACACAATATTGTAAATAACACACAATATTGTAAATAACACACAATATTGTAAATAACACACAATATTGTAAATAACACAATATTGTAAATAACACACAATATTGTAAATAACACACAATATTGTAAATAACACACAATATTGTAAATAACACAATATTGTAAATAACACACAATATTGTAAATAACACACAATATTGTAAATAACACAATATTGTAAATAACACAATATTGTAAATATCACACAATATTGTAAATAACACAATATTGTAAATAACACACAATATTGTAAATAACACAATATTGTAAATAACACACAATATTGTAAATAACACAATATTGTAAATAACACACAATATTGTAAATAACACATATTATTGCAAATGAAACACAATATTGTAAATGAAACACAATATTGTAAATAACACACACTCTCCGCTCTTCAGGAGTATATCAGTGTCAGGAAGCTTGACTATTTTTTTTGACAAGATCCTGACACTCTGGGGAGGCTCCAGATGAAGTTTTTTTTTTTTTTATATACAAAGGTGTTAAATCTTTCCTAGTTCTTAACCAAGCCTTATATATATATATATATATATATATATATATATATATATATATATATATATATATATATATATATATGTCGTACCGAATAGGTAAAACTGGTCAATTAGCAAGAACTCATTAAAATTAAGTCCTTTCTAAGATTTTCTCTTATACATTTAAAGATACATATTTTTCACTTTTGTTAATGTAAAAATAATTTTGTACCAAAAGAACCTTGGAAAACTTACACAACTTTATTGTAAAAAGCGCAGTATAATTTAGCATAATCCAACAAAATATATTTTAGATAAGTTTACAATAATTTAATGATAAACAAACACAGTGAAATATATTTTTTTCGATAGGTTCAGAATGATTTTTGCTACATTATTGCATACAAAAATTTTCTCTTGCCTTATTCGGCAAGAAGAGCATTGCTATTTATGCCAAAATCACAAATTTTACCTATTCAGCACGTCATTATCACCTCTCCATGGAATCGAACCGTGGACAGGTGAGTGACACGCTGTACTGTCATGCTGCAGTGATCAACAGTTGCAAAGTTCCACAACAGTGACATCTGCAACACACGGTGCAGCAGCCTCCACGACCTTTGAAGCTACTCTCTTTTCTGGGCACCGCCACAGTTTTCTGATGCCTCTGATTCTTCCCTTTTTCAAAGGGTATAAAGCTTAAAGTTTGCGTCGGTGCTTGATTCCTCACCTGACGCAAGGCTGAGTCTTCACCTGACCTCAGGATTACCTCCCCATCTGATGTCAGGGTTACATACCCACCTGTCGTCGAGGAATGTCGCACCCGCCATGAAGAAGTAAAACTGAATATTGGGAGCAACTGCAGACAATAAGTGAGACACGAAACAGGTTTGGTGATAGGAGAGGCAAGAGGAATTTTGGGGAATGGTGGTTACAGGGGATATTAGGTGAGCCTCAGGGAGTCTTTCTTAAGACTACTGCACATAGGCCATGATAATCAGCAGGCCACCATGACTCCCATGAGTCGCAGAACAGACACAGTGCCTCCATCTCTACCTTAGTCTTCCGGAGACCTTGTTAATATCTCGTATAAGTTTCGAGCCAACAGAGACGCTGCTTCATATTTTATGTAGCAGATGAAAGCTCCTTTCTAGGCGGCGATGGAGGAAGATTAAACAGCGAGGCGATGGAGGAAGATTAAACAGCGAGGCGATGGAGGAAGATTAAACAGCGAAGGAATGGAAGAAGACTGAACAACGAGTCGATAGAGGAAAATTGAACAGCGAAGCGATAGAGAAAGATTGAATAGTGAGGCGATAGAGGAAGATTGAATAGTGAAGCTATAGAGGAAGATTGAACAGCAAGGCGAGAATTGATGAACAGAGCTGGCATTGGTTGATTCTCTCTCGGGGGCTGGTGTCAGCGACACAATCTTCCGTACATTGCCACATAATATCCCGTCATAGCTCTTCGAAATCTCATTTATAGAACTCCAGAATCTTTTTTTATAAGGCTCCAGAAGCTCTTTTTATGAGGCTTCAGAATGTCGTTTATTGAGGTTCGTAATCTCATTTATAGGACCTCAGAATCTCACTTATACAGCTCCAGATTGTCATTTAGAAAGCTCCAGAATTTCTCTCTCCCATAGGCTTCAGAATCGGTATAGCCTTTATACTTTTTCCAGGAAAAAGCAGTCTATCTTTCTTACAGCAATTTTATGACTAAAAACTCCCTCACACGTTAGAGGATGGACACACAGAATTTTAATGAAGGCTGTAATAACAGTAACAAGGAAATAAAAGCAGTAGTAGTAGTAAAAATAATAATAGTAATTGCAAAATAAGGGTGGGGTGTGGGGTAGATATGAGAGACACGGTTTTGTCAACTAAATGCAGCTGGAAATCACTGATCTGGTGAAAAACTCTAGCTATGAGATAAGCCACTGCTGGGCATTATATCAAACCTCTGCCATCTCTTTTGCTGAACAGCCCCCAGGGGCCTAGTGCTTCATTGAAATATATCAAGGGAATAATTGTTATCTAATTTCTGAAAAAGTTACTTAGGTGGTGTTCCAAAGATTTTTTTTATGATTAAGTAAGACATTGCGTTGGGTTAGGAGTCTTTCCACTTTACATGGCACACAACCCGTTCCCATCCCAACCCTCCTTTCCAAACTGTGATCAGGTCAGTGAACCTCTTCAAGGGGGGCAGTGAAGAGGCTCTTGGTCTGAGGAATTGTGGTGGCCCGGTGGCCTGGTGGCTAAAGCTCCCGCTTCACACACGGAGGGCCCGGGTTCGATTCCCGGCGGGTGGAAACATTTCGACACGTTTCCTTACACGTTGTCCTGTTCACCTAGCAGCAAATAGGTACCTGGGTGTTAGTCGACTGGTGTGGGTCACATCCTGGGGGACAAGATTAAGGACCCCAATGGAAATAAGTTAGACAGTCCTCGATGACGCACTGACTTTCTTGGGTTATCCTGGGTGGCTAACCCTCCGGGGTTAAAAATCCGAACGAAATCTTATCTTATCTTAGCCCTTTTGGTCTCCTTCCTCAGACCGAACATAATTACCCCCCAATCTCCCATTCCCTATCCCATCCTCCCCATCCTCCCTTTCCCCTTTACTCCCCTCTCCCAACCCTCCCTTTTCCCCATCTCATTTGTAGCTTCTGGGGTCCTCTCCTTTGGCATTTCGGTTTCTAGTTAGGGGGAAGTGTACCGGGGTTCATCCCACCTCGTGGGGTTCCTCGGGAATGGTTTAGTTTGCCATGGAATCTGGATCATCCACAAGCACAATGCTCCCTTCCTGGATTTCTATGAGGTGGGGTGGTGTGTCCTGCAGATGATGGGTGTATCTGCAGAGGCTGCCTGTCGGTTCTGAGAGGTGGCAGCCAAAAGAGGTAAGCTTTGTGGCAGGTATCCAACCACCTTCTCCTTCATCTGCCAAGGTGGCTCAGTGGATGTGTGGTTGCTATCCTGGAGCCCTGGTTTACTGGCATGAAGGGTAGGGTATGGCATGGGTTCCACGCTGCATCTGCACTGTTGGCGGTGTTGAGGTCCTCTTGGATGAGAGGAGTAACTTATGGCCCTTTCATGCCTTCTAGTAACTATTCCTCCGCTGTCCCTCTTCCTTTTTTTTCTTTCCTTCTTTCTTTTTTTCCTTTAATAAGAAAGGAGTACCATCATCATGACGTCTTCTTTCCATGACCCCCTCCTCCTCCCAGGCCCCTTTTTGTTACTGTACCTCCTCCTCCCAGGCCCCTTTATGTTACCACATCCTGTTCTTATCTGGCTTTGTTACTGGACCAATCTCCAGACTTTCCCCATACCCCTGTACTGCCTGCTGATGATGCTTCATTACCTGCTTCAGGTGCCAAGGTTTCACCCATTTCTTCTAGTGCCTCTGCTCCTTGCATATCTTTAGCTATGTGTCAGGCTTCCCCAAATATGGTGTGATGGTTTTTGGTTACCCACCTGCCTCAGGTCGGGCTACCTGTGATCCCATGCCTAAATGTTCCAGGCCATTTGCTGATGACAGTCATTCAATTTCTGCTCAATCAACCGAAAAACTACCTACGTGACACCCACTTCCTTTACACACCATGATTACAAGTACACAGTGGACAAAATTCTTTTCCTTGCAACTGACATCTCTTACTGATTATCTTTCAGACCACAGTATTGGTAAAGCTCTTTTACGACACGTTGAGCAAAATATATCCTTTCATGCTCTTCAGAGTGGTACACACATCGTTACTGTTCAGAAAGCAGGCCAAGCTCATGATCCTTCCCATCTTACTTCCATTGATAACGTTCCTATCACAGTTCACAAGCATGCTACGGTAAGACCACCGTACAATGGTACAGTGGTCTTACCACATACCATTGTACAGTGTGATTTTCTGTCTTGCAATGAAGATATTTTAGAGCAATTAGCCCTACAGAACCTTCCAATTCTTAAAGTGGATAAATATGTCATGCCCACTCACAGGCAGAGGAACTTTCCCAGTAACATCGCCCACTTAACATTTCACTGTCGTGAACTCCTGTCCACTGTTTATATTGCGGGACATGCCTAGAGGTTAGTAAAGTGGTCCCTACACCCCAACAGTGTCGACATTGTTGGCACTTCAGACATCCAGTTAAATACTGTAGGTCTGTGGCAGAGTGCCCAGTCTGCAATGCCATGGATTATGCCGATTCATCTTGTAGTCTTCCCCCCCTCTTGTCTTAATTGTAGCGAAATTCACCCTTCTTTTTACTACTGATATCAGGAAATCTGTTGTCTTAAGAAAAGCAGAGGCCTTACGCTATGGCTGTCTCTCAGTTATGCCTTCAGGGGAATCTTCCCCGTGTTCCTTATTCTTGAGTAGCTAGAAGACCTCCATCCTTGGTGGTCCTCCAGCCTACCAGTTCCTCCCATTCCGTGTCTTCCAGGGTCTTCCCATCTTTAATTCTTTTGCGGTTTTACCCTCTGAAACCCCCACCTCTACTTCTTCATCTTCTCGCATGTTAGTTTCTCAGTCTGCGAGGCCTCACATGCCTGCACCTTCTTCATGCCTATCACCTGTGAAGTTGAACCTTTTTCTTAAGCCCAAGTCTCTTCCCATTCCTCCCATGCTTACAATTCCACAATAGTTTTCCTTTTTGGCCTCGGTGCCTAGTTCTCACACCCTTTCAAACTCTCACATGAAGGTGGAGGTTCACCCCCCCTCGTGTGGTCCTCTCTTCTCCTGTCCCCCCCCCCAGACTTCTTCCTCAGTCCCCTTCCAGCCTCCTTCTTCTCCTGTTCCACCACTGAGCTCTTCTGTGCCCGCTGACACATACAATGGATGTGATACATCTCTCTAGGGCAGGAATGGCAGCATTAGCCAAGTCTGTCGAGGGACCATTGCTGAGTTGTCTGGGACTTTAAACTAATAGAAGATAGAGGTATGTGTGTGTGTGTGTGTGTGTGTGTGTGTGTGTGTGTGTGTGTGTGTGTGTGTGTGTGTGTGTGAAACAAAAAAGTTGTGGCTTGAGGGATGAAAACAGCATATATTACCAGTATACCGATTGTGAAGGCATGCCTTCTCTTTGACTTCATTATGTAGGGTATTGGTAATCTGAAAATTGAAAACTTGAATAACTGTTCAACCAACAGTACAATGTTTTTTGTCAGAGAAAGTGACAGAATTATGATAATGGTAAATCATTGATGATATTCTATTCAAGGGCTAATGACCATGATATTTTACGATTATTTACAACTGTTCAAGCTGGGTTGTTTATTTATTACTTACAGTAATATAAAGTACTTATGATTAGATGGTCGTTTACACTGAGTGTCGGTTGCTTGCTGGTAAGATGTTTCCAAGCAATTGTAACGTAACATAACGTTAGTAAACAGCTGCTACAGCCTAACCCATAACCCTGACCTTGAACATATAAGACACAGACTTTTTGGGGAGGAAAACGTGCGCCTTATATGCCAGAAAATACGGTAATTGTTGGTAATTAATGTAGACAAATGTCATGTAATAGAAATAAGTGAAACTGTAAACAGTTCCCAGAAAGACTGCAAGTTCTGCAATATTCACAAAAAACATAGAACTGAAAAAATAAATCTGAAAACCAAGCAATAGTAATATTGAGAGCCTCTTTTGCCACATGACCATATTTCAAAATATAAAAAAAAACAAAGGTTGTATAAGCTATTACAGGACTGCATCTGCTCTTGTTGCTACCTCATTTGTTAAGAACGATAATAAATTTGTTGAGTTAGGCATAAGAATTAGCAACTGGGCGTCTACACAACAAACTGAATTGTTTCCAATTTTAATAGCGCTAAAGCTAACTTATGACACTGAGCTTCACTCATATAATGACTCCAACAACATGCTCATTGGAGAAGCCAAGTATAGATGCTCAAAAATCCGGGAAAAAGAAATTAATGCACAATTGCTATGGATCCCATTACACTGGATTACTCCTTCATGATAAAGTTGATATGTTAGCCAAGAAGAGTACCCAGAAGGAGAATGTAGAATATAACTTTGGTATAACTGTGTCTAGCATTAGGAATAATATTAGGAGAGAATGTTATAGGAATGCAATTAGAAGTCAGTAGATTTGTAGCCCACTGTGATAACATGAACGTTGATAAGAATGTTTATGGAGCAACTTGCAATGTGAACAGACTGACTGATGTTGTAGTGGCCAGACTTAGGCTTGGTTACAAGTACTTCTGGCAGTTTGGGAGACACACAGATGATGATCAAACTAAATGTAAATTATGTGGTCAGGTATATGATCACTGTCTTGAACACTATGTACTTAATTGTCCACTTATTGATGAATACAGAGATAGACAGCATAATAACCTATGTGACATGTCAAGATATCTTATTAATGAAAATATGATACCAAATATACTAAGCAAATTTCCTAAATTTGCTTGTAACAGATAAGTGAACTATAGATATAAATCCAAATGTATCCATATTTTGTGTATCCATATTCTGTGTATCCATATTTTGTGTATCCATATTCTGTGTATCCATATTTTGTGTATCCATATTCTGTGTATCCATATTTTGTGTATCCATATTCTGTGTATCCATATTTTGTGTATCCATATTCTGTGTATCCATATTTTGTGTATCCATATTCTGTGTATCCATATTTTGTGTATCCATATTCTGTGTATCCATATTTTGTGTATCCATATTCTGTGTATCCATATTTTGTGTATCCATATTCTGTGTATCCATATTTTGTGTATCCATATTCTGTGTATCCATATTTTGTGTATCCATATTCTGTGTATCCATATTTTGTGTATCCATATTCTGTGTATCCATATTTTGTGTATCCATATTCTGTGTATCCATATTTTGTGTATCCATATTCTGTGTATCCATATTTTGTGTATCCATATTCTGTGTATCCATATTTTGTGTATCCATATTCTGTGTATCCATATTTTGTGTATCCATATTCTGTGTATCCATATTTTGTGTATCCATATTCTGTGTATCCATATTTTGTGTATCCATATTCTGTGTATCCATATTTTGTGTATCCATATTCTGTGTATCCATATTTTGTGTATCCATATTCTGTGTATCCATATTTTGTGTATCCATATTCTGTGTATCCATATTTTGTGTATCCATATTCTGTGTATCCATATTTTGTGTATCCATATTCTGTGTATCCATATTTTGTGTATCCATATTCTGTGTATCCATATTTTGTGTATCCATATTCTGTGTATCCATATTTTGTGTATCCATATTCTGTGTATCCATATTTTGTGTATCCATATTCTGTGTATCCATATTTTGTGTATCCATATTCTGTGTATCCATATTTTGTGTATCCATATTCTGTGTATCCATATTTTGTGTATCCATATTCTGTGTATCCATATTTTGTGTATCCATATTCTGTGTATCCATATTTTGTGTATCCATATTCTGTGTATCCATATTTTGTGTATCCATATTTTGTGTATCCATATTTTGTGTATCCATATTCTGTGTATCCATATTTTGTGTATCCATATTCTGTGTATCCATATTTTGTGTATCCATATTCTGTGTATCCATATTTTGTGTATCCATATTCTGTGTATCCATATTTTGTGTATCCATATTCTGTGTATCCATATTTTGTGTATCCATATTCTGTGTATCCATATTTTGTGTATCCATATTCTGTGTATCCATATTTTGTGTATCCATATTCTGTGTATCCATATTTTGTGTATCCATATTTGTGTATCCATATTTTGTGTATCCATATTCTGTGTATCCATATTTTGTGTATCCATATTCTGTGTATCCATATTTTGTGTATCCATATTCTGTGTATCCATATTTTGTGTATCCATATTCTGTGTATCCATATTTTGTGTATCCATATTCTCTTGCGCTACCGTCCACAAGATGGATATCGGGTGCACAATATCGGGTGCACAATATCGGGTGCACAATATCGGGTGCACAATATCGGGTGCACAATATCGGGTGCACAATATCGGGTGCACAATATCGGGTGCACAATACCGGGTGCACAATATCGGGTGCACAATATCGGGTGCACAATACCGGGTGCACAATATCGGGTGCACAATACCGGGTGCACAATATCGGGTGCACAATATCGGGTGCACAATATCGGGTGCACAATATCGGGTGCACAATATCGGGTGCACAATATCGGGTGCACAATACCGGGTGCACAATATCGGGTGCACAATAAACTAGCCACTTCGGTGACAAACTCTGAAATCTATAATTGGTTATAAATAGTATGATGATACCGACAAGCTGAGCAAAAACACATTTATTAAAGTAAAAGTTTCACCACTATCGACTTCATCAGTGCTGTTTTCCACCAACTTTCCACAGTCGCTCATCACCAACATGTTTTCTTAATTTTCAGATTTTTATGATATTTCATAAAAAAATCCATAATGACTGACCGAAAAAATAAGAACCTTAAAAATACACAACTTTTTTAAGGGCAATACTGAATTACCTTTTCTGAAAAAAATGGAAATTAAAGAAAACCCAATTAAATGTCTATAATTATGAAACTGGAAAATACATCATGTTGTCCCTCAAAAGATTATGAAAAAAAATGAAGAAAAAAAATTGTAGGGAAATTTTAATCAAAACTTTAAACGAAGTTGTAAGACAAGAACTCTTATATCATCTTTGAAAATCAGGATTGTTGATTATTAGTGTTGTTTCTTTTGTTAAAAGAGACAGTTGACTTCTGAGATAAATAAGGATAAAGTTGTCATGTTAGTAGACGTTCCAGAAATCTCACTTTAGGAAGGTCCATCATTTTTATGTTCCTCCGATATAGTAACCAGGATATAAAACATGGCCGAGTAAGTATTGTAAGATGGTGTGATGATACTGACAAGATGTGGAAAAAAAAGACATGTATAGCTCAGGACATTTATTAAAGGAAACGCTTCACCACGAGTGTCTTCTTCACTCGGGGCCAAGGGTTTCCTTTAATGAATGTCCTAAACTGTACATAAGTGTCTTCGACAATGGTGTTGATGGCAGCCACAATATTCACGGTGGTCGTAGCGGATGCTGTGCTGGAATTTATTCCACCGGTTATTCCTACCTTTTCCTCTCCCATGATGATTCTCTTCAAATCGCTCGTTCTCTCTAGGCTGGAATATTGCTGTACACTAACGGACTCTTTCAAGGCAAACGAAATTGCAGACTTTGAGAATATACAGAGAACTTTCACGGCACGTATAAGTACGATAAAGCACCTAAATTACCGGGAACGGTTGAAGTCCCTTGATTTGTACTCCCTGGAACTCAGGCGAGAAAGATACATGATTACATACACTTAGGAGTCCTAGAGGGGCTAGTCAATTAGTGTCAAGGGGGCTCAAGACTGTTCAGTTGTCTCCCAGCATACATAAAGGGGATAACCAAAAGACCCGTGACGGTCTTGAAGAAGGCCCTGGCCAGGCACCTAAAGTCAGTACTTGATCAGCCGGGCTGTAATTCGTACATCGGTTTATGTGCTGTCTGCAGTAACAGTCTAATTGATCAGGCCCTGATCCACCACTAGGCCTGGTCATGGACTGGGCAGCGGAGACGTTCACCCACGAAACCCCCTCCCCCCTCCAGATATACTCCTTTGAGATGGCTATGTGACCCCGAGGATTACTGTGACAGTTGTCTTCTCTCAACCAAGTGGGGGGAGAGAGAGAGAAGGGGGATTCTTAACGGCTTTCCCTCACTTCAAGAGAGAGGCAAAAGAATGCTATATCTTACCCTTCTTGCCATGTTTAAATCTTCAATAACTCACTACTAGAAATGCCTTAATGTCTTAAAAGATCTCTGAACCTTGAATTTATAAACGTCTTAGGGACTGACATTCTCATATGTCAAGAGCGCTTAATTGGCTCTCATAATTGTTAATAATGGCAACCGAGTCTAAGGCAGGGCAGGGCAGGGCTGGCACTGGAGCTGGCCAAGTCTGAGTTACCCATAGTCAGTTTCGAACCTGGGACCATGCTGGGCACACATAGCTACGTGTGTCTTGCACCGGAGCATACGGGTGCCAGGCTTCTTATTTCCAGATACTGATTTGAAGTGTGCTTCAACATCTAGTCAAGGATGGGCGTGTGAGAAAAATGAGACTCATTTAAGTGATTTTGTGGATCTCTGGACCTAATCAGGAGTCTACAGTCAGAGGAGTGAGCTGTAATATCATGAGAAGCTGAGTGTCACCGTCCATTTTCCCACGTTGTTCATTAAGTGGCTTGCAGTCTACAGTCTTGTGCAAGGTAGGTAAGTACCTAATTAAAGTACATTGGTGTTGGTGTCGAGCTTCATGGGATCAGTACCAGAGCTGGTCAGGTACTAAGTGTCACCAAGGACATGAGACTGGCAAGCACCCAGTGTCCAGTATACTTGGTTTGGCAGCCCCGTTGTGGAGGAAATGATCACCATGTTTATAATTCACGGGGAGGCTGTCGGATTCATTGTGAAGGAGTTGTCTCTATTTAAAAGTCACACACGTTAAAGAAAATTATAGGTACCCAGCACATACACATGTCACTATCCCATAGTAAATTAAACACTATATTTCTAGGATGTATATATTTAGTTTAATAGTACTAAATGCTAAATCCATTAACCATCGCCTTTTCATATAACTTTCCAAAGTTATTGAGAAATTTGTGTATTTATTAGAAGGCAAAAAGGCGAGTGTGAAGAGTTGGACTGAGTCATCGCGCTCTCACTCCGTCACTCTCCAACCTATACGTTCATGTCCAACTTCTGGGTCTCTTTACTGTAGACGTTTCGCCAACCAGTGGCTTTATCAATACAAATTCAAGGACGAAATTGGAAGACGGTAGAACTATTTACAAAAAGATGAGGTAGTCAGTCCCTCAGTCTTAGCGTTGGTGAAGAGCATCTTAGTCGTGAAGATTCTTGTCTATACCATTCACATACAATACGATCTTCCTTAAGGTTCTTCAATGACGAACTTATAAGCAGTTCCCAGCCAATACTAACATTTATATATACCCTCACCACTTCCTTCCTCCACGGTGGAGACATGTTATAATGATTTTAAATAATAAAGGAGTTAAAAATATATAAACAATCGTAAAAAAATAACCCAGATATCACAAGTGACGTAAATGACGACATTATAGAGTGAAATAACGAATTGGTTACAATTCACGGCTTTAGAAAAGTCGTTGAACGATATGAAAGACCCCAAAATGTTGCCAGATTTATGATTTTTTTTTTTTTGGAAACGCTTCATACCAATTTTCTGTTATTAATTTTTTTTAGCCATTTTTTGTGAAAGAATGGTAGCGTTCCTTAATTGGAACAACGTTGTACACAAAGTGTAGTGTTTCACCTGGAGGAGGTGGACGCAGTGCTCCGTCAATACTCGCATCTTCACGCTCAACGCTTCACCACGCCACTAACCTCTTCAGTAAAGAGCATTTTCTGGTTGAAACACTGTTTACCAGCCTCTGTAGTGCAGTGCTGGGCTGCTGGACCATGACTGACGGATCACCAGATCCAATCTCAGCTTTTCATTGAATTCTTAGGAATTTCGAATACATATATACATACACATACATGTACATATATATGCCATCTCCGTACCATTAATGCATCTTTTAAGCCTTGTGTACTGTACTATATAATACATATATATATATACATATATACATATATATATATATATATATATATATATATATATATATATATATATATATATATATATATATATATATATATATATATATATATATAATACAGGGAGGTACCACCTCTAGAACTGTCCTGGGAACCCTCATCCTCAGAGAAAAGAATAAACTTGTTTCAGGGAAAACTCAAGGGTCTCCCTGAAGCTGTTTGAGAATTTTTTCCTACCACCCCCTATATTTCAAGTGTTTTATTTAAAGACAAAATACATTGGCCAAACATTCACAAAAATACAACAGAAAATAAAACAACATAGGTAACTCAGAGCTACATCTCGAATACTTCGTCCAGCTCCCCTGCGGTGGGCTGCGTGCCCAGAATGCTGCAGGCATTTCCTCTCTGGATCGCAACACTGAGGCTCTGAAAGAGGAAGTTGGTCGCCCTGTGGTCCTTGGTTTCTATGATGAGCTTTTCACCCAGCTCTTTGAGGAACTTTAGAGCACACTTGCCCCATGCTCCAAGGGTCTCCGACCCTATTGGAATGAAGTTATAGCAAGGGGGAAGGTCTTCATATTTGTGGATTTTCTGGGTCTCCCTGTGGCTGACAGCTCCACCCCCTTCCGATACAGAGTATGGCAAGTAGGTGTCTGCCAATGTGGCGGCACAGGTGTAGTCACAGGCAATCTGCTTTCCATCCTTCCAGGGTAGCATAGTGGCTCCATCAGGACTCTTTTGACTTCCATCAGACATCTGTACTTGAGGTTCCCGTTGAGCTGGGCAATGGGCTGTGGCGAGGCTTCTCTTTATGATGTCATTGACCTCCTCATGTCTGGCATACTTCCCTTCTGCTGTGTGACACACGAGACCATGAAGTCCGAATTGATCAGCTGTCGCCCTGCCGCAAATACACCTATGTTCGGTGATGATGGGGGCGGCTAGGCGAAGAGCAACACCAATCCGAATGGCCTGTGGGTCGAGACGGGTGCCCAGGGAGGAATTGGGAACAGCTAACAGGAAATCTCCTGAGTGTGGGGCCTTCACTGCCAGGAGACGAGCTTTGTCCTTTCCTGAAGCATTGGAGAGCATTGTGTTGGCGATTTTTTTCCATGATCAGTTTGTCCCAGTGGGACTGTTTGTGCTCTTTGGGAGGAGCTGGTCTACTGGAGGAATCTGTAAGGGTGCCCCACCATCTCTCAAGCGTTCGGGAACAATCTTCTTAACTAATGCACTGGAAGCCAAACATGAAGACAGAAAAGCAGGTAAAGCAACATGCGTTGCTTTACGCACCCCTATACCTCCCAGTCGCACTGGGAGGTATAGGGTTGCCTGATCCCCTTGCTCATCCTCTAGTGACAGGTTCAGTGCCTTCTTAAAAGTTGATCTCAGGTGTGCGTCATATTCATCGAGTGTTGGGTTGTCAAAAGAGGGTGCACACCTCAGGAAGTGAGTCTTGGCATAGTAAGACACCTTGTGAGGAGATACAGAGCATCATGGGCATCAAGATCGCTTATTCTCTCCTCCATTCTCATCAGGTCATTCAGTTTGTCCCTGAGGACAGTGTCGATGGCCTGGTGGCCCAGTGGTGCTCTCTAGAGGGTACTGTTGGACGGAGTGGTAGTTGAGACTTCCGGGAGGATTCTTCACACAGCATTGATTATTTCCTGGTTCGCTGTGATGATTTCACACTTGGAGGGATTGAGGATGAGTCCCAAGTCTTCTCCCTGTGTTTTCACAAGTTGTAGGTGCCCCACGAGGGACTCTTCAGTACCTGCCAGAGTACTGTCATCCAGGTACCAGATATTGAGCTCACTGCATAGGCTGGAAGTTAGTTCTCTTACTGCCAAGCAGAAGAGAAGTGGAGCGAGTGGGTCACCCTGCTGAACACCCTCTGATGATTGAATTTCATGTTCTCAAAACAAAAGAATTGAGGGTTTGCTGTAGCCGGCTGAAATGAAGGGAAAAAGACTGGGGAACCGATCCCAAACAGCTGGAAAAACAGCATCTCTCTTCACCATATTAAAGGCATTTCTAAAATCAAGTTTGACTATGGCCTTGTCTTCTGGTAGGTGTTTCCAACTGCAATGGGTCTGATTCTCCCATCCCTCTTCTTCAAAGCACATAGTGAGGCTCCAAAAAAGAAAGGTTTAATTTCTTCTGGGATTCGCCCAGCCAGGCAATTGTTGACGAAAGTTGTTAACTCGGTGAGAAGAATTGATGCAGATTCACCGAATATTGGATTTACCATCTCTCTGAGGTGCTGAGGTCGAATTCCTGTGTAACCTCCTGCAGATCCTGCTGGAAATGACACGATCGCCTTATAGATTTCCGATTCTGGCAAAATTAATTGTTCACTGATGGGGTCTTCCTCTGGGTTGTCGTTGATGGCTATGGTGTCCCTGGTTGGATGCTTGTCTCTTAGTGCTTGGGCCATGGTCTCATCCTTGGGGGCTACAGTGTCGTCACTTGTAATTATTCTCATTGCTCCCGCTGTGTTACCTTCTTCGATTTTTTTGCTAACCTGTGTGCAAATTTTCTCGTTTTCAGTGGGACTTTTCTTGGGCAGAGGGACACAGTTATCCGTTCTTGGGCAGTTGCGCACTGCCTTGATAACTGACGTGGTTAGCAGTTTGCCTCGTCTTTCAGGAACTGCAATATATATATGGACCAGTGCTTTAACTGCTCAGCCATAAAGGTTCTAATAATGATTTTACAGCCAGCAGTTTATGACATGGCTGGTACGTCAACAATCAGCTGTGACTCTGCTGTTTCTTCCCACGGTCCCACAGCTTTCATGAAACATGAAACTGGGTCACAGTAACAAGGGGCCACAACTGGAAGTTGAAAACTCAGATGAGCCATAGGGATGTGAAGAAGTATTTCTTTAACCTTAGAGTTGTCAGGAAGTGGAATGATCTGGAGAGTGAAGAAGTGGAGGCAATATCCATATATAGCTTTAAGAGAAGGTATGATAACACGGAGTGGGGAGGTGACCTAGTGGCTACTAGCGAAGAGGCGGGGCCAGGACCTTTGACTCGACCCCTGCAACCACATATAGGTGAATACACACATACACACACACACAAGGTGTACGAAGGACTCATGTGAACACAAATTTCCACACATGCAAGTGCCTCACACACACACAAGCACACACACACAAGCACACACACACACGCTTATACAACAGGCCTAGTGTCTAATCGACATGTGCCTAGGACAAAATGGTAACTAACACACACACGCTTATACAACAGGCCTAGTGTCTAATCGACATGTGCCTAAGACAAAATGGTAACTAACTACCACACACACACACACACACACACACACACACACACACACACATCTCTCCTTGGGGCCTGAGAGAGGGAGCAGATGCACTGTGTTGCCATTAACAGCAAGTTTCAGTAAATTTATCAGAACAGGTCAACTGCCTGAGGTATGTAAGACAGCAAACGTAGTCCCGATTATTAAGACAGGATGCACTAAATTACAAACAAGTGTTGCTGACATATATTGCATGTAAAGTTATGGAGAAGATTATGTGGAGAAGAGTGGTGGAGCACTTAGAAAGGAACGGGCTTCAGGGAAGGGAAATCCTGCATCACAAACCTATTGGAGTTCTATGGCAAGGTAATGGATAGACAGCATCTTCTTGGATTGCAAGAAGGCTTTCGACACAGTACCACAAAAGAGACTCATTGAAAAGTTAGAGGAGCAGGGAGGAAAGAACTGCAATGGCTCAGGGATTACCTGACAGGAAGGAAACAAGGTGTGTTAGAACAAGGTGTCAGTGTGGGCGCATGTGTCGAGCGGGATTCCACACTGTCCGTCCTAAGTCTGGTGCTGTTTCTTGTATATGTCATTGGCATGACGGAAGTGATAGATTCAAATGTGTCCCTGTTCGCAAACGATGTGAAGCTAGAGGAGAATACAAGTCGACGGGGATCTAGACAGGCTTCAAGCCTGCTCTGACAAATGGCTCCTTGAGTTTAACCCCTGGAAGCGCAAAGTCATTCATTTGAGGAAGGACTATGTAGACCGCAGACAGAGTACAGCCCAGAAGGTCAAAGGCTGCAAAACTCACTCAAAGGAAAGATATTGGGGTGAGCATCATACTGAGCAGATCTCCTATGGTGTAAATCAACCAAATAACTGCTGCAGCTTATGGGCGCCTAGAAACCCTAATATTAGCATTTCGATATCTAAGTAAGAAGTCATTCACAACACTGTACACCGTGTACGTCAGGCCCATATTGGAGTATGCAGCTCTAGTATGAAACACACACTTGGTGAAATATGTCAGAAAATTAGAGAAAGTACAAAGGTTTGCAACAACACTAGTCCCAGAGAAAAGGAGCATGTCCTACGAGGAGAAGATAAAGGAAGCCAACCTGACGGCACTGGAGGACAGGAAGGATACGATAATGACGTATAAGATTCTGAGAGGAATTAACAGGATGGGCAGGACTAGAATGTTTCAGAGATGGGTCGCAATAACAAGGGGCCACAACTGGAAGCTAAAAACTCAGATAAAACATATGGATGTTAGTAAGTATATCTTCAGTCTTAGAGTTGTCAGGTAGTGGAACAATATGGAGAGTGATGTACTGGAGGCAGGATCCATACATGCCTTTAAGAAGAGGTACGATTAAGCTCATGGAGCAGAGAGTAAGTGGATCTAGTAGTGAGCAGCAAAGAGACGGGGCCAGGAGCTATGACTCGACCCCAGAAATAGATGAGTACACACACACTCACTATGAACGCTCAGATTGTTTTATCTTCTTCTCTTCTCCTCCTTCACTTTCCCACCCAAGTCATATATTACCTTAAGTGTATCGGTGAGCCACATTTCCTGGAACTTGCTCTGAGCCCAGAACTCAAACCTTTGTGAACCCGACCGCTAAAAGCTCAGCCTGGGAAATGGTGCCACTTACAGGAGGGTGTGTGCGTGTGTGTGTGTGTGTGTGTGTGTGTGTGTGTGCGTGTGTGTGTGTGTGTGTGCGTGTGTGTGTGTGTGTGTGTGTGTGTGTGTGTGTGTGTGTGTGTGTGTGTGTGTGTGTGTGTGTGTGTGTGTGTGTGTGTGTGTGTGTGTGTACTCACCTAGTTGAGGTTGCAGGGGTCGAGTCCGAGCTCCTAGCCCCGCCTCTTCATTGACGGCTACTAGGTCCTCTCTCTTCCTGCTCCATGAGCTTTATCATACCTCGTCTTAAAGATGTGTATGGTTCCTGCCTCCACTACCTCACTTTCCAGACTATTCCACTTCTTGATAACTGTGATTGAAGAAATATTCCTAACATTCCTTTGGCTCATCTAAGTCTATAACTTCCAATTGTGACCCCTTGTTTCTGTGTCCCCTCTCTGGAACATCATGTCTCTGTCCACCTTATCTATTCCTCGCAATATTTTGTACGTCGCGATTATGTCTCCCCTAACCCTTCTGTCCTCCAGTGTCGTCAGGCCTATTACCCTTAACCTTTCCTGGTAGGACATTTTCCTTAGCTCTGGAACTAGCCTTGTTGCAAACCTTTGCACTTTTTCTAAATTCTTGACGTGCTTGGCCAGGTGTGGGTTCGAAACTGGAGCTGAATACTCCAATATGGGCCTGACGTACATGGTGTACAGGGTCCGGAACGACCCCTTGCTGAGATACGGGAATGCTATTCTTAGCTTCGCTAGTACCCCACATGCTGCAGCACTTACAAGGGTTGATGTGCGTCTCAGGAGATGTGATCGGTATTAAACACACTCTCACTCTCGCTCTTTGAGTGAGGTTTAAAGTCTTTGGCCCCCTAGACTGTACTCCATCAGCAGTCTTCTTTGTCCTTCCCCGATATTCATGACTTTGCACTTAGTGGGGTTGAACTCCAGGAGCCAGTTACTTGACTAGGCCTACAGCATGTCTATATCCCTTTTTAGTCCTGCCTTGTCCTCACCCGACTAATCTCTCCTCATTAACTTCACATTGTCTGAAAAGAGGGACACTTCTGATTCTATTCCTTCCATCATGTCGTTCACATATACCAGAAACAGCACTGGTCTTAGGACTGACCCTGTGGAACCTCGCTTGTCAGAGGCACCCACTCTGACACCTCATCAAGTACCTTGGCTCGTTGATACCTTCCAGTCTGGTATTCTCTGATCCACTGCAGTGCCTTACCTGTTATACCTGCCTGGTCCTCCAGCTTTTGCACCAATTGCTTGTGAGGAACTGTGTCCAAAGCCTTCTTGCAGTCCAAGAAAATGCAATCTACCCACCCCTCTCTCTCTGTCACCTTGAAATAGATCTGTAGTAGGTCCATGACACAGGATTTTCCGTCTCTGAATCCATTCTGGTTGTCGTTTATAAACTCATTCCTTTCTAGGTGGTGCACCACTCTTCTGATAATCTTCTCCATGACATTGCATACATGTCAGTGACATTGATCTGTAGTTTAATACTGCATGTCTGTCTTTTGTTTTTTAATTGGGACTACATTTGTTGTCTTCCATACCTCTGGTAGTCGCCCTATTTCGATAGATGTGCCTCTGCTCCCTCTTTCAGGGCCCACAGAGAGATGTTATTCAGCCCCATCGCCTTTGAGATATCTAGTTTGCTTAACAGTCTTTTCACTTCCTTCTCGGTTGTACATATCGTGTCCAGCACTTGTTGGTGTACCCCCACCTCTTTGTCTTTCTGGAGTCCTTTCTGTCTCCACTGAATACTTCTTTGAATCTCGTGTTGAGCTCCTCACATACTTCAAGGTCGTTTGATGTAAATTCCCCTCTTTCCTTCCCCAGCCTAGTTACCTGGTCTTTGACAGTTGTTTTCTTCCTGACTTGACTGTATAACAACTTCGGGTCAGACTTGGCTTTCGATTCTATGTCATTTTTGTATTGTTGCTTCGCTTTTCTCCTTACGTGTGCATATTCATTTCTTATTTTTCGACTACTCTCCTTGATCTCCTGGGTCCTTTGCCTTCTATACTTCTTTCATTCTCTAGCACACTTGGTTTTATCTCCTCTACACCTTTGGGTGAACCAAGGGCTCGTCCTGGCCTTCTCATTATGTCTGTTGCCCTTGGGTACAAACCTCTCCTCTGCTTCCTTGCATATTGTCACATATTTCATCATCTCATTTACTGTTTTCCCTGCCAGTTCTCTGTCCCACTGGATCTCGCGCAGGAAATTCCTCATTCCTGTATAGTCCCCTCTCTTGTAGTTTGGTCTTATTCTAACTGCTCTTCCTGCCTCCCTCTCCACTTGTAACTTCATTATGTATTCGAATCTCAGAACCAAGTGACCACTAGCACAGAGGGGCATTTAATATGTGATGTCCTCAATATTTGCACTGCTCAAGGTGATTACTAGGTCCAGTCTTGCTGGTTCATCCTCTCCCCTCTCTCTAGTAGTGTCCCTAACTTGTTGATGCATGAGGTTTTCCAGTACCACCTCCAACATCTTAGCCTTTCACGTTTCTGGGTCCCAATGTGGCTCCAGGTTTTCCCTGTCGACTTCTTTGTGACTGAAGTCACCCACGATCAGTAGCTTTGCCCTGCCCATATGGACCCTTCTGGTCACTTCAGCCAGTGTGTAAACCATCTGTCTGGTATTCTCATCTCATTCTTGTCTTGGCCTCCTGATATTCTGTGGTGGGTTATACATCACTGCAATCACCACCTTGGGACCTCCAGTCTGAAGTGTGTGTGTGTGTGTGTGTGTGTGTGTGTGTGTGTGTGTGTGTGTGTGTGTGTGTGTGTGTGTGTGTGTGTGTGTGTGTGTGTGTGTGTGTGTGTGTGTGTCTGTGTATCTGTGTGTGTGCGTGTGTGTATGTGTGCGTGTGTGTGTGTGTGTGTGTGTGTGTGTGTGTGTGTGTGTGTGTGTGTGTGTGTGTGTGTGTGTATGTGTGTGTGTGTGTCTGTGTATGTACTCACCTATTTGTACTCACCTATTTGTGGTTGCAGGGGTCGAGTCACAGCTCCTGGCCCCGCCTCTTCGCTGATTGCTACTAGGTCCTCTCTCTCCCTGCCCCATGAGCTCTATCATACCTCGCCTTAAAACTATGTATGGTTCCTGCCTCTACCACATCACCTTCTAGGCTATTCCATGGCCTGACTACTCTATGACTGAAGAAATACTTCCTTACATCCCTTTGACTCATCTGAGTCTTCAACTTCCAATTGTGACCTCTTGTGTCTGTGTCCCATCTCTGGAACATCCCGTCTTTGTCCACCTCGTCTATTCCGCGCAGTATTTTATATGTCGTTATCATGTCTCCCCTGACCCTCCTGGCCTCCAGTGTCGTCAGGCCGATTTCCCTCAACCTTTCTTCATAGGACAATCCCCGTAGCTCTGGGACTAGTCTTGTTGCAAACCTTTGCACTTTCTCTAATTTCTTGACGTGCTTGACTAGGTGTGGATTCCAAACTGGTGCTGCATACTCCAGTATGGGCCTGACGTAGATGGTATACAGAGTCTTAAACGAATCCTTACTGAGGTATCGGAACGCTATCCGTAGGTTTGCCAGGCGCCCGTATGCTGCAGCAGTTATCTGATTGATGTGCGCCTCAGGAGATATGTTCGGTGTTATACTCACCCCCAGATCTTTTTCCTTGAGTGAGGTTTGCAGTCTTTGGCCATCTAAACTATATTGTGTGTGCGGTCTTCTTTGCCCTTCCCCAATCTTCATGACTTTGCATTTGGCAGGGTTAAATTCAAGGAGCCAATGCTGGACCAGGCTTGTAGCCTGTCCAGGTCTCTTTGTAGTCCTGCCTGATCCTCGTCCGATTTGATTCTTCTCATTAACTTCACATCATCTGCAAACAAGGACACTTCTGAGTCTATCCCTTCCGTTATGTCGTTCAGGTATACCAAGAACAGCACAGGTCCTAGGACTGACCCCTGTGGAACCCCGCTTGTCACAGGCGCCCACTCTGACACCTCGTCGCGTACCATGACTCGTTGTTGCCTCCCTGTCAGGTATTCTCTGATCCATTGCAGTGCCTTTCCTGTTATGTGTGCCTGGTCCTCTAGCTTTTGCAGTAACCTCTTGTGAGGAACTGTGTCGAAGGCCTTCTTGCAGTCCAAAAATACGCAGTCGATCCACCCCTCTCTCTCTTGTCTTACTTCTGTCACCTTGTCATAAAACTCAAGTAGGTTTGTGACACAGGATTTTCCTTCCCTGAAACCGTGCTGGTTGTCAATTATACACTTGTTTCTTTCCAGGTGCCCCACCACTCTCCTCCTGATGATCTTCTCCATGACCTTGCATACTATACACGTTAGTGATACAGGTCTGTAGTTTAGTGCCTCATGTCTGTCTCCCTTTTTAAAAATTGGGACTACATTTGCCATTTTCCATACCTCAGGGAGTTGCCCAGTTTCAAATGATGTGTTGAAGATCTTTGTTAATGGTTCATACAATATCTCTGCTCCCTCTTTAAGGACCCATGGAGAGATGTTGTCTGGTCCCACCGCCTTTGAGGTGTCAAGTTCGCATAGCAGCTTCTTCACCTCCTCCTTGGTTATATGTACCTCATCTAGCATTTGCTGGTGTGCCCCCCTGTTCTGATTTCTTGGAGTCCTACTGGTTTCCACTGTAAATACCTCTTTGAATCTTGTGTTGAGCTCCTGACATACCTCTCGGTCGTTTCTTGTGAATTCCCCATCACCCTTCCTCAGTCTGATTACCTGGTCCTTGACTGTTGTTTTCCTCCTGATGTGGCTGTACAACAGCTTCGGGTCAGTCTTTACTTTTGATGCTATGTCATTTTCATATTGTCTCTGAGCCTCCCTTCTTATCTGTGCATATTCGTTTCTGGCTCTTCGGCTGATTTCTTTATTTTCCTGAGTTCTCTGTCTTCTGTACCTTCTCCATTCACTAGTACACCTAGTTTTTGCCTCCCTACACCTTTGGGTGAACCAAGGACTCGTTTTGTTCTTCCCATTATTTCTGTTTCCCTTGGGAACAAACCTCTCCTCTGCCTCCTTGCATTTTGTTGCTACATAGTCCATCATTTCTTGTACTGGTTTTCCTGTCAGTTCCCTCTCCCACTGAATGTCTTGAAGGAAATTCCTCATGCCTGAGTAGTTCCCCCTTTTGTAGTTTGGTTTTTCCCAGCCTATTCCTGCTACTCTCTCTACTTGGAGCTCAACTATGTAGTCGAAGCACAGAACCACATGATCACTAGCTCCCAGGGGCCTTTCATACATGATACCCTCGATGTCCGAACTACTCATGGTGAATACAAGGTCCAACCTTGCTGGTTCATCGTCTCCTCTCTCTCTGGTAGTGTCTCTAACATGTTGATGCATGAGGTTCTCCAGTACCACATCCATCATCTTGGCTCTCCATGTTTCGGGACCCCCATGGGGCTCCAGGTTTTCCCAGTCAATCTCCTTGCGATTGAAATCACCCATAACTAGTAACTTTGCTCCCCCCATGTGTGCTCTCCTGGCCACCTCGGCTAGTGTGTCGATCATTGCTCTGTTGCTCTCATCATATTCTTCTCTTGGCCTCCTGCAGTTCTGTGGTGGGTTGAACATTACTGCAATTATCACCTTATGTCCCTCAGACTGAATTTTTCCTACTAAGTAGTCCCTTTCGCCCATGCCATCCATTCCTTCCATTTTCTCAAAACCCCACTGATTTTTAATGAGCAGTGCAACTCCTCCTCCCCCTCTCCTCCCTCTGTCTTTCCTGAGGATTTGATATCCGGATGGAAAGATTGAATCTGTTATTATTCTGGTGAGTTTTGTTTCTGTGAGTGCTATTATGTCTGGGGATGTCTCTTTGATTCTTTCGTGCCACTCCTCATACTTGTTTGTTATTCCATCTGCATTAGTATACCACACCTTCAACTTCTTTTCTAAGACTGTGGTCTGGGAGGTATATTGGGGTTGGGGAAGTGGGAGACCTGATAAGGAACTATGGGTTGTTGCTGTGGGGGTGGCATGGGTGTTTTGATTTAGAGTGTTTGGTTGCACTGGGGTTGACCTGGTTGGGAGGCTTCTATAGGAAGTTGTGAGGGAGGCTGCATTTGATCTTCTTCCTGGGTCTGGGATCTCCTGTCTGTCTTCTCCATCCCCTTTCATTCCTCCTTTCGCCTTTGTACCATCTCTCTCAGTTTCTGCCTTTCTTCTTGTGTTCTTTTGCGGTCGAGATACACCTTCCTGTATGCCGGCATGTCCCTTAATCGTGCTTTCTCCTGCAGGATCCTGTTCCGAGTCGCTTCTGCTGTGAAGGTCACTTTCACTGGCCGGGTTGTTTTTTTTAAAAACCCCCCTATTCTCGGAAAATTTTCCAGCTGGGTCATGTTGTCTTCTCCTATTGCTTTCATGATGCTTTCAATTGTTTTTTTTCCCCCTGTTTTCTTGCTTCATATGTTTCCCCTTCAACTTCCTGGAGCCTATACACAAAGATTGACCTCACCCTTTCATTCTCCCACTGCATATCCCTGTGTATCCTCTCATTTAATTTGGTTTCCTCCACTGCAGCTTTCCTTTCTTCAGTTTCACTAGCTAATGTACTTGGGCTCAGTGGCCTGTCATTTTCCCATCTCGGCTTTCCCTGGGCTCTGCTGTGGTCTGTTAGGGCCTCCACATAAAGTTTAGCTCTTTCATTTACTACAGTCTCCTCTGATAGAGCTTCTCCATGCAGTTTTGTTACTTCTTTCCCTACTGTCCCCTTATTTGTGACTGAGGTAGCAGTCTCTGTTGTCATTCCCAAAAAGTTCTTTAGTTCTTTAGGCTGTTTCAGATTTTTCAGAGGAGTGGGGAGGGGGAGGGTGAACGAGGGAGGGGAGGGATTAGGGGAAGAAGTGAGATGTCGGTGGTGAGGGGGAGAGTGTATGTGTGAGGCTGGATATGTGTGTGTGTGTGTGTGTGTGTGTGTGTGTGTGTGTGTGTGTGTGTGTGTGTGTGTGTGTGTGTGTGTGCATGTGTGTGTGTGTGTGTGTGTGTGTGTGTGTGTGTGTGTGTGTGTGTGTGTGTGTGTGTGTGTGTGTGTGTGCATGTGTGTGTGTGTGTGTGTGTGTGTGTGTGTGTGTGTGTGTGTGTGTGTGTGTTTGTGTGTGTGTGTGTGTGTGTGTGTGTGGGTGTGTGAAATTTTGTGTGGAATTATGTGTGGGTTTATTATGTACTGAAAGGTAGGTGGCTTGTGCGGTGTAATGTAGAGTTTCAGTGGTCCTTGGCTGCCCACAACTTCTTGTGACCTGACCCCCAACCTCCTGGGACTTGACCTGCATGTACTTACAGTGTGTGTGTGTGTGTGTGTGTGTGTGTGTGTGTGTGTGTGTACTCACCTATTTGTGGTTGCAGGGGTCGAGTCATAGCTCCTGGCCCCGCCTCTTCACTGATTGCTACTAGGTCCTCTCTCTTCCTGCCCCATGAGCTTTATCATACCTCGCCTTAAAACTATGTATGGTTCCCGCCTCCACTACTTCACTTTCTAGGCCATTCCACGGCCTGACCACTCTATGAATGAAGAAATACTTTCTAACATCCCTTTGATTCATCTGAGTCTTCAACTTCCAATTGTGACCTCTTGTGTCTGTGTCCCATCTCTGGAACATCCCGTCTTTGTCCACCTTGTCAGGTTGATTGTGTGTGCGTGTGTGTGTGTGTGTGTGTGTGTGTATGTGTGTGTGTATGTGCATGTGTGTGTGTGTGTGTGTATATGTGTGTATGTGTATGTGTGTGTGTGTGTGTGTGTGTGTGTGTGTGCACACGTGTGTGTGTGTGTGCGCATGTGTGTGTGAGCGTGTGTGTGTGTGTGTGTGTGTGTATGTGTGTGTGTGCTTGTGTGTGTGTACTCACCTATTTGTACTCACCTATTTGTGGTTGCAGGGGTCGAGTCCTAGCTCCTGGCCCCGCCTCTTCACCGGTTCCTACTAGGCCCTCTCTCTCCCCGCTCCATGAGCTTTATCAAACCTCGTCTTAAAACTGTGTATGGTTCCTGCCTCCACTACGTCATTTTCTAGGCTATTCCACTGCCTTACAACTCTATGACTGAAGAAATACTTCCTACTATCTCTCTGACTCATTTGTGTCTTCAACTTCCAATTGTGGCCTCTTGTTTCTGTGTCCCCTCCCTGGAACATCCTGTCTTTGTCCACCTTGTCTATTCCACGCAGTATTTTATATGTCGTTATCATGTCTCCCCTGACCCTCCTGTCCTCCAGTGTCGTCAGGCCGATTTCCCTTAATCTTTCTTCATAGGACATTCCCCTTAGCTCTGGAACTAACCTTGTCGCAAACCTTTGTACTTTCTCTAGTTTCTTGACGTGCTTTATCAAGTGCGGGTTCCAAACAGGTGCTGCATACTCCAGTATGGGCCTGACATACACGGTGTACAGTGTCTTGAATGATTCCTTACTAAGGTATCGGAATGCTGTTCTCAGGTTTGCCAGACGCCCATATGCTGCAGCAGTTATCTGATTGATGTGTGCTTCCGGAGACATGCTCGGTGTTATACTCACCCCAAGATCTTTCTCCTTGAGTGAGGTTTGCAGTCTTTGGCCACCTAGCCTATACTCTGTCTGTGGTCTTCTGTGCCCTTCCCCTATCTTCATGACTTTGCATTTGGCAGGATTAAATTCGAGAAGCCATTTGCTGGACCAGGTGTCCAGTCTGTCCAGGTCTCTTTGAAGTCCTGCCTGGTCCTCATCAGATTTAATTCTCCTCATTAACTTCACATCATCTGCAAACAGGGACACTTCTGAGTCTAACCCTTCCGTCATGTCGTTCACATATACCAAAAATAGCACTGGTCCTAGGACCGACCCCTGTGGGACCCCGCTCGTCACAGGTGCCCACTGTGATACATCATTACGTACCATGACTCGTGTGCATGTGTGTGTGTGTGTGTGTGTGTGTGTGTGTGTGTATGCGTGTGTGTATTCGCCTAGTTAGTTACCATTTTGTCCTAGTACAGGTGTGTGTGTATGTGTGTATACATGTGTGTTCGTGTGTATGGGGGAGGTGTGAGGGGGAGATACTGTTAATACATACCAGTAATTCTGGGTTATGAAAAGCGGAAATTGCTACTAGGGTCTAAAGCTTCTATGAGTGTCTACCCTTGTGTGTGTGTGCGTGTGTGTGAGGGAGGGATAGTTTGGGGGGGTAGGTGGTGTGGTTGAAAGATCCGTTATACCTCTGTCGTGTAGGCTCAAAATTTAGTCCTAGCTGTCTTTCCTAGTAATGCAACTCTCTCCACTTATTGCCCTTTCTGGATTCAAGTATCAGTTATTGCTGGTTATTATCCTATTCCATGTTCACATTGAGAGAGGACTTCCTAGCTTCCTAAGTATTCTTACTGCTAATAACTACTGGAAGTAATACTCCCTTAGCCCTACGTTACCCCTCGCTAGTCTGCTGTCCTCACACTCGTCAACTCTATATTCACTTTATGCTATTTCTACCCTAATTCTGGTAATAGCTTGCAGGAGTGAGTGACCAGTGTCAAACAGTGATGCAAGGCCAGAAACCAGAGCCTGCAACATGCAAACCACAAATAGGTGAGTGATACTTGCGCTGGCAACGGTGCTGTGACAAGTTGCCAGATGCTGATGACGAAGTCGTCATACGAAGGCCTTAAATCACTATTTTGGAGATCCTTCACCCGTGATGCTTATAACCATATATGCTCATACATCCCGCGTTCCTCACGCGATTTCACTTTTCACTTATGATAGTATACACTTCACATTATATACACTTCACTTTATATGTATAATGGCACACAACTTGTTGTGACATCACTGCTTCGGCAGGCCTACTGCTGCCACCTTCCCTTGTTATATATTTTATTTTTCCTTTCTCCTTTTGCTTATTAACTTTTTCACTCTCACTGTATGGTGCCCCACATTTCACTGGTTAACCAAACGCTGATAATTCTTGAACTCTCACTTCCACACTCACTTTGATCTTTTTATGTTTGAATCTGTGTGGCAACAGTGCCTAGTAGACCCACAACTGTTTGGCACTTTGAAATATTATATTTCAGGCTTCCTCTAGACTTTTTTTAACTAATAACTTTAATTATCACTCGTAGTTTTGTTCACTGACGTTGTCACTACCACTGATTACTGCTAGCAGTTACTGCACGCCTTAAAATCACTAATGTTCTCGGAGCCTTGTGTACCCACGTCTTCACCCACGGACCCACGCGTGCGTGCGTGTGTACTCACCTATTTGTGGTTGCAGGGGTCGAGTCTTAGCTCCTGGTGTGTGTGTGCATGTGTGTATGTGAGTGTGCATGTGTGTATGTGTGTGTGTGTGTGTGTATGTGAGTGTGCATGTGTGTATGTGTGTGTGTGTGTGTGTATGTGAGTGTGCATGTGTGTATGTGTGTGTGTGTGTGTGACAGGACAGATAGGACAGCGAAGCTGTCCTATCTTTTCTTCCTCATTTATCTCCTTCATCCATCCACTTTATCTAATGCCATCCCCCCCTCATCTCCCCTGTCTCTCTATCTCCTCCCCTCCCTTTCCTCTACTCCACCCCCTTCCTTACCCCCTTCATTCACTAGGTATCCCTCCTTCATACACACCCTCTCATCCTATTCACCTAGTTGTACTCACCTATTTGTGGTTGCAGAGGTCGAGTCATAGCTCCTGGCCCTGCCTCTTCACTGATTGCTACTAGGTCCTCTCTCTCCCTTCTCCATGAGCTTTATCAAACCTCGTCTTAAAGCTATGTATGGTTTCCGCCTCCACTACGTCACTTTCTAGGCTATTCCACTTCCTGACAACTCTATGACTGAAGAAATACTTCATAACATCCCTTTGACTCATAGGAGTCTTCATCTTCCAATTGTGACCCGTTGTTTCTGTGTCTCATCTCAGGAACATCCTGTCTTTGTCAACCTTGTCTATTCCGAGCAGTATTTTACATGTCGTTATCACGTCTACCCTGACCCTCCTGTGCTCCAGTGTCGTCAGGCCAGTTTCCCTTAACCTTTCTTTGTAGGACAATCCTCTAAGCTCTGGGACTAGTCTTGTTGCAAACCTTTGCACTTTCTCTAATTTCTTGACGTGCTTGACCAGGTGTGGATTCCAAACTGGTGCTGCATACTCCAATATGCGCCTGACGTATATGGTGTACAGTGTCTTGAACGATTTCTTACTGAGGTATCAGAATGCTATTCTTAGGTTTGCCAGATGCCCATATGCTGCAGCAGTTATCTCTTCGATGTGCGCCTCAGGAGATGTGCTCAGTATTATACTCACCCCAAGATCTTTTTCCTTGAGTGGGGTGTGCAGTCTTTGGCCACCTAGACTATACTCTGTCTGCGGTCTTCTTTGCCCTTCCCCGATCTTCATGACTTTGCATTCGGCAGGGTTAAATTCAAGGAGCCAGTTGCTAGACCAGGTTTGTAGCCTGTCCAGGTCTCTTTGTAGTCCTGCCTGATCCTCGACCGATTTGATTCTCCTCATTAACTTCACATCATCTGCAAACAAGGCACTTCTGAGTCTATCTCTTCCGTTATGTCATTCACATATACCAAAAACAGCACAGGTTCTAGGACTGACCCCTGTGGAACCTCGCTTGTCACAGGCGCCCACTCTGACACCTCGTCATGTACTATGACTCGTTGCCTCCCTGTCAGATATTCTCTGATCCATTGCAGTGTCTTTCCTAATATGTGTGCCTGATCCTCTAGCTTTTACATTAACCTCTTTCAAGGAACTGTGTCGAAGGCCTTCTTGCAGTCCAAGAAAATGCAGTCTATCCTCCTCTCTTTCTCTCTTGTATTACTTCTATTAACTTGTCATAAAACTCCAGTAGGTTTGTGACACAGAATTTTCCTTCCCCGAAACCGTGTTGGTTATCGTTCATAAGCTTGTGTCTTTCAAGGTGCTCCACCACTCTCCTCCTGATGATCTCCATGACGTTAGTGACACTGGTCTGTAGTTTAATGCCTCATGTCTGGCTCCTTTTTTAAAAACTGGGACTACATTTGCCATCTTCCATACCTCAGGTAGTTGCCCAGTTTCAATTGATGTGTTGAAGATCTTTGTTAGTGGCACACACAGCATCTCTGCTCCCTCTCTAAGGACCCCCAGAGAGATGTTGTCTCGCCTCACCACCTTTGAGGTATCAAATTCACATAGCAGCTTCTTCACCTCCTCCTTGGTTGAGTGTACCTCATCCAGCACTTGTTGGTATACCTCCTGCTTCTGAATTCCTGGAGTCCTTCCTGTCACCACTGTAAATACTTCTTTAAATTTCATGTTGAGCTCCTCACATACTTCACGGCCGTTTCTTGTGAACTCCCCAACTTCCTTCCTCAGCCTGATTACGTGGTCCTTGACTGTTGTTTTCCTCCTGCTGTGGCTATACAACAGCTTCGGGTCAGACTTGGCTTTCGATGCTATGTCATTTTCGTATTGTCGCTGAGCCTCCCTTATTATCTGTGCATATTCGTTTCTGGCTCTTCGGCTGATCTCTTTATTTTCCTGGGTCCTTTGTCTTCTGTACTTTTTCCATTCTCTACTGCACCTAGTTTTTGCCTCCTTACACCTTCGGATGAACCAAGGACTCGTTCTGGTTTTCCCATTATTTCTGTTTGACATGGGAACAAACCTCTCCTCTGCCTCTTTGTATTTTGTTGTCACATAGTCCTTCATTTCTTTTACTAGTTTTCCTGCCAGTTCTGTCTCCCACTCAATATCTTGCAGGAAGTTCCTCATGCCTGTGTTGTCCCCCCTTTTGTAGTTTGGTTTTGCTCCTGTCCTATTTCTGCTACTCTCTGCACTTGTAGCTCAACCATGTAATCAAAGCACAGAACCACATGATCATAGCTCCAAGGTGAATATTAGGTCCAGTCTTGCTGGATCATCCTCACTTCTCTCTCTGGTAGTGTCGCTAACATTTTGATGCATGAGATTTTCCAGCACCACATCCATCATCTTGGCTCTCCATGACTCACGAAATCGTAATGACACGATTGCAAACAAACCATACCATGGGTGGGGATGGAACCCGCGATCAGAGAGTCTCAAAACTCCAGACCATCGCGGTAGCCACTGGACCAGCTAATCACAATAAGATTCGTCCAGCTAGGTACATTTCTACACCATAGGAAGGTTAGCACAGGCACCACTGTGACCACAAATGCAAGTTTTTGCAGACGAATCTCCAGCTAGCGTGGCCGTGACGAACTCTAGCTCAAGTCCCCTCAAAGCCGTTAACATGACTCACGAAATCGTAATGACACGATTGCAAACAAACCATACCACGGGCGGGGATAGAACCCGCCTATGCTAACCTTCTTATTGTGGCTAGCTGGTCCAGTGGCTAACGCGACGGTCTAGAGTTTTGAGACTCTCTGATCGCGGGTTCTATCCCCACCCGTGGTATGGTTTGCCTCTCCATGTTTCGGGACCCTTATAGGGCTCCAGGTTTTCCCAGTCAATCTCTTTGTGACTAAAATCACCCATAACTAGTAATTTTGCTCCCCCCATGTGAGTTCTTCCTCGGCTTGTGTGTCAACCATTGTTCTGTTGCTCTCGACGTATTCTTCTCTTGGCCTCCTGCAGTTCTGTGGCAGGATGTACATTACTGCAATTACCACCTTATGACCCTCAGACTGGATTGTTCCTATTAAGTAGTCCCTTTCGCCCATTCCATCCATTCCTTCCATTTACTCAAATCCCCACCGGTTTTTAATGAGCAGTGCAACTCCTCCGTCCCCTCTGCTCCCTCTATCTTTCCTCAAGATCTGTGTCCATTCTCTACATTTCACTCAAAATATAAAAAAAATTGCAATGTGATGAATAACGTTAGTGATGACAGGAAGAATGACTGTGTTAGTAGCAATGGCAGTTAAAATAATAATAATAATAATAATAATAATAATAATAATAATAATAATAATAATAATAATAATAATAATAATAATAATAATAATAATAAGAAGAAGAAGAAGAAGAAGAAGAAGAAGAAGAAGAAGAAGAAGAAGAAGAAGAAGAAGAAGAACATAATGGAAGTAGGAATGATAATAGCAGCAGTAATAGTAAGAGTGATAACAGCAGCAGTAATAGAAAGAATGATAATAACAGTGACAATGAGGGTAAGAATGAGCAGAAATTGAAGTAAAAATGATAACGGGAAAAAATAGAAGAATAATAATAGGAGTAACAGAAGAAAGATAAGAGTAGTGGTAATGATAACAAAAGCAATAATTGGAGAGGCATTGATAGTGAGATCGTTAATGGCATCAATCACTGTAGTGAAAACATAATAAGACAGTAAGGCTGAAACTCTCGAGAGTTAGTAAGACCACAACCCACAACGACTTTATATTCAATATACTTTCATCCCTAAGATGGGGAACAAAAGAGCAGAGACCGGTACCAGATGTGTAGGTTAGCGAGGCTCGGCAGATTCGTCAGGAAACAAGACGCGGGTCTCAGTCACACGATGACCTGCTACTTGAGCTTTTGGTCATCCGACCGAGGCCTTCCACTGGCTTACCGGACCATCCCTTTAAAAAAAATAAGATTATTACAAGATCTGAGTGAAAAGAGACGGTGACTAAGGTGGTAAGATCTGAGTCAAAAGAGAAGGTGACTAAGTAAAAAAAAAAAAGAGATCTGAGAGAACGAAGAAGATAAATGAGAGGAAGAAGTACACAAGCGAGGGACCGCTGTCACGCGGACGCTAAATGGCAAAAAAAAAAAAAAAAAAAGAAAGCTGGAAATTAAAACAGTAGATCAGAAAGGAAAAAATGGCAATAAAAAGGAAAAGAGGAAGAAAGGTAATAGTAGTAATGGATGAAAAGAGTCAGACATCTTTACGTTCACTTTTTTTTTCCTGGTGGATTTTGATAATGGATTCTTGCCTTCATTACTGTCGACGCTCTTTTGTAACCTTGTTTTTTACGAAAGAAGGAGGTGGAAGAAAAAGTTGAGGAGAAGGAAGAGAAAGAGAATGAAGAAGAATAAAAGTTTACCTCTCCATTACGATATATGAGCTATCCTGATGGAATATTTAGGTAGGAGTCAGCCAGCAGGTGTCGTGGTGCTGCACAAGTTCGTCTCTCTTCTTTCTTAAACCCTCACCCCCTTATTGTCTTGTGTGAAGGGAAGTTTAATTCTTTTTGTACCCTCCTCTTTTCTCATTTATAATACATTCAACTCTTAAAAAAAATCCTACTTCCCCCCCTTCCCCGTCCTTTCCATTTTTCGCTTTAATTTTGATAAGTTTTTAGCATGTTTTCATGGTGTCTTCGAATCTCATAGGCTTTCTTATATACTTTTAAATTTATCAATATTTATGTTTATATATTTGTAAAACGCTTCTTTGTTAGTTTAGCTTTCTGACATCTTCTCTGAATGATTTCTTTTGATTTTGGCTTTTTTTGAGTTGCTTTTGCTTAATAATATATATTTAGGAGGCTTCCCGTTATTTGTGACCATTGCCGTGTTCAACAATATTTGCACATGTGTGTAAACATTGCTAAACACGGCAATGTCCACAGAAAAAAGGAAATTCTGCAACAAAAATACATTACTAAGCAAAACTAATTTAAAAAAAGGTTGTTCAACTGAAAAAGGCTGTTCATCAATGTTTACACATATGTAAACATTATTGGACAGCCTTTTATAGTTCCTAACGTCAATGGCTGTGTACCACACTGTTGTCTCGCCTGGGTGAGTGGGAGCCCCAGAGGCACTCTTTATCTCTCTCCTCAGTGCCAAATCTTTCATCTTCATCTCCTTTTCTACCAAAATCGTCTATCCATTTCATGGTTTAAATACATGACTGTACCTGTGAGGAAGAAGGAGATGGGGTTGAGCACTAGCTCCTGCACTCCGCCTTCATTCCTCCATTAACTGTGTGGCTTCCTCCACGCACCACTGGGACCTTCTCATGGTCCACTTTAGAATGCATACATGCAGGTGTGCCCACTATGGCATGCTCATGATCTACTTTCGAATGTATGCATGCTGGTGGCCCCACTGGGGCCTCCTCGTGGTCTTCTTTAGAATGCATGCATGCAGGCGCCTACCCCCTTCCCCTTCCTTCCCTGGGGCGTCCTCATAGCTATCCATTTTTTTCACAAGCTTCACATGACAGGAATTCTTTCTTCTTTCTCTCTGGCTCTTGCAAATTTTCATTTTTTCTTCTGTACAGCTTCGTTCTGTTCCTCTCAGCTTCCAAAAGTCTGTCTCCCTCGACACTATGAGTCTGGTTGTCATGGAAGCTTTGCCTGTGTGTCTGAGTGTCTGATAAGTAGTGTCTGAGTGTCATATAAACTGTGTCTGAGTGTCATATAAGCACCGTCTGAGTGTCATATAAGCAGCGTCTTAGTGTCATATAAGCACCGTCTGAGTGTCATATAAGCAGTGTCTGAGTGTCATACAAGCAGTGTCTGAGTGTCATATAAGCAGTGTCTGAGTGTCATATAAGCAGTGTCTGTCATATAAGCAGTGTCTAAGTGTCATATAAGCAGTATCTGAATGTCATATAAGCAGTGTCTGAGTGTCATATAAGCAATGTCTGAGTGTCATATAAGCAATGTCTGAGTGTCATATAAGCAGTATCTGAGTGTCATAAGCAGTGTCTGAGTGTCATATAAGCAGTGTCTGAGTGTCATATAAGCTGTGCCTGTGTGGCTGTCTCGTACTGTGACTCATTTACTGTGACACTCCTACTGTGACACACTGCGACTCACTTATTGTGACACTCTTACTGTGACTCACTGTGAAATTCTTACTGTAACACTCTTACTGTGACATTCTTACTGTGACACTCTTACTGTGACATTCTTACTGTGGCACTCTTACTGTGACACTCTTACTGTGACAAACTTACTGTGACACTCTCACTCTGACTCTTACTGTGACTCTTACTGTGACACTCCTGTGTCAGTCTTACTGTGACTCACTGTGACACTTACTGTGACTCACTTACTGTGGCACTCTTACTGTGACACTCTTACTGTGACACTCTTACTGTGTCTCTTATTTTGACTGTTTCTGTGACACTCTTACTATGACTCTCTTATTCTGACATTGTTACTGTGTCTCTTACTGTAACTCTTACTGTAGCTCTTTCTGTGACTCTTACTGTGACAGTCCAACTGTGACTCTTACTGTGACTCTCACTGTGACACTCTTACTGTCTGTTAATGTGACTCTTTCTGTAATCCTCTTACTGTGACACTCTTACTATGGCACACTTATTGTGACTCTTACTATAACTCTGTGACGCTCTTACTGAGTCTTTCTCTTACTGTAACTCTCTTACTGTGACTCTCTTACTGTGACTCTCTCTTACTGTGACTCTCTTACTGTGACTCTCTTGCTGTGATTTTTACTGTACCACTCTTATTGTGACTTTCTTACTGTAACTCACTGTGACAGTCTTACCTTACGGTGAGACTCTTACTGTGACACTCTTACTGTGCCACCTTTACCGTGACTCACTTACTGTGACACTCTTACTATGACTCTCTTACTTTGCCACCCTTACCGCGACTCACTTACTGTGACACTCTTACTGTGACACTCTTAATGTGACTCTTTCTGCGACGCTCTTACTTTGACACTCCAGTAAGAATCACAGTAAGAGTCACTGTGACTTACTGTGTCTCTTACTGTGATTCTTGCTATTAGTTTTTTTTGACACTCTTACTTTGACTCTCTTTCTGTAACTGTCTTACTGTGACCCTTACTGTGACTCTTACCGTAACTTTCTTATTGTGATTCTTACTGTGACGCTCTTACTGTGACTCTTACTGTGATAATCTTACGCGATTCATCCTATAACTCTCGTACTGTGACTCTTTCTGTAACTCTCTTACTGAGACTCTTACTGTGAAACTCTTACTGTAACAGTCTTTCTGTGACTCTTACTGTGACTCTCTCATACTGTGAATCTTACTGTGACTCTTTTGCTGCGACTCTTACTGTGATTCTTACTGTAACACTCTTACGGTAACACTTACTGTGACTCTTACTATGACACTCTTTCTGTGATTCTTGCTGTAACTCTCTTACGGTGACATTCTCACTGGGATTCTTACTATGACTCTTACTGTAACTTTCTTACTGTGACTCTTACTGTGACTCTCTTACTAGGACTCTTACTGTGATTCTGTTATTGTCAGTCTCTTATTGTGACACTGTGACTCACTGTGGCTTTCTCTCTGTGACCTCTCTGTGAATCTCACTCACTGTGACCTTCTTACTGTGACACTGACCTCATTGTGATTCTTTCACTGTCACTTCTGTGTGACTCTCTCTCACTGTGACCTGTGTGTGACTCACTGACTTTTGCTGTAACTCTTACTGTGACTTACTGTGACCTTTTCTCTATGACTCACTATAAGTCTCAAGAGAGTATGATAGTCGTGAAGATGCCGATTATAAGAGACCGAACATAAGTCTCCACTGAGTATGACACTACATGAAGGTAGTTTAGTAATGGGAAAAATACATCCAAGAGAACATGACTGCAACTGACGACAGTGAGATTCGATTTACCACCATATCCATCATGTGGATGGTAGCGTAAGAGCATATGGATACACAAAAGGCCTAGGAACTAGGCTCCATAAGGATTAACATGAGTACATATGGATTTATATCTACAGTTCACTTACCTGTTACAAGCAAATTTAGGATATTTACTTAATATATCTGGAATATTTTTTTCATTAATAAGATATTCTGATTTAACATAGATTATTATGCTGTTTATCTCTATATTCCTCAATAAGTGGACAATTAAGCACGTAGTGTTCAAGATAATGACCATAGGACTGGCCACATACTTTGCATTTGGTGTGATCATCATCTGTGTGTCTCCCAAACTGCCAGAAGTACTTGTAACCAAGCCTCAGTCTGGCCACTACAATATTAGTCAGTTTGCTCCCGTTGCAAGTTGCTTCATAAACGTACTTACCTACGTTCATATTATCATAGTGGGTTATAGATCTACTCAGGGTTCTAACTGTATTCCTATAACATTCATTTTCATTATTCACTTTTTTCTTCTTATTATTCATAATTCTAGACAAAGATATACCAAAGCTATATTCTATATTCTCCTTGAGGGTACTCTCCTTGGCTGACATATCAACTTCATCATGAAGGTGTAATCCAATGTGTGATGGGACCCATAAGAATTAAACATTAATTCCTTTTTTCCCGGATTTTTGAGTATCTGTATGTGGCTTAGCCAATGAGCATGTTGTTAGAGTCATTATGTGAGTCAAAAGTCTTCAGTGATGACATAGAATCAGTAATAATCACTGAGTCAACCTCAGTGTCATAAGTTAACTTTAGTGTCATTAGGATGACAAAGAATTTAGTTTGCAGTATAGACGCCCAGTTGTTAATTCTTATGACTAACTCAACAAAATTCCTATTGTTCCTAACTAGGCAGGTGGCAACAAGAGCAGATGCAGCCCTGCCAGTAGACTCCTTATATAATCCACCAGTCTATATATCTTGTGATAAATTATTACTACTAGTTAGACGAGAAATTTTTTCTTGAGCAGTTGCTTTTACAAATGATTTAAGGAAGGTATTACTAGTAACGAGCTTGGGGGGGGGGGGAGGCGGCCATGCAGTTATGTGTTGCTAAATGAACACATCTTCCATGGAGGGTGAAATGCTCTTGTTGTCTACAGTGATACAGTTCATGCTGGTTATAAAACTTAAAATAATTGCATGTTTTCACAACCCATTTAGTAAGATTCATAGTGACTGTGTCTGGTTCATTTCTTAACATTTTGATACCAAGTGTTAACCTCAATAATCCTATCACCGATACTAGAGATACCAAGCTACTGCCTTATAAAAAGGACCTCGTAGATTTGGGACAGCCGAGAAGACAGTGTGGTGATGATGTAGTGAATGTGAGGACGTGATGGTGTAGTGAACGTCAGGACGTGATTGTGTAGTGAACGTCAGGACGTGATGGTGTACTGAACGTCAGGACGTGATGGTGTACTGAACGTCAGGACGTGATGGAGTAGTGAACGTCAGGACGTGATGGTGTAGTGAACGTCAGGACGTGATGGTGTAGTGAACGTCAGGACGTGGTGTAGTGAACGTCAGGACGTGATGGTGTAGTGAACGTCAGGACATGATGGTGTAGTGAACGTCACGACGTGATGGTGTAGTGAACGTCAGGACGTGATGGTGTAGTGAACGTCAGGGCGTGATGGTGTAGTGAACGTCAGGACGTAATGGTGTACTGAACGTCAGGACGTGATGGAGTAGTGAACGTCAGGGCGTGATGGTGTAGTGAACGTCAGGACGTGGTGTAGTGAACATCAGGACGTGATGGTGTAGTGAACGTCAGGACGTGGTGTAGTGAACATCAGGACGTGATGGTGTAGTGAACGTCAGGACGTGATGGTGTAGTGAACGTCAGGACGTGATGGAGTAGTGAACGTCAGGGCGTGATGGTGTAGTGAACGTCAGGACGTGGTGTAGTGAACATCAGGACGTGATGGTGTAGTGAACATCAGGACGTGATGGTGTAGTGAACGTCAGGGCGTGATGGTGTAGTGAACGTCAGGACGTGATGGTGTAGTGAACGTCAGGACGTGATGGTGTAGTGAACGTCAGGACGTGATGGCGTAGTGAACGTCAGGACGTGATGGTGTAGTGAACGTCAGGACGTGATGGTGTAGTGAACGTCAGGGCGTGATGGTGTAGTGAACGTCAGGACGTGATGGTGTAGTGAACGTCAGGACGTGATGGTGTAGTGAACGTCAGGACGTGATGGCGTAGTGAACGTCAGGACGTGATGGTGTAGTGAACGTCAGGACGTGATGGTGTAGTGAACGTCAGGACGTGATGGTGTAGTGAACGTCAGGACGTGATGGTGTAGTGAATGTCAGGACGTGATGGTGTAGTGAACGTCAGGACGTGATGGTGTAGTGAACGTCAGGACGTGATGGTGTAGTGAACGTCAGGGCGTGATGGTGTAGTGAACGTCAAGACGTGATGGTGTAGTGAACGTCAGGACGTGATGGTGTAGTGAACGTCAGGACGTGATGGTGTAGTGAACGTCAGGACGTGATGGTGTAGTGAACGTCAGGACGTGATGGTGTAGTGAACGTCAGGACGTGATGGTGTAGTGAACGTCAGGACGTGATGGTGTAGTGAACGTCAGGACGTGATGGTGTAGTGAATGTCAGGACGTGATGGTGCAGTGAACGTCAGGACGTGATGGTGTAGTGAACGTGAGGACGTGATGGTGTAGTGAACGTCAGGACGTGATGGTGTAGTGAACGTGAGGACGTGATGGTGTAGTGAACGTCAGGACGTGATGGTGTAGTGAACGTCAGGACGTGATGGTGTAGTGAACGTCAGGACGTGATGGTGTAGTGAACGTCAGGACGTGATGGTGTAGTGAACGTCAGGACGTGATGGTGTAGTGAACGTCAGGACGTGATGGTGTAGTGAACGTCAGGACGTGATGGTGTAGTGAACGTCAGGACGTGATGGGGTAGTGATCGTCAGGACGTGATGGTGTAGTGAACGTCAGGACGTGATGGTGTAGTGAACGTCAGGACGTGATGGTGTAGTGAACGTCAGGACGTGATGGTGTAGTGAACGTCAGGACGTGATGGTGTAGTGAACGTCAGGACGTGATGGTGTAGTGAACGTCAGGACGTGATGGTGTAGTGAACGTCAGGACGTGATGGTGTAGTGAACGTCAGGACGTGATGGTGTAGTGAACGTCAGGACGTGATGGTGTAGTGAACGTCAGGACGTGATGGTGTAGTGAACGTCAGGACGTGATGGTGTAGTGAACGTCAGGACGTGATGGTGTAGTGAACGTCAGGACGTGATGGTGTAGTGAACGTCAGGACGTGATGGTGTAGTGAACGTCAGGACGTGAAATGAAGGAATCAGCTTGTGTGTGTTTCGGGGGGAGGGGGAGCTCGGGGGTTGGGGGGGGAGCCCGCTATAGCCGCGCCACAGTAAAGGAATTCCAATTTCCACATCCCATTTTATCTACTGCCAATTTCCAGTCTGAGTCTGGAACAACCGCGGTCTGCAAGATTCCCACCGTATTCCCGTTATTATTCTCACTGTGTCAGGGAGCACTCAACTGTATGTGTTTTGTTGCCTGTAAGTATATGCTGCCCTCTCTTGTTCTTTTGTCTTACTTCTCTTATATTGTCTTCTCTTTGTTCTGACTACTGAAGAGTAGAGCATTCAGGAGCACTAGCGAGCTTGTATGTACTCACCTAATTGTGGTTGTAGGGGCCGAGACTCAGCTCCTGGCCCCGCCTCTTCACTGACCGCTACTGGGTCCTCTTTCTCCCTGCTCCATGAGCTTTATAAGATAAGATTTCGTTCGGATTTTTAACCCCGGAGGGTTAGCCACCCAGAATAACACAAGAAAGTCAGTGCGTCATCGAGGACTGTCTAACTTATTTCCATTGGGGTCCTTAATCTTGTCCCCCAGGATGCGACCCACACCAGTCGACTAACACCCAGGTACCTATTTGCTGCTAGGTGAACAGGACAACAGGTGTAAGGAAACGTTTCCACCCGCCGGGAATCGAACCCGGGCCCTCCGTGTGTGAAGCGGGAGGTTTAGCCACCAGGCCACCGGGCCACCTATCATACCTCGTCTTAAAATTACGTATGGTTCCTGCCTCCACTACATCACTTGCCAGACTGTTTCACTTCCTAACAACTCTGTGACTGAAAAAATACTTCCTAACATCCCTTTGACTCATCTGAGTCTTCAACTTCCAATTATGACCCCTTGTTTCTGTGTCCCCTCTCTGGAACATCCTGTATCTCTCCACGTGTGTGTCCATGTGTGTGTATGTATGTAAGTAGAACTGAAACATGTGGTTGCATGTACTCACGCACACACACAGCGATCAGTGAAGAGGCGGGGCCAGCAGCTATGACTCGACCTCTGCAACCACAAATAGGTGAGTACACACACACACACACACACACACACACACACACACACTCACACACAGGCAGAGATGACAGGGAAGGCACTACAATGGATCAGGGAATGTACTTGTCAGGACGACAGCGAGTCGTGTTAAGTGGCGGAGTATCATAGTGGGTGCCTGTAGCGAGCGGGGTTCCATAGGGGTCAGTCCTAGGACCGGTGCTGTTTCTGGTATTTGTGATCAACATGACTGAAGTGTCCCTGTTAGAAGATGATGTGAAGTTGATGAGGTGAATTCATTCGGACGAGGGCCAGGCATAACTACAAAGGGATCTGGACAGGCTGCAGGCCTGGTCCAGCAATTGGCTCCTGAAGTTGAACCCCACCAACTGCAAAGTCATGAAGATTGGAGAAGGGCAAAGAAAACCGCAGATGGAGTACAGTCTAGGGGCCCAGAGACAAACCTCACTCAAAGAAAAGGATCTTTGGGTGAGTATAACACCGGGCACATCTCCTGAAGCTCACATCAACCAAATAACTGCTGCAGCATATGGGCACCTAGCAAACCTAAGAATAGCATTCTGACATCTTAATAATGAATCGTTCAGGACCCTGTACACTGTGTGTGTTAGGCCCATATTGGAGTATGCAGCACCATTTTGGAACCCACACCTAGCCAAGCACGTAAGGAAACTAGAGAAAGTGCAAAGGTTTGCAACAAGACTAGTCCCGAAGATAAGGGGTATGTCCTACGAGGAGAAGTTAAGGGAAATCTACCTGACGACACTGAAAGACAGGCGAGATAGTGGAGATATGATAACGACATATAAAATACTGAGAGGAATTGACAAGATGGACAGAGACGGGATGTTTCAGAGATGGGACACAGCAACAAGGGGTCACAGTTGGAAGTTGAAGACACAGATGAATCACAGGGATGTTAGGAAGTATTTCTTCAGTCACAGAGTTGTCGGGAAGTGGAATAGTCTGGAAACTGATGTAGTGGAGGCAGGATCCATACATAGCTTTAAGAAGAGGTATGATAAAGCATATGGAGCAGGAAGAGTGACCTAGTAGTAACCAGTGAAGAGGCGGGACCAGAAGCTGTGACTCGACCCCTGAAACCACAACTAGGTGAGTACAACTACGTGAGTACACACACACACACACACACACACACAGCTATGATAAAGATCTTGAAGCAGGGAGACAGTGGACCTAGTAGCAATCATTGAAGAGGCGAGGCCAAAAGTTATGATTCGACCCCTGCAACCACACACACACACACACACACACACACACACACTTTCTAGCCCACCAGAGATGCAATATATCTGTAACGAGCCTACTACACACTACCCTGTGTAAACTAGAGGTAAGAATTCAGGTAGCAGAGGTGGGATGGCAGGTTTCTGGGCTGAATTCCACAAGTGGATGGTTAGGATCACTAACCTAATCAGTCATAAACCATGGACACCCTCTGTTCTACATACACGTCCACTGTCACACGTGTATAAGCACACATAGAGTTGTAAGGCAGTGGAATAGCCTAGAAAATGACGTAGTGGAGGCAGGAACCATACACAGTTTTAAGACGAGGTTTGATAAAGCTCATGGAGCGGGGAGAGAGAGGGTCTAGTAGCAACAGGTGAAGAGGCGGGGCCAGGAGCTAGGACTCGACCCCTGCAACCACAAATAGGTGAGTACAAATAGGTGAGTACATGTTCGTGTACACACCCATCTGTGGTTGCAGAGGTCGAGTCTTAGCTCGTGGTCCTGCCTTTTAGCTGGCAGTGAATGGGTTCACTCCTTCCTAGATTTAAGAACATAAGAAAGAAGGAGCACTGCACGAGGCCTACTGGCCCATGCGAGGCAGGTCCAACTCCCACAACTAACACCCACTCATTTATTTATCTAACTTATTTTTAAAATTACACAAGGTTTTAGCTTCAGTGATGCTACTCGGGAGTTTGTTCCACTCATCCACAACTCTGTTACCAAACCAGTACTTTCCTTTATCTTTCATGAATCAAATTTTTTCCAACTTGAAACCATTGCTGTGAGTCCTGACTTGGATATTTTTAACACATTATTTAGATCTCCCTTTATTCATTTCTATTTTCCATTTATACTCCTCAATCATATCATCCCTAATTCTACGCCTTCCTGGAGACTGCAGATTCAGGGCCCTCAGTCTATCCTCGTAGGGAAGACTTGATACGTGGAATCATCTTTGTCATCCTCCTTTGTACGTGTTCAAGCGCATTTATATCCGTTCTGTAATTCGGTGACCAGAACTGCCCAGCCTAATCTAAATAATAATAATAATAATAATAATAATAATAATAATAATAATAATAATAATAATAATATCTTTATTCACTACAAGTACATGTACAAGGTATACAGGCCTAGCTGACATCAATGACATATTACAATATAGAAACCCCGCTGTTATGCAGAGCATTTCGGGCAAATTAGGTCCTTGTCCCAGGATGAGATCCACACCCATTTTACTGATGGGTGAATATAGACAACTGATGTAAAGAAACACGCCCAATGTTTCTATCCGTGCTGGGAATCGAACGCAGACGCTCGCCGTGTGAAGCAAGAGCTTTAGCCACCAGGCCACGGGGCACCGTGGCCTGGTGACTAAATATGCTACATATGACACAGACCCCTCCCTTAGACCTAATTAAATTTATAGCTCACCAGTACTTATCCAGTAGTTCCTCTCTCTCTTACCCTTTCTGATATTTCCACTAGCATTGAGACAAATAATGGGCTTGTTCCCATTATCTGAAATGATATTGTCCAACTTGTTGACTATGTCATCAACAACAGCTCCTGGGAAACACACCCTCTGTTTCACCTTCGTATCTCTGTTACAGAAAGCATGGTTCATATATCTTACCTATGAGTCACCCTCAACAAGAATGTTCTTACCTTGATTAGCAGAGGAGTTAGTGGTACTTGCAGACCCTATCTTACCTAGCCTTCAACCAGTGATCCCCATAATCAATGACGGCTATATTTCCACCTCATCCAGGTGTATATAAATGTTACTGTATCCAGAGAACACTTGCTATTAATATTCTGATTCAAAATGACCAAAGGTTGCAAGTAGAACGTCCTTGTCACTGACACTAGCTTCATGTGCAGTGTAGGCAAGCAGAGGGAAGCCTGGGCTTTATCCTAATTGTTCTCTAACATTATAATATTATTAATGAGTCAGTACAGTAGGACCTTGTATCCACAGATACTGTTTCCGCTGTTTCAGTTATCCACTGTTTAACGTGGCCCAAAAATAAGCCTTAATTTTTCTTAATAATGGAACCATAATACAAAAGTAGTGATGGTGGGAGTTCTTCAAAGCCTAAGAGAAGCCATGGAGTGCATCCCATCAGTGAAAAAAAAATGATAATTCTCTACTTACTGTAAGAAATTTATCAATTAACTTTATAATAGGCATGTTCGCAAACAAGAAACGACTTATGCGTAGGGTTCGCTACTATCTGCGATTTCAGTATCCGCGACAGGTCCTTGTAACTTTCTCCCCGTGGATACATGGGTCCTATCTTACTCATATTACTCCTTAGATGTATGTTACTCCTTAGATGTATGTTACTCCTTAGATGTATGTTACTCCTTAGATGTATGTTACTCCTTAGATGTATGTTATATGTTACTTCTCATCTCTCTCAGGAAAACAAATACTGTACTTCATTTGCAGGTTAACGAGTTTTAGGAAGACATTATTTTGCTTCCTCAAGCTCCAGAAAGCTCCAGCTTTAAGGTTACCAATTACTTTAAAGTACGTTGGGGAATAGTATGGTAGAGAGGTTGTTCAGAGGACGGTAGTTTACAGGTAGTGCAGTACTTAAACAACCATCACCACCACTACTACCACTACCACCACCACTACTACTACCAATGCCACTACCACTACCACCTCCACTACCATTACTACCACCACAGCCACCACCACCACCACTGATACCATCACCACCACCACCACTACCATCACTACCACCACTACCACCATCACCACCATCAGGGGGGAGAACCTAAGCTCTGTTATGGTGCTGTGACAGCAGGAGGCTCATGAGCTGCCCAAATAGCCATCATCAACATTCCCTTCACACTTGACACTTCCATGTATGCACTGCCACGTACATACTACCACGTACACACTGCCACGTACATACTACCACGTATACTGAGAGTTTAATCCCCTTTTTTTTAGAAATTAATGACCCCGGTGTAGTCGATAGACTTTTTAAAGCCCCATTTAGCAGCCAGACTCCCAGTTCACATTACAAACATTTATAGAACTAATCGCACCTGAGAGTGACGTAACTAACGCCCCATCAAAGAAAAGTTACTACACTACTGCTGGCCACGTAAGTCAAATACATGAAGAAGCAACGATACAACAAATAACACACACAAAAGGAAGCAAACCTGTCTATCACTAGTATGTTAACAGGTGTCACAGAAGCTAGAGACACTTGAGTATCTAGCACTAGCTTCTTAACAGGTGTTACAGAAGCTGGACACCTGAGTGTCTAACACTAGCTTGTTAACAGGTGTCACAGATGCTAGAGGCACCCGAATGTTGAATATTAGCTTGTACACAGGTGTCTCAGAGATTAGAGGTACCTTAGGCTGTGCTACATGACTAAGTCCATAACTTACAGACCAAGTTGTAGAATGCGGGGCTGTGTAGTGGAGAAAACATCAGTCTTCAGGACCAACAGGTAGATCACTTGACACCCCACCGAGACTCATTGATGGACACACAAGTGATTAGCCAGTGTTCCTGACCCTGTCTGTGTCGGATATGAGCAAGATGAAAAAGAAAGATGGGGAACAAAGCTTTGTACTGTGGCGCCATCTGGCTTACCTCTGTTTACTACTACTCTGTGTGCTCTCTTTGTTAGACGGTCATAAATTCGTCTGCCCATTTTTCCAGTCATTTCCCCCCCCCCTTTTTTTTTCTTTCCACACATTTTCTTTACTTTCCGAAGGCTTTCACAAAGTCTATGCATACAGTAGTGTGCAAATTAATTGGGACAGGAGTAAATGTTGTGATTATTTCATATGTCATAGTCTCCGGTATAATTAATGTATTAAGTTAAAAGGCACAAGTGCAACTAATGTAACATTTTATTGTGGCATCAGCTGCACTTGTGTCATTTTTACCTAACTTTTTTTTTTCAACAACCCGGCCGTAAAAAACAAAAACGAAAGTTTTTTTTTTTTTTTAATTAAGAAATTTTACAGGAGAAGGGGTTACTAGCCAGCAATCCTGACATCATGTACAATTTTACCTAACATATTGTCGGTAATTCTACCAACATTATTAATTAATGTAGTTTGGGTTCTTCTCTTCTCTTGTGAGTTTGCTACTGACTTCTGCCAACCATCCAGTTGTATTACCCTGCGACTCTAGTCGCAGGGTAATTTTGCCAAATTCTCCCCTTCAGTTCATGATTACTGCTGAAATTCATAATGGATGTTACACCTAGGTAGCATACAAGTATTGTTGATCTGAGTATTAGACAGATCGCCGAAAATTTGAGTCTAGCAAAGTCAACCGTTGATCGGATTATGAAGAGAGCTGAGGACACTGGTGATCGTGGAGCCCTGCATAAAAGAAGATTTGAAAGGAAACTCAAGACAACTCCTCACAATGACGAGGTTATCATAAGAAATAATGTGAAGGATTCCAAGAAAACCAGCAAAGATCTATAGAGAGATTTAGATTCAGAGTGTGCAAATTGATTCTTCAACTGTTCGACGAAGGTTCCTTGAAGTTGGTAGAACTGCCAGAAAGCTGGTAAAGAAACAGTTATTGACTGCTGCTATGAATAAAAAACGGTTGCGATGGACACTCGATCATAAGGGATGGACGACAGATGAATTGCAAAAAGTTATATTTTCAGAAGTGCAAGTAGTGAAGTTTTCTACAGTATGGCTCTCTACAGTATGGCTCCCACAGTATGGCTCCTCCTGAAAAGGCCTTCTACAGAGTGGCTCCTTTTCCTGAGTGGCTCCCTTTCCTGAGCGGACTCCCACGACCCCCACCCATGACCCCACCCACTACCGCCTCCCACGACCCCCACCTACGACCCCCACCCACGACCCCCACCCATGACTCCACCCATGACCCCCACCCATGACCCCACCCATGACCCCACCGACGACCCCCACTCATGACCCCACCCACGACCCCCACCCACGAGCCCCCACCCATGACCCCACACACAACCCCCACCCACGACCCCCACCCACGACCCCACCCATGACCCCACCCATGACCCCCCACCCACGACCCCCACCCACGACCCCCACCCACGACCCCCACCCACGACCCCCACCCACGACCCCCCACCCATGACCCCACCCACCCACTCTCAGTAGTAGTAACCAGTTACCAGTAACCAGTGTACCAGTAGATGACTCACTACCAACCGTCTCTGCCTGAGTCACTGTCTGTATTCATATTGCGCTGACCTCAGCAGTATTTCAAAGACCCCCACATATGGGTACTGTGGGCGGTCAGTTATTCGAGAGTGAGCAAGGAGGTAGGTCACGGCTGTTTGGGCGCTTCCCACATTATCCGTAATTATACGTACTACCAGCCTACATGAGTATTACTTTACCCTATCCACGTGTTCGAACCCCCACATGATAAATGGTGGCAACGGTGTGGAGCGTGGATTTAAGCTTTTTTAAGGGTATTTCAAGACGTTAGAAGACTGTTTGTGAGTAGCCGGCGGGTCAAAAGGTGAACCGTCTCACCCACCAGCTACTCGCTCCCCTCACAACCTCCACCCTGCAAGCCTGTTGCAGCTGTTTTTCAAGCTTCCTGGCTTAGTAGCTCTCAGTAGTAGTAACCAGTTACCAGTAACCAGTGTACCAGTAGATGACTTACTACCAACCGTCTCTGCCTGAGTCACTGTCTGTATTCATATTGCGCTGACCTCAGCAGTATTTCAAAGACCCCCACATATGGGTACTGTGGGCGGTCAGTTATTCGAGAGTGAGCAAGGAGGTAGGTCACGGCTGTTTGGGCACTTCCCACATTATCCGTAGTTATACGTACTACCAGCCTACGTGAGTATTACTTAACCCTATCCACGTGTTCAAACCCCCACATGATAAATGGTGGCAACGGTGTGGAGCATGGATTTAAGCTTTTTTAAGGGTATTTCAAGACGTTAGAAGACTGTGAGTAGTCGGCGGGTCAAAAGGTGAACCGTCTCACCCACCAGCTACTCGCTCCCCTCACAACCTCCACCCTGCAAGCCTGTTGCAGCTGTTTTTCAAGCTTCCTGGCTTAGTAGCTCTCAGTAGTAGTAACCAGTTACCAGTAACCAGTGTACCAGTAGATGACTTACTACCAACCGTCTCTGCCTGAGTCACTGTCTGTATTCATATTGTGCTGACCTCAGCAGTATTTCAAAGACCCCCACATATGGGTACTGTGGGCGGTCAGTTATTCGAGAGTGAGCAAGGAGGTAGGTCACGGCTGTTTGGGCGCTTCCCACATTATCCGTAATTATACGTACTACCAGCCTACGTGAGTATTACTTTACCCTATCCACGTGTTCGAACCCCCACATGATACCACAACCTCACCCTCAACCCCCCACCCACGCCCCCCCACCCGTGCCCCCCGCGCATCCCGCCCGCGCCGACCCACGACCTTGACCTCACCCTCGACCACCTCACCCTCGACCACCTCACCCTCGACCACCTTGACCTCACCCTCGACCACCTCACCCTCGACCACCTCACCCTCAACCCCCCACCCACGCCCGCCCACCCGCACCCTCGAGCCCACCCACACCTTCTGCAGTGCCTTCTGCAGCGTCGTCCGGATCGCCCCCGCCCCCCGAATTTTTTCCGATTTTTTTCTAATTTTTTTTTAATTTCATTTTCTTATGATCTCCATCTCCTCGGATCAAATTTTTGAGGTTCCCCCTCCCACTTTCACCCCATCCCAAATTTTTTCGAATTGTTTTTAATTTCATTTTCTAATGATCTCCATCTCCTTGGATCAAGTTTTTTGGATTCCCCCCTAAGGGTACCCCTCCCACCACCCACTTCTACACCGTATTTTTTTCGATTTTTTTTTTAATTTCAGTTTCTTGTGGTCTCCATCTCCTTGGATCAAGTATTTCTCCTCCATCTCCTGGGATCAAGTTTTTTTGGATTCCCCCTCTAGGGGTAAGCATTCAAATAAACTCCCCCTATGGGGCATGGTACTTTCTCTTACTACAGGTCTAAACAAGTGTGACGTCACCATACCCATGTTTACTCGGCGGCGGTCAGTGACATCATGCGATGACCTCACACACACAGGCTGAATCTTGTCGACTTCCCCCTATGTCAGTGACGTCACGTGATGACCCCCCACACAGGCTGAATCTTGTCGAGCAGACAATAAAATGCAGAATAACACTAATACACAATATTTTCATTTATTTATTATACAACCAATGCATTTCATATACATCCAACAAAAAAATTCATTGAAAAAAGGTACAATTCATTGACTAAAATCAACATATTTTTCTCTTGAAGAAATTCTATGCATTTTTGTTCTGGATCTTCTTCGTCGTCACCATCTCAGCATTACAGATTTCATGTACAGCATATGGAAAACATTACACATTTTTCCACTCTTAACCCAGGATAACCCAAATAATTCCACATTTTTTCGTTAACACCCAAACAATTCACAATTTCTTTACAAAAGATTCACTCTCCTCAAGTCTAGATAATTTTCTCGTTTTAACTATTTCATCAGAAAAAGTCCGGCGAATCTTAACTGATCGATCTCAGATAACATCTCAGGTTACTCCCCCACAAAGTAACTTTCTCTGCTTACCCCTTCTCCCCGCCCTCCCAAAGCCTCACACTCCCACCAACATCTCACAATTTTCACTCATAACCCACAATTTTTCTCGTTTTAACTATTTCATCAGAAAAAGTCACCACAACACTTACAACTTATAACCACTTTTCGATAAATTCACTAGACACAATTTTACATATTACGAAGTTAATACGCACACACACACACACACACACACACACACACACACACACACACACACACACACACACACACACACACACACACACACACACACCTCACTTTACTCTGAACACCTTCAAAACACTCTCATAAATTATTGAATACTCACAAAAATACCTTTGAACATTTTCCAAACAACACTGAAACACTTCCAAAATATAATTTTGAATACTCCCAAATAAGATTTGACATCTCTGATTTATCTACACTTATATTATTTCATTAAATTACAACTCATCCCCCAAACTCCTCCCTCATTCTCCAGATTTTTACAACAGTATCAAAAAAAACTAACTCAAACACTTTACTTTGAACAACACCAAAAACACCATCAATTACCTTTGAATACTCCAAAAACATCATTTGAACACAGCCAAATCACCAATGAATACTCCCAGAACACCTTCATAAATACTCTTGCACATCATTTGAACACCTTCAAAAACACCTTTGAATAGTCTCAAGCACCATTTGAGTACTACCAAATACACCACTGAATACTACTAAAACACCTCTAAATACAGTCAAAATTCCACCAAAATCACCATAAACTAAGATCAACATCACAGACTAACACCAATTTTCACACAAATCCCCTCAAATCACTATAACCAAGACGATTACCAAATTTCTATGAGTACACTCACCTCCAACTAAGATATAACATGAATGCAAAAAAAAAACATGAACACAATCCAAACACACACGAACACTTATAACAAAATCACCTCTTTTTCAGTATCTCTAGTTCGACAATAACGCCCACAACCCACAACTTATAACCACTTTTTCGGCATCACTAGTTCGACAACAACACCCACAACCCACAACACCCCACAATCCACATCACCCACAACAACAACATACTTATAACATCTTTTTTGGTATCTCTAGTTCGACAACAATACCCACAACCCTCATCACTTACCAATTTATTCCCAATTTTTCCTCTTTCGATACAAAATTTTTTCCCCTTCTTTTTATTGAATCTTAAAATATAATACACATTCCTCCCTACATTACTGAAATTCTAATAAAATCCTCTCCATACCCATCTCCATGTATCCACATAAATTAATATTATACTCACAACAACTAATCATCTCACTACCCAACTACTGCGGTATATTTCTACACCTTCCAATCTTTTCCAATGTATCATGACTTTTCACTTCTATAATTTCTTTTATAATATTCACACATTACCTTTATTTTCAGTAAAATCCCCCCATATTTCATTAAATTTCTAATACAACTCTCCCCATACCCCTCTCCATCTCACCCACATTTCTTCACATCCACTCACCCGTCTCCCAACACACCTCTTCAGAACAAACACAAAAATCACATTTCACATCCACAAATGCATCTCATCACCCATCTCAAATCCACTAAAATCATTGTAACCAAGTTATTCACAAAATTTTATGACCACCTAACACACACTACCAAAAACACCATCAATTACCATTGAATATTCCAAAAACATCATTAATTACTTTGAATGACTCCATTTTTGGATATTTCCAAATTAGTTTTGGAGACTTTATCTTAAAATCGAACATTATTTTCTTGTTGGTAAACACACTGAATGGTAGAAATATTTACTCGATTTCCGGATAGAAACACAATCCTCACTCTGAGAGACTCCTTGAGCTTATATGGCTTACCCCAAAGTATTGCGTCATGATTTTTGTACAATCCCCTCCGGTGACGCCATGAATTGGTGTTCACACCCAAGGTAGATTTAAGATAATCATCTCTTTCCAGACCAACTGCGTCCTCTTGAACTAAAATTTGGTAAGGTCACAGGGCTGACAGACACCATGAAATTAACTTAAATGAGATATAACATTTATATTCTACCTCAATACTTTTTTCATGGTAAGGTTTGATTGATTTAAAATTCATCATGTCTTAAAAATTTTTATTAAACATTTCTATTTTTAGTGAATGAATCATCATATATTATTAATCTTGGTGTAACAACACGCTCTAAACATCATAAATCCTCCTCTCTAAGTCTTGTTTATCCAAACCCCGTCACATCGGTACCTGTAAATGTTAATATTTTTTTTTATTTTATTAGCATATAATGGGGAGAATTTTGCATCATCACCCATAAAAGATATAAACCATCTAAAAGTTATATATTTTTTTTCACTATCCCAAACATATGTCTCTCAAGTGTTACATCAGTATTCCTCTCGTTAACTTAAATATCTTCCCATTATTAACTTAAAAGCATAATCATACTTTTCTTCTTGTTAATTTAAATGAAGTAATCATTATGGTAGACATGATTCTTGGTGTTCAGGTAGAGAGAGAAGGCTGAAATGGTAAGTAACACATTTCACGAAGAGGTAAATATGAGTTATATATTAGTTCAAATATATCTTCTCTCTTCAAGTTATAATTACTTCCTCATAATAATTTAAATGAATTAAACCACTGATACAAGGTAAATAATTTTGCTTACCTTATAAGTTACTCACACATTAGGTTCAATGTTTTTAATATATTGTTTAATATCTGTGAAAAGTTCTCTCCAAATTAATTTCCACTTCTTTGTGTTGTACCATCTATGCAAAATGCACAGATTATACTGTCTATTAAATATTTGACTGACAAAGTTTTCAGATAATATTGTTTTCCAAAATATAATATACCAGATCGTCACTCCATTCTGTTACCATTTCATCAATGAATTCATGCGAATCAAGTTCATTTTCTAACCAATTTTTAACTCGTTGAAAATTCTTTTCACTCAATGATTCACCATCTTTCCTTAAGAGTTGATTGACAGTGTTGCAAAATTCCAACCAAGGAAGATCTTTCACTGTTTCACAAATAACAATGAAATCACCAAGTTTCCCCATATTAGATGCTTTCCATGTGGTTTCTGGACAATGTCTGGTGGTGACTTACACACAACTCTCCCATGCACATAAAGAGTTGCTAAATAGTATTAAATGAAAATTTCATTAAACTTACCTAAACTAGAATCAGCCATTTCAAAATCCATTTTCGTAATTAATTTTTTGGGCTTTGGTATAATAAAAGTTTGAGATAAATGACTACTCCATTCACATTCTCGTAACAATAAATTTTCCAATATTTCTTCACTCCATCGTTGAGTTATTTCTCGTACCACAGCTACAATCTCTTCTTTTGAGAGAACACGTTCCGCGTCAACTCTTTTTTGAATGGGTTCGACTCTCTTAATTGTATACAACATTTCTATGAACACCACACTAGTATGTTTTGTCGCACCCACCTCCATATTTCTTCTTCTGCTCAAGTGATTCCTTACCATTTCACTCCAAATATTTATACCAAAAATTTCAATCGTTGTCATCATCGAATATCATTATTTTTAATAATATAAATACACATTACAGGGAATTTCTTCAAAGCATATATATTATCCATCGTATATTTCAATTAATATGTTTAGCCATTGTTAACTTTCCTTATTTTTCAGTAAAAAGAAATATTCAGACAATATTTTTTTGGCAACACTACTTGCTTGTGACGTCACTATCCATCAATACGTTAAAACAGGATAGAGCAGGTATCTTCCCCCTTATTAACTTAAATGAACTAAAAGCGTGACGTCACGATACTCATTGATCAAATTTTTCCTACCTTTAATTGTCTTCATGCATTTCCAGGTATGTACCATCGGTATAGTAATAACAAGTCATAATACCGTTGAAGTAAGTTATGATTACACTCTACAGGATCCAACAAATGCATTACCAATTCCAATCATTTGCTAGAAATCAACACAGTTGGTGAAGTTTCCCTATGGAGGTTTGTTCATCTTTCATCCACGATACAACTTTTTCATAATTTTTCTTGCTAAGATCACCTCCTCTGGATAAGACTTTACATATTAAAGGTTTATATTCATTCCACTTAAGATTCTTCCCCTCCTCAAAGAATTCCAACAAATGTTTAACTCTCCCCATCCTGTATGTCACTAAACTCATGGTGGTTCATTCACCTATCGTTATGGTGATACCACATAGTGTTTTCTACACATATAGTTATAAAAACTACTAACTCGGCAACCCTCGTGGTGAAAAGAGAATAAGAAGACACATCTGTATTGAGTTAAAAGAGTATTTAGATGGAGACTTCAGATCTACATAAGTTCCCTGGACTGAAAAAATTCAAGTGAGATTTTTTGTTATAGTCTAAAAAAATTTGTGTTTGAGTCATCTTGTGTTTAAGTTAACAAGATCAAAAGTTCAATTAATAAGTGGAAGTTACATGTGAAAAAAAATTTGTTACAGAAGAAAAAGGGTCTACACATCACTGATCTGATAAAGAAATGATTAATTCAATAGAAGACCTTGATCACAACTCTTCAGAACGAAGGAAGGTGACTGAACAATATCTCACCGATAAAGAAATGCTTATAGCAATGGAAGATTTTGAACGTGAGTTTTTAATGAGATATTATTGAGTAAATTCACCCACAATGTAATTTTTAGAAATTCTAATGAGAAATATTTTTTTTCATTTGTTGAGTAACAAACTTAATTTTTGGGATATAATACTATATTTTATCAAAATTTCAGGTAAAGAAGCAACAAAAGATGAAGACTATCTTTCGTTAATGAAAGGTAATATTACAAAAGATTTTAGCGGCAGTGATAAAATTCTTTTAGTACAACAAACAAATTGTTGCGCTGTTAAATTGAAAAAGAGAGGTTTTGCTGATGCTTTAAGTCAGGTTTTACCACTTAGTAATCCATATTTATTTAGATCACCTGGATGTCATAAAGCAAATCTAGCTAGTGAAGTCACTCATGATAAATTTGGGAGCATAAAATTTGTAAATAATGGAAAAAATAACCTCATGATTGCCAATATGTTTGCACAGTATGCGATGGGACCTCCACATAAGTATTATATGAACTGTAAAGTTGATAAGACCTACTATAATACATGCAAATATTTAGATACAAAGAAAGGTTGTGATATTATATTCAAAGAGTGCATGAATGATCTTGTTAAGTGGTTATTAACAGATCCCAACAGGATTATAATGGAAAAAGTTGTGTTTCCAGAAGGAATTGGATGTGCTTCAGCTGGAGGTGATTGGCATGCATATCTTAAAATCATTCAGGATTTTGCAAAGGAATTAAAAAAACAATGTAGAAATATTGTTGTCATTATTGTAAAATATGACAAATAAAATATCTCTATAATACTTTTTTGTTTTATTCACCATCACTCGAAAACATTATTAGGCAACTGAATAGAGATCATACGTCTGGCAGGAATGGTGATGAGTATAAACAACTCTGATCATTGTTGTTCATACATTAGTACCTCTTCCACCAGGGTGCGACTAACCATCTCAAGAAAATGGAGACAGACAATAGGATGGAAAAATATTTTAAAATTGAAGAAGGAAAATTGTACGATGAAAAATATTGTGACAATGCCTGCATTATTTTTCATGCGAATTGTGTTGCTATGAAAGGATATGGGGCAAGTTATTATTTGGGTAAGAAATATCCTTATGCTGATGTGCATCTGAGTAGAGAACCATTATTTAATCTGAGAATATGCAGAGTTGAAGATCGTGATACTCCTGGAACTGTTATCGAGTTTGAACCTTCACCGCATCAAAGAAAATTGAATCTTCCTTATTTAGCAGCCAATTTGGTATTGCTGGACCATTTGAGGAAAATATCATTTCTCAAATTTTAATTGAAAAATCAAGAGATTCCCATTTGGTGTATGGTTTAAAGAAAGATACTATCGCAGACGGAATAAGATATTTCAAGGAAGCCATTGAGAGAGTCATAAAAATTGTGAAATACAATAAAAATATAAGAGAGGTTATCTTTCTGAAAGGTATTGGGGGGTATGAAACTTCAAATGATTATATCTGGAATACACATTATAAACCCATACTCGAAGATATGATAATGAAATTTAAGGAAGATGGTATTCGTACAACAATGGTTGTCAGAGAAGAAATGAAAAACATTAACCAAGGTCAAGAATTAGAAGATGATTCGAAGTTATTATCTTCTAGAATTGAAGGAAGTGCTTGGTATCCCTCATGAGGTAAGCAAAATTATTTACCTTGTATCAGTGGTTTAATTAATTTAAATTATTATTATGAGTAAGTAATTATAACTTGAAGAGAGAGATATATTTGAACTAATATATAATTTACCTCTTCGTGAAATATTTACCTCTTCGTGAAATGTGTTACTTACCATTTCGGCCTTCTCTCTCTACCTGAGCACCAAGAATCACAGGGGTCACAGTAGGATTATGCTTTTAAGTTAATAATGGGAATATATTTAAGTTAACGAGAAGAATACTGATGTAACACTTGAGAGACATATGTTTGGGATAGTGAAAAAATATATAACTTTTAGTTGGTTTATATCTTTTACAGGTGATGATGCAAAATTCTCCCCATTATATGCTAATGAAATAAAAAAAATTAACATTTACAGGTACTGATGTGACAGGGCTTGGAAGAACAAGACCTAGAGAGGAGAATTTATGATGTTTTAGAGCGTGTTGTTGTTACACCAAGATTAATAATATATGATGATTCATTCATTAAAAAGAGAAATGATTAATAAAAAATTTTAAGACATGATGAATTTTAAATCAATCAAACCTTACCATGAAACAAGTATTGAGGTAGAACACAAATGTTATATCTCATTTAAGTTAATTTCATGGTGTCTGTCAGCCCTGTGACCTCACCAAATTTTAGTACAAGAGGATGCAGTTGGTCTGGAAAGAGATGATTATCTTAAACCTACCTTGGGTGTGAACACCATTTCATGGCATCGCCGGAGGGGATTGTACAAAAATCATGACACAATAATTTGGGGTAAGCCATATAAGCTCAAGGAGTCTCTCAGAGCGAGGATTGTGTTTCTATCCGGAAATCGAGTAAATATTTCTACCATTGAGTGTGTTTACCAACAAGAAAATAATGATCGATTTTAAGATAAAGTCTCCAAAACTAATTTGGAAATATCCAAAAATGGAGTCATTCAAAGTAATTGCGGGTGACTTTTTTCTGATGAAATAGTTAAAATGAGAAAAATTGCGGGCTATGAGTATAATATTAAACTATGTGGATTTGAGGAGATGGAGTTTATTAGAAATTTAGTGAGTGTAGGGAGGAATGTGGGGATTTCTATAAAATGGGTATTAGCTGGTAGTGTTGATCTTAGTTTCTGGTGATTTTTAGTAGAGTTTGGGCAGTATTCAGTGGTGTTTTGGTAGTATTCAAAGGAGTTTGATTATGTTTTTGGAGTATTAATATGTAAATGTTGATCTTAGTTTATGGTGATTTTGGTGGTGTTTTGACTGAATTCAGTGATGTATTTGGGAGTATTCAAATGGGTTTGATGATGTTTTTGATGGTGATCAAAAGGTGTTCTGGGAGTATTCAGTGGTGATTTGGGGGGTGTTCTAATGATGTTTTTGGAGTATTCAATGGTAATTGATGGTGTTTTTGGTAGTGTGTTATATGGTCATAGAATTTTGTGAATAACTTGGTTACAATGATTTTAGTGGATTTGAGATGGGTGATGAGATGCATTTGTGGATGTGAAATGTGATTTTTGTGTTTGTTCTGAAGAGATGTGTTGGGAAACAGGTGAGTGGATGTGAAGAAATGTTGGTGAGATAGAGAGGGGTATGGGGAGGGTTGTATTAGAAATTTAGTGAAATATGGGGGGATTTTACTGAAAATAAAGGTAATGTGTGAATATTATAAAAGAAATTATAGAAGTGAAAGGTTATGATACATTGGAAAAGATTGGAGGGTGTAGAAACATGCCACAGTAGTTGGGTAGTGAGATGATTAGTTGTTGTGAGTATAATATTAATTTATGTGGATACATGGAGATGGGTATGGAGAGGATTTTATTAGAATTTTAGTAATGTAGGGAGGAATGTGTATTACATTTTAAGATTCAATAAAAAGAAGGGGAAAAAATTTGTATCGAAAGAGGAAAAATTGGGAATAAATTGGTAAGTGATGAGGGTTGTGGTTATTGTTGTCAAACTAGAGATACCAAAAAAGATGTTATAAGTGTGTTGTTGTTGTGGGTGATGTGGATTGTGGGGTGTTGTGGGTTGTGGGTGTTGTTGTCGAACTAGTGATGCCGAAAAAGTGGTTATAAGTTGTGGGTTGTGAGCGTTGTTGTCGAACTAGAGATACCGAAAAAGAGGTGATTCTGTTGTAAGTGTTCGTGTGTGTTTGGATTGTGTTATGTTTTTTTTTTGCATTCATGTTATATCTTAGTTGGAGGTGAGTGTACTCATAGAAATTGGTAATCGCCTTGGTTATAGTGATTTGAGGGGATTTGTGTGAAAATTGGTGTTAGTCTGTGATGTTGATCTTAGTTTATGGTGATTTTGGTGGTGTTATGACTGTATTCAGTGGTGTTTTAGTAGTATTCAGTGGTGTATTTGTGAGTACTCAAATGGTGTTTGAGACTATTCAAAGGTGTTTTTGAAGGTGTTCAAATGATGTGCAAGAGTATTTATGAAGGTGTTCTGGGAGTATTCAGTGGTGATTTGGCTGTGTTCGAATGATGTTTTTGGAGTATTCAAAGGTAATTGATGGTGTTTTTGGTGTTGTTCAAAGTAAAGTGTTTGAGTTAGTTTTTGTGATACTGTTGTAAAAATCTGGAGAATGAGGGAGGAGTTTGGGGGATGAGTTGTAATTTAATGAAATAATGACTCACGAAATCGTAATGACGCGATTGCAAACAAACCATACCCCGGCCGGGATTGAACTCTCGGTCAGACAGTCTCAAAACTCCAGACCGTCACGTTCCCACTAGATCAGCTAGCCGCAATAAGATTCGTCCATCTAGGTATATTTCTACACCATAGGAAGGTTAGCACAGGCACCACTGTGACCACAAATGCAAGTTTTTACAGATGAATCTCCAGCTAGCGTGGCCGTGACGAACTCTAGCTCAAGATTTCGTGAGTCATGTTGATGGCAGTGAGGGGACTTGAGCTAGAGTTCGTCATGGCCACGCTAGCTGGAAATTCGTCTGTAAAAACTTGCATTTGTGGTCACAGTGGTGCCTGTGTTAACCTTCCTATGGTGTAGAAATATACCTAGTTGGACGAATCTTATTGTGGCTAGTTGGTCTAGTGGCTAATGCGACGGTCTGGAGTTTTGAGACTCTCTGACCGCGGGTTCAATCCCGGCCGGGGTATGGTTTTAATGAAATAAAATAAGTGTAGATAAATCAGAGATGTCAAATCTTATTTGGGAGTATTCAAAATGATATTTTGGAAGTGTTTCAGTGTTGTTTGGAAATGTTCAAAGGTATTTTTGTGAGTATTCAATGATTTATGAGAGTGTTTTGAAGGTGTTCAAAGTAAAGTGAGGTGTGTGTGTGTGTGTGTGTGTGCGTATTAACTTCGTAATATGTAAAATTGTGTCTAGTGAATTTATCGAAAAGTGGTTATAAGTTGTAAGTGTTGTGGTGACTTTTTCTGATGAAATAGTTAAAACGAGAAAAATTGTGGGTTATGAGTGAAAATTGTGAGATGTTGGTGAGAATGTGAGGGTTTGGGAGGGCGGGGAAAAGGGGTAAGGAGAGAAGGTTACTTCGTGGGGGAGTGACCTGAGATGTTATCTGAGATCGGTCAGTTAAGATTCACCGGACTTTTTCTAATGAAATAGTTAAAACGAGAAAATTATCTAGACTTGAGGAGAGTGAATCTTTTGTAAAGAAATTGTGAATTGTTGTGGGTATTAACGAAAAAATGTGGAATTATTTGGGTTATCCTGGGTTAAGAGTGAAAATGTGTAATGTTTTCCCTATGTTGTGTATGAAATGTGTAATGCTGAGATGGTGACGACGAAGATGATCCAGAACAAAAATGCATAGAATTTCTTCAAGAGAAAAAGAATTACTCTATATTGATTTTAGTCAATGAATTGTACCTTTTTTCAATGAATTTTTTTGTTGGATGTATATGAAATGCATTGGTTGTATAATAAATAAATGAAAATATTGTGTATTAGTGTTATTCTGCATTTTATTGTCTGCTCGACAAGATTCAGCCTGTGTGTGGGGTCATCACATGACGTCACTGACATAGGGGGAAGTCGACAAGATTCAGCCTGTGAGTGTGAGGTCATCGCATGATGTCACTGACCGCCTCCAAGTAAACATGGGTGGGGTGACCGTCACACTTGTTTAGACCTGTAGTAAGAGAAAGTACCATGCCCCATAGGGGGAGTTCATTTGAATGCTTACCCCTAGAGGGGGAATCCAAAAAAACTTGATCCCAGGAGATGGAGGAGAAATACTTGATCCAAGGAGATGGAGACCACAAGAAAATGAAATTAAAAAAAAAATTCGAAAAAAAATTTTTAGGTAGAAGTGGGTGGTGGGAGGGGTACCCTTAGGGGGGAATCCAAAAAACTTGATCCAAGGAGATGGAGATCATTAGAAAATGAAATTAAAAAAAAATTCGAAAAAATTTAGGATGGGGTGAAAGTGGGAGGGGGAACTTCAAAAATTTGATCCGAGGAGATGGAGATCATAAGAAAATGAATTTCAAAAAAAATTCGAAAAAAATCGGAAAAAATTCGGGGGACAGGGGCGATCCAGACGACGCTGCAGAAGGCGCTGCAGAAGGCGCGGGCGGGTGCGAGGGTGTTGGTGGGTGGGCGTGGGTGGGGGGTTGAGGGTGAGATGGTCGAGGGTGAGGTGGTCGAGGGTGAGGTTAAGGTCGTGGGTCGGCGCGGGCGGGACGCGCGGGGCATGGGTGGGGGGTTGAGTGTGAGGTCGTGGGTGGGTGGGGTCGTTGGTGGGGGTCGTGGGTGGGGGTCGTGGGTGGGGGTCGTGGATGGGGGTCGTGGGTGGGGGTCGTGGGTGGGGGACGTGGGTGGGGGACGTGGGTGGGGGTCGTGGGTGGGGGTCGTGGGTGAGGGTGATGGGTGGGAGTCGTGGGTGGGGGTCGTGGGTGGGGTCATGGGTGGGGGTCGTGGGTGGGGTCATGGGTAGGGTCATGGGTGGGGGTCGTGGGTGGGATCATGGGTGGGGGTCGTGGGTGGGGGTCGTGGGAGTCTGCTCAGGAAAGGGAGCCGCTCAGGAAAAGGAGCCACTCTGTAAAAGGCCTTTTCAGGAGGAGCCATACTGTGGGAGCCATACTGTAGACAGCCATACTGTAGAAAACTTCACTACTAGTGCATTTTGAAATTCTTGGGTATAGATCAGTCGTAGTTAGAGGGAGCACAGGTAAACCTCTTTGGAATGGACACATTCAATAATTGATAAAACACCCACCTAAGAAGATGTTTTGGGGTAGTTTTACTACTAAAGGCCCTGGATGGCTTGTTATTGTTGAGGGAATGATGAACAGTGACAAATACAAGGCAATTATGGCAACTCATTTGCTTCCCATTGAATTTCTTGATGGAGAAGGCCTTTTCCAGTAGGATGTTGCTCCATGCCACTCTTCCAGAAAAAATGCTGACATTCTTCAGAGTGAGCTATGTATTTTAAATTGACCTGAAAATTATCCTGATCTCAACTCAATTGAGAATCTATGGGCAATAACCAAACGCTACTGTTATCAGGACCTGGTACCACGATGAACATGCCAAAATATCTTCAAATTGGTCGATTCAATGCCAAAGGGTGTAGCAATGCTTATAAAAGCAAAGGGTAGTCATATCTCTTATTAAATCAATTATCTCTCATATCAATGCCGTGTATTTTTAAATAAACATTAATTTTCCAAATTAATGTCTTATTTTATCACTGTCCCAATTAATATGCACTCTATATCTGCATTTTGTTTGTCTTCCATTGCATCCACAACCATGTTATACAGGCCTGGTAGTTGTGAGGGAGGAACAACCTGCTCCAAACCCATGCTGCCCTGGGTTGTACAATTGTTGAGAATTCATGTGGCTAGCGATCATGCTACTTAGATCCCTTTCAAAGTTTTTTTAAAATGTGGGATGCCAGTGCTATATCTGTAGTTCTTTGGTGCTGCTGCTATGCCGCCACTTTCGTGGGGGAGGTGGCTGTACCCGCTATTTTAAATTTCTCTGGGATGACCCCGTGACTTGGCTCTCTCTCTCTCTCTCTCTCTCTCTCTCTCTCTCTCTCTCTCTCTCTCTCTCTCTCTCTCTCTCTCTCTCTCTCTCTCTCTCTCTCTCTCTCTCTCTCTCTATCTCTCTCTTTATACAGGATTTTATAAGGTTAGGGTAAGGATTCCTAACTTTATTTAAAAGCTAAAAGCTGTTATCTACATCAGCTCATTTAAAAGCCTTTTTATTGTTATGAGACATACAAATAGGGAACAGGATGAAGTTGGAGCCATCTGTGAGCCAGCAATTTCATTTGATCTACTGAATTTATCTCGTTGATACCGTTATGTTGTACGAACATGTTCCGGACTTAAGTCATCCTGGAAATAAATGATCTCAGATAGAGTGATGTTCTGGAGAAGGATACTGTCTGAATGAAGTTACTGCTTGCTACCCATCTTGTTGTGTAGAAACTCACTTCTCGCTGTCGTCGGAGTAGAGCCAAGTGTGGTACTTTGACAATATTGGCCTTGTACATAACAGTAAGGCTGCCCATATCCCTCTGGTGTTGAAGGCTCTGATAAAATAACAGATCTATCCAGGCTGGGTCTAGGCTAGAGATGAGGCATTTTGCTCTGTTCTTTACTCTGTCAAGAAGTCACAGATGAGATGGGGCAGGCAATCCAAGAAAGTGGAGCATACTCAAGGTGTGAGCATACTTAGGCCTCGTACAGAATCCTGAAACCTCTACTGTCAAGCAGATGCGAGATACGTCTAAGTGCTCTAAGCTTCCTGGCCACCTTGCTTACAAGATTAATAATTATCATTTTTACTATAATTTCAATTTACTCTTAACATTTTTGACATTTAATAACCATTACTTGTCTAATTACCTTTACCTGTTTTATACCACATTTACTATCTTAGAGTACTCTTAATTACCTTGTACTGCCATATAACCTCTAGTATAACTACCAGTGCAATATTGAATGAAATAAACATTACTTTTTCACTTTTTTGTAATCATTATTACTTACTAAAATTTTTATTAAACACCATATTTACTACCAGTCAATTTTACTTTTGTACATTAAACATTATTTTATACTTCCCATAACATTTTGTTGCCAAATTTTCAAGTTTGTATATTCAACTCCAACCTTTATATTATCCTTTGTACCTGTGTACCTGTCTACCATCTTACTATCATATTATAACCAAGACATTACCATTATTCATTGTTCTTACCTGTCCATTTAATTTTGTTTACCACTACTTGTTTTTTTAGTCACTTTTTATTGTGTGTGCAATTAGTGTATATTCCAATTACTTTTTTGCAAGTACCAAAACTATCTTTTGCTAGCTAGTACCAACTACCTCATTTTTTTTTACTTTTTATTGTGCAATAAACTGATCAACTTATTTAATATTACAAATCAGATCTTACTCCTAAACCAATATTATTTCATAGTGACTATCTGTCCATTTATCTTGTTTACCATTACTTAATTGTAGTCCCTTATGTATTTTTTTGTCCTTTATTTTAGCTTTATATAACTACCTTAGATCATATATTCGCAATTGTTAAACTAATCAAGGTGCTATTCTCAGGTGCTAAAGTTAATAAGTTCACTATTTTGCCATTATACTCCAAAGCTCATTTATTTGATTACCACTTTATTGTTCACCACAACTTATATTAGTCTCTTTTATATTATAATCTTATATTATAATTCTAACTTTAAAGAATTACCTTTAAAGTACTACCTACTATCATATTCCCAAGCTCCATTATTTGATCATCACTTTATTTGTTCACCACAAATTATTTTAGTCCCTTTTATATTGTCTCCTTTATTTTAGCTTTAAAAACTACCTTAGCTCATTATTTTTTACATTTGTTAAATAATTCAGGTGCTATTTTTTTTTTTTTAGCTTTAGAATATTTACTTTGTTTTATACTTAATTCTAACTATAGATTCACTACAAATCTTATGATTACAAGCATTGATCCTGATACCAACCTCTTATTTAATGACTTAAATGATTCAAACAGTTACTGTAATTACTACACAGCAGAACAATCAAAGGCACTTCTCAGAGCCAACAACAACATAACTATCTTTAACTACAATATCAGATCTTTAAGCAAGCATTATGATGTCCTCCTAGCATTACTAAATTCTTTGCATGCCAATATGTCCATCATTACACTAACTGAAACCTGGCTAAAGCCTGATACTACAGATGTCTATGCCATTCCTGGTTACACAGCCATACACAACTGTAGGCCAGACCAACAAGGGGGTGGCACAGCTATATACTACTCAGACCAACTAGAATGTATCACTAATACTTGCACAAGGGATGAACATGGGGAATATATAATAGCTAAATTCAAATCCAAATACCTCCAAAAACCTCTCACATTGATAAACATCTACAGAATTCCACAATCAAACATTAGCCAATTTAGTCAAAACCTAGGAAGTATGATAACTGATGCACGCATGAACAAAGATCACTTACTACTCTCAGGTGACTTCAATATAAATCTCCTGCAAGACCAGGACCCACACGTTACTGAATTCACAAACACAATGAGTAACTGCATGTTGCTACCAACAGTAACAAAACCTACAAGAGTTACAGAGACTAGTGTTTCCCTACTTGACCACATCTGGACCAACACCATATCCCCTTTAAAATCAGGCATAATTACAGATAATACCACAGACCACTACCCTACTTTCCTCATAACAACTCTTGGTAAAATACCCCAAGACACTACTAAAGTCACCTTCAGACTTCACAATGAGGCAGCCATTAATAACTTCACAACAACAGTAACAAACATTGACTGGCACACTGAGCTATACCTTTATAACAAGCACTGCCCTAAAAAAACTAAACAGATGACAGCTAAGAGATTGAACAGTCCCTGGCTAACACCCAGCATTCTCAAATCCATAAATACAAAACACCGATATGAAAAACAGTACAGAATGGGTCACATAACCAGAGACCAAACAAAACGTTACTCGTCAATCCTAACCAGCCTGATAAGAAGGGCAAAAAAATTGTATTATGAGAACAGATTATCCAACTTACGAGGTGATATAAAAAAGACCTGGAAGACCCTATCAGAAATTCTGGGAACAAAAAAGATATCACGACATAGCGAAATAAAATTAGCAAAATCAGATGAACCCCAACTCCCACCAACAGAAACAGCAAACAGACTCAATGATTTCTTCTCCACTATAGGTCAAAACCTTGCCAATAATATCCCAAGCTCAGATACCCCACCAAATGACTACCTCACTGGCAACTACCCGAACACACTGTTCCTAGCTCCGACTAACCCATACGAAGTCTCCCTTATTATCAACGCACTGAAAAACAAGGCAGGAGATTTAAATACCTTACCACCCTTTATATACAAAAAAGCGTCACAAGTACTATCACCAATCATTGCAACACTCTTTAACAAATCCATTGAATCCTCCACCTTCCCTACAGTTCTCAAAATAGCAAGGGTCACCCCGATCCATAAAGGAGGTGACCAAACAGAGTTGAATAACTATAGGCCAATATCCAATTTACACTCTCTCTCAAAAATCTTCGAAAAATTAATTCATAAACGAATCTACTCCTACCTCATCTCCCATAACATTCTCAACCCCTGCCAATTTGGATTCAGGCCTAATAAAAATACTAATGATGCTATTATACACATGCTAGAACATATATACACTGCAATAGAGAAAAAAGAAGTCCCTCTGGGGATCTTCATTGACTTACGTAAAGCTTTTGATACAGTTGACCATGACTTGCTCCACGTAAAATTGTCACACTATGGTATTAGAGGGCACTCCCTCAACTACCTCAAGTCATACCTCAGCAACAGAAGCCAATATGTGTATGCAAATGGGGCAAGCTCTTCCGCACAACCAATTACAGTTGGTGTCCCACAGGGAAGTGTCCTTGGCCCTCTTCTCTTTCTCCTATACATAAATGACCTACCAAATGCTTCGCAATTACTCAAACCCACACTTTTTGCAGATGACACCACATACGTCTTCTCTCACCCGAGCCCAGTCACGCTAACCAATACTGTAAACACCGAATTACAGAAAATATCTACCTGGATGAGGACTAACAAACTTACACTAAACATTGACAAAACCTACTTCATTCAGTTTGGTAGCAGAGCTACAGATGTACCTCTTAACATAACGATAAACGGATCACCTATCACAAAGCTAACAGAGGGAAAATTCTTAGGAATCCACCTCGATAATAGACTCAAATTTCATACACATATACAACAAATTTCTAAGAAAATTTCCAAGACTGTAGGCATACTATCGAAGATACGGTACTATGTTCCACAGTCAGCCCTCCTGGCCCTCTATCACTCTCTTATTTACCCCTATCTTACCTATGGAATTTGTGCATGGGGCTCAACAACAACTAACCATCTCAGACCACTAATTACCCAACAAAAGGCTGCAGTTAGAATGATAACAAATTCTCAATACAGGCAGCACACTCCACCAATATTCAAAACACTCAACCTACTCACCATACAAAACATCCATACTTATTATTGCACTTATTACATACATAGAACACTTAACTCTGATATTAACCCTCCCCTCAAACATCTCCTTGCCAACCTCAACAGAACACATGACCATAATACAAGGCACAGATCACTCTTTGATGTTCCTCATGTCCATCTCACGCTATGCAAAAACTCAATGCACATAAAAGGCCCTAAAATCTGGAATTCATTACCTGTAAATATAAAAGAAACACTACCTGTTTATAAATTCAAGTCTCTTCTCAAAGTTCACTTACTCACTCAAAACCAAATAAATACTGAATAACTGAACCTTATAAATTGTATATCCTAAATGTTACTCACAATTATATCACACAAATGTTAAACCTAACTTTGTTATTTTTTTTAAATACACTACCTAACAGAATACTCCATTCTACTGAATGAACAGCAATGCATGCAACCATATGACCTGTCTTTGTAATACTCATTTGTATTTTATAGTTATCTGTTTACAATAATGTCTTATCACTGATTTCATCATTGCTTAGTTAATCTTAAGTTAATTGTAAGCCAGCCCATAATGCTATGCATATAAGTGGCTTTGGCATGCTGCTCTTACCTGTATTTTTTTTGTACCTCTGTATGTATGCTAAATTTCTAAATAAATAAATAAATAAATAAATAAATTTATAACGTGGTTCTTCATGGTCAGTTTGGAGTCAGATTTCACCCCAAGGATACCAGCTTCGTCTCCAGGTACCAACACTCTCCTACCTCTTTGCCATTACCATCATGGTGCCTGGAGACCATCATCATTTGAGTTTTCTCAGGAACAAATGTTACCTGCCATCGTTTTCCCAGGATGATATAGCTCTTAGCTGGTGATTGATGTAGTTTAAAGCAGCTGGCATTTCCTCTCTCGGATAAGAAATGTCAGAGTGCAGTCATCTGCATATGCATGGGATTCTGAGATGAGATGAAGAAGGTCATTGCAGTGGACATTCCATAACAATGGCCCAAGCACACTTCCCTGTGGAACACTTGCCCCATCTTTCTTACTCTGTCCCATTGAGAGCTACACTTACCTTGAAGGTAATCACTGAGGAGACAAAGTGTACAGCCTGCAATTCCCAGTGCTCAAAGTTTTTCCAAGAGTCCCTGGTGCCACACTCTGTCGAAAGCACCAACAATATCCAGTGCTACTACACAGCTGAATTGGATTCATTTAGTGACTGGTGCCACTTAGTGGAGAAATTTAACAACAGATCAGCAGCAGAGTAACATTTTCTGAAACCATATTGATGGTCACATAGAACTGAGTGGTAGTCAGAAAACTGCCATTTGCCATGAGATTATTGTCTCAAGGAGTGACACTGGTCTGTAGTTGCTGATTTCTACTCTGCTCTTCTTTTTGTGAACAGGGACTACATTTGCCTCTTTCCACAGAGAAGATCATTTACACAGTGCTAGGTAGTGCTGATAGATGCGAGTTAGAGGTGCTTCTAGCTGGTATGCACATCTACTCAGATATCTTGGGCTCAATTTTCTGGGCCCACAGCCTTTTCATGGTCTCTCTCTCTCTCTCTCTCTCTAGAATATTTAAGAGTCATACAATTGGGTATTTGCAGTTTTTGTTGAACAAGGAGTTTCACGAGCTGGGCCGGGGCAGAGTGCAAGGGCATACTATCAATGACTTTCGAAGCCGAGGCAAGTTATGGTTATATCGGAACAATTCTTTCGAACTGTCAACCATAAGTCTGAGTAACTGCACAATGAACACAGTATTTCACCCCTTTCTTCATTATCTTCATCGTAAGTTCCATCTTGTTAGAACAAGGATTTAATACTGGATGTGGTTTCTGCCCTGGATTATGCACATGGGAAGAAGTATTTTGGATTTCTTTCAGTTTCATTATCTGCTTGTAGCTCCCTCTCTCCTGAACCCTGTATGATGCATTCATTTTGATCCATGTACACACACCTGACACTGCCATATACACACGCCTGACAATGCCATATACACACACTTGACACTGCCATATTCACATGCCTAACACTGCCAGGTAAACATTCCGAAACTAGTCAAGCCTGGAACTTTCCTAATTTGTGACTTGAGACATATTTAGTGGTGTATAAATAAGATTTTTAAACGGAACTATTCCTAGTGAGAAAGTGGCCCTCTCTGAGAGACTAATTTCTGAAGCCTTCTGAAAGTGGGGTGAGAGGAGAGCAAGGATTTTTGTAGTGCAGTTGAAATGCAGAGATAGAATATAATATAATAAGTATAATAGAATTGATTAGAACAATAAGTATTGCTGTAGTGGAGTGGAATGAGATCTAGAGGAGAGATAGGTAAGACCAATGAGAGTCTTATAGGGAAGACGCAGTGGGTTTACCTGGAGTCTACCTGGAGGTTATTCCGGGGATCAACGCCCCCGCGGCCCGGTCCACGACCAGGCCTTCCGGTGGATCAGGGCCTGATCAACCAGGCTGTTACTGCTGGCCGCACGCAGTCCAACGTACGAACCACAGCCCGGCTGATCCGGCACTGACTTTAGGTATCTGTCCAGCTCTCTCTTGAAGGCAGCCAGGGGTTTATTGGCAATTCCCCTAATGCTTGATGGGAGGCTGTTGAACAGTCTTGGGCCCCGGACACTTATGGTGTTTTCTCTTAGTGTACCAATGACGCCCCTACTTTTAATTGGGGGTATTTTGCATCGCCTGCCCAGTCTTTTACTTTCGTAGGGAGTGATTTGTGTGTGCAGATTTGGGACCATTCCTTCCAAGATTTTCCAAGTGTAGATTATGATATATCTCTCCCTCCTGCGTTCCAACGAGTACAAGTCAAGTGCTTCCAAGCGTTCCCAGTAGTTAAGGTGCTTGACAGAACTTATACGTGCAGTAAAGGATCTCTGTACACTCTCTAGATCTGCAATTTCACCTGCTTTGAATGGAGATGTTAATGTACAGCAGTATTCCAGCCTAGAGAGAACAAGTGATTTGAAAAGGATCATCATTGGCTTGGCATCTCTCGTTTTGAACGTTCTCATTATCCATCCTATCATTTTCTTTGCACTTGTGATCGTGGCACTGTTGTGATCCTTGAAAGCAAGATCCTCAGACATTACTACTCCCAGGTCCCTTACATTAATTTTCCGCTCTATTGTATGGCCAGAGTTTGTAATATACTCTGTTCTAGTCATTATCCCCTCCAATTTTCCATAACGGAGTAGTTGGAATTTGTCCTCATTGAACATCATATTGTTTTCCGTTGTCCACTGGAAAACTTTGTTTATATCTTCTTGGAAGTTAACCGTGTCCTCAATTGATGACAGCCTCATGCAGATCCTAGTATCGTCTGCAAAGGATGATACGGTGCTGTGGTGTATATCTCTGTCTATGTCTGATATGAAGATGAGGAACAGGATGGGGGCGAGTACTCTGCTTTGGGGAACAGAGCTCTTTACTAGGCAGCCTCCGATTTAACTCTGTTGACCACTACTCTTTGTGTTCGATTAGTTAGGAAGTTGAAGATCCATCTCCCCACTTTGCCAGTTATTCCTTTAGCACGTATTTTTTGCGTTGTTACGCCATGATCGCACTTGTCAGACGCTTTTGCAAAGTCTGTGTATATTACATCTGAATTCTGATTTTCTTCCAGTGCATCCAAGGCCATATCTTAGTGATCCAGTAGTTGTGAGAGGCAGGAGCGACGTGCTCTGAACCCATGTTGCCCTGGTTTGTGCAGTTTTTTGGAATCCAGGTGATTTGCAATCCTGCTTCTTAGCACTCTTTCAAAGATTTTTATGATGTGGGACGTTAGAGCTATTGGTCTATAGTTCTTAGCTAATGATTTGCTGCCACCTTTATGGAGTGGGGCTATATCCGTTGTTTTAAGTGACTGGAATTTCACCCATGTCTAAGCTCCTTCTCCATAGTATACTTAGGGCACGTGAGGGGGATTTCTTGCAGTTCTTTGGGGACAACTTTGGACCAGGTCTGTGTCAAGGGACAACAACACACACATGATGACTTGCCAAGGTGGCACCAACTGCTGTGAAGGAGGGCCAGGTCTTGAGTAGTGCTACGAGGTCATATTCCCATCATCTGGAGACTAATATTACCATCATCCTGTGGGTAATATTATCATCGTCTTAAGGGAAATCTTGTCATTATTTGATGGCAATATTTCTATAACCTATGGTTTATCTTACAGATCTGTGATGATTCAGCCATTGGGAGATGCGCCATACAGAAATGTATGCGGAGTTTTTCCCCAGGCCGATGCTAAAGTCTGTTATCAGGATATGCGCGACACGCTCTATACGGACATGCTGAGCGTTCTCTCATGTGTCGCTAGAATTTGTAATTAGTACATTCTCTATATGGATATGCAGTGTTCTGCCACCTATGACTAGAACCTGTCATTAGGACACGCGTGGTATGGACATGCAGTATATTCTGCCACGTATCACTATAACCTGCAAACCTCAGGGCTCGATACGGCATACGCTAGCA
>NC_091293.1:47123240-47138240 GCF_038502225.1 Cherax quadricarinatus
ACCTAGCCAAGCACGTAAAGAAACTAGAGAAAGTGCAAAGGTTTGCAACAAGACTAGTCCCAGAGCTAAGAGGTATGTCCTACGAGGAGAGGTTAAGGGAAATCAACCTGACGACACTGGAGGACAGGAGAGATAGGGGGGACATGATAACGACATACAAAATACTGAGAGGAATTGACAAGGTGGACAAAAACAGGATGTTCCAGAGATTGGACACAGTAACAAGGGGACACAGTTGGAAGCTAAAGACACAGATGAATCACAGGGATGTTAGGAAGTATTTCTTCAGCCACAGAGTAGTCAGTAAGTGGAATAGTTTGGGAAGCGATGTAGTGGAGGCAGGATCCATACATAGCTTTAAGCAGAGGTACGATAAAGCTCACGGCTCAGGGAGAGTGACCTAGTAGCGATCAGTGAAGAGGCGGGGCCAGGAGCTCGGACTCGACCCCCGCAACCTCAACTAGGTGAGTACAACTAGGTGAGTACACACACACACAAGCGCCAGGCTCCGAGAATCTTAGTGCTTTTAGGGCGTGTTTTAGCAGCTAGAAGCAACCAGTGTTAGTGACAACGTCAGTGAACAACCCTACAAGTGATAACCAGTGTATTAGCAAACATAAATAAAGTGAAGGCGAGAGAAAGCCTGAAATTATACAACAAAATTTCAAAGCGCCAGTCGTTGAAGCCTAGTTGGCACCTGTTGCCACATTGTTACACATATACAAAGTACAAATCGAGTGACTAAAGAGAAAAGACCAAATAGAATTAAGAGAGGCATAAAGTGATAACCAGTGTATTAGCAAACATAAATAAAGTGAAGGCGAGAGAAAGCCTGAAATTATACAACAAAATTTCAAAGCGCCAGTCGTTGAGGCCTAGTTGGCACCTGTTGCCACATTGTTACACATATACAAAGTACAAATCGAGTGACTAAAGAGAAAAGACCAAATAGAATTAAGAGAGGGTGGCTAACGACAAAATGTGATGTAGCACACAGAGTGAACAAGCTAGCCAGAAAGGGGATATATATATATATACATACATATACATAAATATATAAAAGCAGAGGTGGTGGCAGCAGTAGGCCTGAGGGAGTAGTGCCGCCATAACAGGCTGGGTGTCATCACAAATAAGTAGTGTACTTACCCAAAGTGAAGTGTAAATTATAAAAGTAGCAGTATACAAGTGATAAGTGTGGTAAATGAGGACTCAAAAGGGCAACGAGATAAGAATAGCGAAGAAGCCAGCGGCGGAAGGGCGAGGTGCACGAGTCATCGTACAGCAAGCATCGTACAGCGAGCATCGTACATCAGGCATCTGGATGGACGTCCCCTCTGACCAGTAACGTACAAATCACCTGTTTTGTGGTTGGCGGGGAGTCTGAGGCATAGAGCCGGCCCAGCGGTCACTGGTAACTCGATATCTAAACCCTGCTCCAGAGCGATTATCATACACACAACACCTAGCAGTAGTAGGAAGATAAACTTTGTAGGAGTAAGGATTAAGCAGGAGGATTAAGTCGTGGCTAATGGGACTACAGCCCTGACAACAGTTTCGAGAGATAATGGTCTAGGACACAAAGACAGTACAATCTGAGAAGCAAGTACTGGGTACACATGTAGTAAAAGGTAGTACATAACTAGGTGAAAGAATGACTTGTTAACACACGCTAGTATTATAATTATTAGAACTACTTTCAGTGTTAATGGTATCTCATTAGTATTACGGATACACAGAAGTGAATTGTATTTCTGGGACATATAAACAACTGACGTGCTCACACACACACACACGCGCGCACACACATACACACTCGGGGCCAGGAGATGGGTCTCGACCCCTGAAACCACAACTAGGTGAGTACACACAGCTGATCCTTGGAATTTGACCGCCTCCCCCACAGACCTCTTACCTTTCCCCTCCCTCGCGTTTCTCCCCCTCAATACCCTCTTTCCCTCCTTTCTCCCTCTCTCTCTTTCTCTCCCTCTCCCTCTCTTTCTCCCTATCTCTACCCTTTCTCTCCCCCTCACATTTCTCTCTCTCCCCCTTGGTCTTATCCCTCACCCCCATACTCTCTCCTCTCTCTCCCTCTTTCTACCCTTTCTCTCTCCTCTCTCTCCCTCTTTCTACCCTTTCTCTCTCTCCCCCACACCCTCTCCCTCCTCTACACATGTAGTAAAAGGTAGTACATAACTGGGTGAAAGAATGACTTGTTAACACACGCTAGTATTATAATTAGAACTACTCTCAGTGTTAGTGGTATCTCATTAGTATTACGGATACACAGAAGTGAATTGTATTTCTGGGACATATAAACAACTGACGTGCTCACACACACACACACGCGTGCACACACATACACACTCGGGGCCAGGAGCTGGGTCTCGACCCCGAAACCACAACTAGGTGAGTACACACAGCTGATCCTTAGAATTTGACTGCCTCCCCCACAGACCTCTTACCTTTTCCCTCCCTCGCGTTTCTCTCTCTCATAGCCTTCTTCCCTCCTTTCTCCCTCTCTCTCTCTTTCTCTCCCTCTCCCTCTCCCTCTCTTTCTCCCTCTCTCTACCCTTTCTCTCCCCCCTCACATTTCTCTCCCTCCCCCTTGGTCTTATCCCTCACCCCCATACTCTCTCCTCTCTCTCCCTCTTTCTACCCTTTCTCTCTCCTCTCTCTCCCTCTTTCTACCCTCTCTCTCTCTCCCCCACACCCTCTCCCTCCTCTAGCCTTCTGTCTGTGGTAATAAAAAGTAAAAAAAAAAAAAATAAAAAAAAAATAAAAAAAAAAAAAAAAAATGGGTGGCCTTAGAGGACGGAAACCCAGAGATCTGGTGGACGAACCAGGGAGGAAAGACTGGGAGCTAGAGCTCCAAAAAAGGGAGGAAGAGTGGGGAAGGAAGATAGTAGAGCTTGGTAAGAAAATGGAGGAGCGGATAGCTGAAGAGTGCAGGAAGTGGGAAGTACAGGTCTTAGCAGCAGAAGCTAGGATACAGTGCTTAGAAGAGAAACTGCAAAGCCTGAAACAGATTAGAGAGACAAATGACAATTCAGGTGTGACATCAGGAAATTCAAAGTCAGGCGCAGACAAGGGGATGGTAAGCAACAACGGAGACATGCCGAACATGGAGGCCCTATCAGACCCACGTGGGGCCAGGGAAAAGACGACGAGCACACTAAGATCAAACGACAGGTCCGAAGACAATGAAGGTATGCTATATGCAGAGATTCTAACAGCCAACTGCAGTAGCAAGGGACAGCTGGTCAGGAAAGACAGTCCACTGAGAATAGAAGTTTCAGATATGACAGGGACTGAAGGCAAGAACATGTCAATGGAAGGAAATAAAATGCCTCAGAGGACGCAGATGGAGACTCAGTGGGAGGAGGAAAGGGCGAGGTCAGTTTTTGTGTACGGGCTCCAAGAAGCCAAGGGGGCCAACTTTGAAGAAATAAAACAGGAGGAGAAAAAAATGATTGAAGGCATCATGAAAAAAATAGGGGAGGGCAATATGACCCAGGTGACAAATTTTCAGAGAATTGGGTGGTTTGCGAGTGGAAGGATACGGCCTGTCAGAGTAACTTTCAAGGAAGAATCAGTTCGAACCAGGATTCTGCAAGAGAAAGCAAGACTGAGGGACAAAGAGGGGTACCAGAGAGTATACCTCGACCGCGACAGAACACAAGAAGAAAGGACTACACTGAAAGAGAGGGTACAGAGACGCAAGGAGGAACGAGAAGCAATGAAAATGAGCAGGACCCAGACACAGGAGGAAGGGCAAACACACCCCACAGAATCTCCCACCAAAAGACTCCACCCGCGACATTCCCAACGCAACTGAGCAACCTATACTACAACCCACTCACTGTTCCCTCTGCCACCAATCCCCATATCACAAACCTCACCCCAACAGCTGTCCCTTATGGGCATTCTGACCCCACCCCCATCAACACAAACCCCACCTACACCACAGCCCCATATAGGCCCCCACCAAGGCTCTCGCTCCCCCAACCCCAATATTCTTGCATGACCACAATGATAGAAAAGAAACTAAAGGTTTGGTACACAAACGCGGATGGAATAATGAATAAACATGAGGAGTGGAATGAAAGAATCAGTGAAAAATCCCCAGACATCATAGCAGTCACAGAAACAAAACTCGCTGAGACAATAACAGACACAATCTTCCCAACAGGATATCAGATCCTGAGGAAAGATAGAAGGAGTAGAGGGGGAGGAGGGGTTGCACTGCTCATAAAACACCGATGGGGATTTGAGGAAATGGAAGGCATGGACATGATTGGAGAAAGAGACTACATTGTAGGTACAATTCAGTCCGGAGAACATAAAGTAGTCATTGGAGTGATGTATAACCCACCACAGAACTGCAGGAGGCCAAGAGAGGAGTACGAAGAAAACAACAGGGTGATGGTGGACACACTGGCTGAGGTGGCAAGAAGAGCTCACTCGAGCAGAGCAAAGTTACTGGTAATGGGCGATTTCAACCACAGGGAGATCGACTGGGAAAACCTGGAGCCACATGGGGGTCCCGAAACATGGAGAGCCAAGATGATGGATGTGGTACTTGAAAACCTCATGCATCAACATGTCAGGGACACAACCAGAGAGAGAGGGGAGGATGAGCCAGCAAGACTGGATCTTGTGTTCACCCTGAGCAGTTCAGACATTGAGGACATCACTTATGAGAGGCCCCTTGGAGCTAGCGATCATGTGGTTCTGAGTTTTGACTATATAGTAGAGTTACAAGTGGAGAAGGTAACAGGAACTGAAGGGGACAGGCCAAACTATAAAAGGGGGGACTACACAGGTATGAGAAACTTCCTGCAGGAGGTTCAGTGGGACAGAGAAATGGTAGGAAAATCAGTAAACGAGATGATGGAATATGTGGCAACAAAGTGCAAGGAGGCAGAGGAAAGTTTTGTTCCCAAGGGAAACGGAAATAATAGGAAGACCAAAACGAGTCCTTGGTTTACCCGAAGGTGTAGGGAGGCAAAAACTAAGTGCAACAGAGAATGGAAAAGGTACAGGAGGCATAGGACCCAGGAAAACAAGGAGATTAGTAGAAGAGCCAGAAACGAGTATGCACAGATAAGGAGGGAGGCCCAGCGACAGTATGAAAACGACATAGCATCGAAAGTCAAATCTGACCCGAAACTGCTGTATAGCCACATTAGGAGGAAGACAACAGTCAAGGACCAGGTGATAAGGCTGAGGAAAGAAGGTGGAGAACTCACAAGAAACGATCAAGAGGTATGTGAGGAGCTAAACAAGAGATTTAAGGAAGTATTTACAGTAGAGACAGGAAGGACTCTGGGGGGACAGACCAGACGGGGACACCAGCAAGGAATACACCAACAAGTGTTGGACGACATACATACAGATGAGGAGGAGGTGAAGAAACTGCTAAGGGACATCGATACCTCAAAGGCAATGGGACCAGACAACATCTCCCCGTGGGTCCTTAGAGAGGGAGCAGATATGTTGTGCGTGCCACTTACCACAATCTTCAACACATCCCTGGAAACTGGGCAACTACCTGAGGTATGGAAGACGGCAAATGTAGTTCCCATTTTTAAAAAAGGAGACAGAAAAGAGGCACTAAACTATAGACCTGTGTCATTGACGTGTATAGTATGCAAAATTATGGAGAAGATTATCAGGAGGAGAGTGGTGGAGCACCTGGAACGGAACAGGAGTATAAATGCCAACCAGCACGGATTCACGGAAGGCAAATCCTGTGTCACAAACCTTCTGGAGTTTTATGATAAAATAACAGAAGTAAGACAAGAGAGAGAGGGGTGGGTTGATTGCATCTTCTTGGACTGCAAGAAGGCCTTTGACACAGTTCCTCACAAGAGATTAGTGCAGAAGCTAGAGCATCAGGCGCATATAACAGGAAGGGCACTGCAATGGATCAGAGAATACCTGACAGGGAGGCAACAACGAGTCATGGTACGTAATGATGTATCACAGTGGGCACCTGTGACGAGCGGGGTCCCACAGGGGTCGGTCCTAGGACCAGTGCTATTTTTGGTATATGTGAACGACATGACGGAAGGGTTAGACTCAGAAGTGTCCCTGTTTGCAGATGATGTGAAGTTAATGAGGAGAATTAAATCTGATGAGGACCAGGCAGGACTTCAAAGAGACCTGGACAGACTGGACACCTGGTCCAGCAAATGGCTTCTCGAATTTAATCCTGCCAAATGCAAAGTCATGAAGATGGGGGAGGGGCACAGAAGACCACAGACAGAGTATAGGCTAGGTGGCCAAAGACTGCAAACCTCACTCAAGGAGAAAGATCTTGGGGTGAGTATAACACCGAGCATGTCTCCGGAAGCACACATCAATCAGATAACTGCTGCAGCATATGGGCGCCTGGCAAACCTGAGAACAGCATTCCGATACCTTAGTAAGGAATCATTCAAGACACTGTACACCGTGTATGTCAGGCCCATACTGGAGTATGCAGCACCTGTTTGGAACCCGCACTTGATAAAGCACGTCAAGAAACTAGAGAAAGTACAAAGGTTTGCGACAAGGTTAGTTCCAGAGCTAAGGGGAATGTCCTATGAGGAAAGATTAAGGGAAATCGGCCTGACCACACTGGAGGACAGGAGGGTCAGGGGAGACATGATAACGACATATAAAATACTGCGTGGAATAGACAAGGTGGACAAAGACAGGATGTTCCAGGGAGGGGACACAGAAACAAGAGGCCACAATTGGAAGTTGAAGACACAAATGAGTCAGAGAGATAGTAGGAAGTATTTCTTCAGTCATAGAGTTGTAAGGCAGTGGAATAGCCTAGAAAATGACGTAGTGGAGGCAGGAACCATACACAGTTTTAAGACGAGGTTTGATAAAGCTCATGGAGCGGGGAGAGAGAGGGCCTAGTAGCAACCGGTGAAGAGGCGGGGCCAGGAGCTAGGACTCGACCCCTGCAACCACAAATAGGTGAGTACAAATAGGTGAGTACACACACACACACACACACACACACATATTCACTGGCTTCTCGAATTCAATCCAGCCAAATGCAAAGTCATGAAGATTGGGGAGGGGCAAAGAAGACCGCAGACAGAGTATAGGCTAGGTGGACAAAGACTACAGACCTCACTCAGGGAGAAAGACCTTGGGGTGACCATAACACCGAGCACATCTCCGGAGGCACACATCAACCAAATAACTGCTGCAGCATACGGGCGCCTGGCAAACCTGAGAATAGCGTTCCGATACCTTAATAAGGAATCGTTCAAGACACTGTACACTGTGTATGTTAGGCCCATACTGGAGTATGCAGCACCAGTCTGGAACCCACACCTGGTCAAGCACGTCAAGAAGTTAGAGAAAGTACAAAGGTTTGCAACAAGGCTAGTCCCAGAGCTCAAGGGAATGTCGTACGAGGAAAGGTTAAGGGAAATCGGACTGACGACACTGGAGGACAGAAGGGTCAGGGGAGACATGATAACGACATACAAGATACTGCGGGGAATAGACAAGGTGGACAGAGATAGGATGTTCCAGAGAGGGGACACAGGGACAAGGGGTCACAACTGGAAGCTGAAGACTCAGATGAGTCACAGGGACGTTAGGAAGTATTTCTTCAGTCATAGAGTTGTCAGCAAGTGGAATAGCCTAGCAAGTGAAGTAGTGGAGGCAGGAACCATACATAGTTTTAAGAAGAGGTATGACAAAGCTCAGGAAGCAGAGAGAGAGAGGATCCAGTAGCGATCAGTGAAGAGGCGGGGCCAGGAGCTGAGTCTCGACCCCTGCAACCACAATTAGGTGAGTAAAATTAGGTGAGTACACACACACACACACACACATACACACACACACATACACACACACACACACACACACACACATACACACACACACACACACACACACACACACACACATACACACACGAACACACACACACACACACACACACACATACACACACACACATACACACACACACACACACACACACACACACACACATTCACACACACATTCACACACACACACACACACACACATTCACACACACACACACACATTCACACACACACACACACACACACAGTGGAATAGCCTAGAAAATGACGTAGTGGAGGCAGGAACCATACACAGTTTTAAGACGAGGTTTGATAAAGCTCATGGAGCGGGGAGAGAGAGGGCCCAGTAGCAACCGGTGAAGAGGCGGGGCCAGGAGCTAAGACTCAACCCCTGCAACCACAAATAGGTGAGTACACACACACACACACACACACACACACACACACACACACACACACATTCACACACACACACACATTCACATACACACACACATTCACACACACACACACACACACACACACACACACACACACACACACACATCAAGAGGGAATATACCAACAAGTGTTGGATGACATACGAACAACTGAGGAGGAGATGAAGAAGCTCTTAAGTGACCTTGACACCTCAAAGGCCATGGGACCGGACAACATCTCCCCATGGGTCCTTAGAGAAGGAGCAGAGATGCTGTGCGTGCCTCTAACCACACTCTTCAACACATCCCTTGAAACTGGGCAACTACCTGAGAAATGGAAGACAGCTAATGTAGTCCCCATATTTAAGAAAGGAAACAGAAACGAGGCACTAAACTACAGACCTGTGTCTCTGACATGTATTGTGTGCAAAGTCATGGAGAAGATTATCAGGAGGAGAGTGGTCGAACACCTGGAAAGGAACAAGATTATAAATGAAAACCAGCATGGGTTCATGGAAGGCAAATCTTGTATCACAAACCTCCTGGAGTTTTATGACAAGGTAACAGAAGTAAGACACGAGAGAGAGGGGTGGGTAGATTGCATTTTCCTAGACTGCAGGAAGGCCTTTGACACAGTTCCCCACAAGAGATTAGTGCAGAAGCTGGAGGATCAGGCTCACGTAAAAGGGAGGGCACTGAAATGGATAAGGGAATACCTGACAGTGAGGCAACAACGAGTCATGGTACGTGAAGAGGTATCACAGTGGGCGCCTGTTACGAGCGGGGTCCCACAGGGGTCAGTTCTAGGACCAGTGCTATTTTTGATATATGTGAACGACATGATGGAAGGAATAGACTCTGAAGTGTCCCTGTTCGCAGATGACGTGAAGTTGATGAGAAAAATTAAATCGGACGAGGATGAGGCAGGACTGCAAAGAGACCTGGACAGGCTGGACATGTGGTCCAGCAACTGGCTTCTCGAATTCAATCCAGCCAAATACAAAGTCATGAAGATTGGGGAGGGGCAAAGAAGACCGCAGACAGAGTAGAGGCTAGGTGGACAAAGACTACAGACCTCATTCAGGGAGAAAGACCTTGGGGTGACCATAACACCGAGCACATCACCAGAGGCACACATCAACCAAATAACTGCTGCAGCATACAGGCGCCTGGCAAACCTGAGAATAGCGTTCTGATACCTTAATAAGGAATCGTTCAAGACACTGTACACTGTGTATGTTAGGACCATACTGGAGTATGCAGCACCAGTCTGGAACCCACACCTGGTCAAGCACATCAAGAAGTTAGAGAAAGTACAAAGGTTTGCAACAAGGCTAGTCCCAGAGCTCAAGGGAATGTCGTACGAGGAAAGGTTAAGGGAAATCTGACTGACGACACTGGAGGACAGAAGGGTCAGGGGAGACATGATAACGACATACAAGATACTGTGGGGAATAGACAAGGTGGACAGATAGGATGTTCCAGAGAGGGGACACAGGGACAAGGGGTCACAACTGGAAGCTGAAGACTCAGACGAGTCACAGGGACGTTAGGAAGTATTTCTTCAGTCATAGAGTTTTCAGCAAGTGGAATAGCCTAGCAAGTGAAGTAGTGGAGGCAGGAACCATACATAGTTTTAAGAAGAGGTATGACAAAGCTCAGGAAGCAGAGAGAGAGAGGATCCAGTAGCGATCAGTGAAGAGGCGGGGCCAGGAGCTGAGTCTCGACCCCTGCAACCACAATTAGGTGAGTACAATTAGGTGAGTACACACACACACACACACACACAGTGCTTAGAAAAGAAACTGCAAAGCCTGAAACAGATTAGAGAGACAAATGACAATTCAGATGCGACATCAGGAAATTCAATGTCAGGCGCAGACAAGGGGACGGTAAGCAACAACGGAGACATGCAGTACACGACGGCCCTATCAGACCCACGTGGGGCCAGGGAAAAGACGAGGAGCACACTAAGATCAAATGACAGGTCCGAAGACAATGAAGGTATGCTATATGCAGAGATTCTAACAGCCAACTGCAGTAGCAAGGGACAGCTAGTCATGAAAGACAGTTCACTGAGAATAGAAGTTTCAGATATGACAGGGACTGAAGGCAAGAACATGTCAATGGAAGGAAATAAAATGCCTCAGAGGAAGCAGATGGAGACTCAGTGGGAGGAGGAAAGGGCGAGGTCAGTTTTTGTGTATGGGCTCCAAGAAGCCAAGGGGGACAACTTTGAAGAAATAAAACAGGAGGAGAAAAAAATGATTGAAGGCATCATAAAAACAATAGGTGAGGGCGATATGACCCAGGTGACAAATTTTCAGAGAATTGGGTGGTTTGCGAGTGGAAGGATACGGCCTGTCAGAGTAACTTTCAAGGAAGAATCAGTTCGAACCAGGATTCTGCAAGAGAAAGCAAGACTGAGGGACAAACAGGGGTACCAGAGAGTATACCTCGTCCGCGACAGAACACAAGAAGAAAGGACTACACTGAAAGAGAGGGTACAGAGACGCAAGGAGGAACGAGAGGCAATGACGAAAATGAGCAGCACCCAGACACAGGAGGAAGGGCAAACACACCCCACAGAATCTCCCACCAAAAGACTCCAACCTCGACATTCCCAACGCAACTGAGCAATTATACTACAACCCACTCACTGTTCCCTCTGCCACCAACCCCCATATCACAAACCTCACCCCAACAGCTGTCCCTTATGGGCATTCTGACCCCACCCCCATCATCACAAACCCCACCTACACCACTGCCCCATATAGGCCCCCACCAAGGCTCTCGCTCCCCCAACCCCAATATTCTTGCATGACCACAATGATAGAAAAGAAACTGAAAGTTTGGTACACAAACGCGGATGGAATAACGAATAAACATGAGGAGTGGAACGAAAGAATCAGTGAAAAATCCCCAGACATCATAGCAGTCACAGAAACAAAACTCGCTGAGACAATAACAGACACAATCTTCCCAATGGGATATCAGATCCTGAGGAAAGATAGAAGGAGTAGAGGGGGAGGAGGGGTTGCACTGCTCATAAAACACCGATGGGGATTTGAGGAAATGGAAGGCATGGACATGATTGGAGAAAGAGACTACATTGTAGGTACAATTCAGTCCGGAGAACATAAAGTAGTCATTGGAGTGATGTATAACCCACCACAGAACTGCAGGAGGCCAAGAGAGGAGTACGAAGAAAACAACAGGGTGATGGTGGACACAATGGCTGAGGTGGCAAGAAGAGCTCACTCGAGCAGAGCAAAGTTACTGGTAATGGGCGATTTCAACCACAGGGAGATCGACTGGGAAAACCTGGAGCCACATGGGGATCCCGAAACATGGAGAGCCAAGATGATGGATGTGGTACTTGAAAACCTCATGCATCAACATGTCAGGGGCACAACCAGAGAGAGAGGGGAGGATGAGCCAGCAAGACTGGATCTTGTGTTCACCCTGAGCAGTTCAGACATTGAGGACATCACTTACGAGAGGCCCGTTGGAGCTAGCGATCACGTGGTTCTGAGTTTTGATTATATAGTAGAGTTACAAGTGGAGAAGGTAACAGGAACTGAAGGGGACAGGCCAAACTATAAAAGGGGGGACTACACAGGTATGAGAAACTTCCTGCAGGAGGTTCAGTGGGACAGAGAAATGGTAGGAAAATCAGTAAACGAGATGATGGAATATGTGGCAACAAAGTGCAAGGAGGCAGAGGAAAGTTTTGTTCCCAAGGGAAACAGAAATAATAGGAAGACCAAAACGAGTCCTTGGTTTACCCGAAGGTGTAGGGAGGCAAAAGCTAAGTGCAACAGAGAATGGAAAAGGTACAGGAGGCATAGGACCCAGGAAAACAAGGAGATTAGTAGAAGAGCCAGAAACGAGTATGCACAGATAAGGAGGGAGGCCCAGCAACAGTATGAAAACGACATAGCATCGAAAGTCAAATCTGACCCGAAACTGCTGAATAGCCACATTAGGAGGAAGACAACAGTCAAGGACCAGGTGATAAGGCTGAGGAAAGAAGGTGGAGAACTCACAAGAAACGATCAAGAGGTTGTGAGGAGCTCAACACGAGATTTAAGGAAGTATTTACAGTAGAGACAGGAAGGACTCTGGGGGGACAGACCAGATGGGGACACCAGCAAGGAATACACCAACAATTGTTGGACGACATACATACAGATGAGGAGGAGGTGAAGAAACTGCTAAGGGACATCGATACCTCAAAGGCAATGGGACCGGACAACATCTTCCCGTGGGTCCTTAGAGAGGGAGCAGATATGTTGTGCGTGCCACTTACCACAATCTTCAACACGTCCCTGGAAACTGGGCAACTACCTGAGGTATGGAAGATGGCAAATGTAGTTCCCATTTTTAAAAAAGGAGACAGAAAAGAGGCACTAAACTATAGACCTGTGTCATTGACGTGTATAGTATGCAAAATTATGGAGAAGATTATCAGGAGGAGAGTGGTGGAGCACCTGGAACGGAACAAGAGCATAAATGCCAACCAGCACGGATTCACGGAAGGCAAATCCTGTGTCACAAACCTTCTGGAGTTTTATGATAAAATAACAGAAGTAAGACACGAGAGAGAGGGGTGGGTTGATTGCATCTTCTTGGACTGCAAGAAGGCCTTTGACAAAGTTCCTCACAAGAGATTAGTGCAGAAGCTAGAGCATCAAGCGCATATAACAGGAAGGGCACTGCAATGGATCAGAGAATACCTGACAGGGAGGCAACAACGAGTCATGGTACGTAATGATGTATCACAGTGGGCACCTGTGACGAGCGGGGTCCCACAGGGGTCGGTCCTAGGACCAGTGCTATTTTTGGTATATGTGAACGACATGATGGAAGGGTTAGACTCAGAAGTGTCCCTGTTTGCAGATGATGTTAAGTTAATGAGGAGAATTAAATCTGATGAGGGCCAGGTAGGACTTCAAAGAGACCTGGACAGACTGGACACCTGGTCCAGCAAATGGCTTCTCGAATTTAATCCTGCCAAATGCAAAGTCATGAAGATAGGGGAAGGGCACAGAAGACCACAGACAGAGTATAGGCTAGGTGGCCAAAGACTGCAAACCTCACTCAAGGAGAAAGATCTTGGGGTGAGTATAACACCGAGCATGTCTCCGGAAGCACACATCAATCAGATAACTGCTGCAGCATATGGGCGCCTGGCAAACCTGAGAACATCATTCCGATACCTTAGTAAGGAATCGTTCAAGACACTGTACACCGTGTATGTCAGGCCCATACTGGAGTATGCAACACCTGTTTGGAACCCGCACTTGATAAAGCACGTCAAGAAACTAGAGAAAGTACAAAGGTTTGCCACACGGTTAGTTCCAGAGCTAAGGGGAATGTCCTATGAAGAAAGATTAAGGGAAATCGGCCTGACGACACTGGAGGACAGGAGGGTCAGGGGAGACATGATAACGACATATAAAATACTGCGTGGAATAGACAAGGTGGACAAAGACAGGATGTTCCAGGGAGGGGACACAGAAACAAGAGGCCACAATTGGAAGTTGAAGACACAAATGAGTCAGTGAGATATTAGGAAGTATTTCTTCAGTCATAGAGTTGTAAGGCAGTGGAATAGCCTAGAAAATGACGTAGTGGAGGCAGGAACCATACAAAGTTTTAAGACGAGGTTTGATAAAGCTGATGGAGCGGGGAGAGAGAGGGCCCAGTAGCAACTGGTGAAGAGGCGGGCCCAGGAGCTAAGACTCGACCCCTGCAACCACAAATAGGTGAGTACAAATAGGTAAGTACACACACACACACACACACACGTGAAGCAGTATCACTGAATAGTGCTCCCAGGATTTAGCGTTCTAGTGGCTGTACTAAGATATTATTAGCGGTCATCGTACGTGAGTGAATCAGTGAATATACCTACAAGAGTGTAATAACTTTCAAGAGTGCGAATAATGTGATAAGATGAAGAATTTTACAATTTAAATTTGAATGAATTGGTGAGTGAGGGAGGGTAGCAGTCAGCTGATCAGGCTGCTGGCCGCAGTGTTGACAAAATATCCAAACAGTTAATTGGGTTAACGGTGTGATCTGAAATATTAACAAATACATATGTTAGTTGGTTATACCAGCAGTGTAGTGATAAGGTCATAAAAGAGTGATTAAGTAAATACTGAAAGTAAGAAAAAATTAGTCAATCCCCAGCTGTTGGTGTTGTGAATGTAGCTAACATCATCAGTCTTGTTATGATCATAATACTGTACTAAAGAAAAAAGAGGGAATACCAAGTCTTAAAAGAAAAAGAAAATAAAAACTTGAATGCATGATAAAGTTCCTGAAGGAATTACAAAATTGAAGGAGTTGATAGCAGCCGACCAGCAGGAACCTCCATTGTTGTGCAGACGACATCACTTGCCTATTTGTGGTTAATTTTGGTTAGTGTCTAAAGTCTCAGTGTCTCGCCCTGCTGGTTGTTGCTATACCATCATTCTCTCCCTATTTCAGTACCAGGAGATAGATAGTGGTAACCCTGATAATGTTTAGTAAATTATCTAAATATCTCCAGGTAAACTCCAGAAGCTAGTAAACAAGTACGCACATACAAACACACGTGTGCACCCGTAATTATTATTATAATAAACATTAGTATATATTAATAAGGAATTGAGTGAGAAAAAATAATCCTTTAATCTTCAAAAAGTAAAGTAGCGTAGTGTGCGGAGATCTGGGCCGGGAGA
>NC_091293.1:47140740-47280740 GCF_038502225.1 Cherax quadricarinatus
CGAAAGGGACTACTTAGTAGGAACAATCCAGTCTGAGGGACATAAGGTGATAATTGCAGTAATGTACAACCCACCACAGAACTGCAGGAGGCCAAGAGAAGAATACGATGAGAGCAACAGAGCAATGGTCGACACACTAGCCGAGGTGGCCAGGAGAGCACACATGGGGGTAGCAAAGTTAATACTTATAGGTGATTTCAATCACAAGGAGATTGACTGGGAAAACCTGGAGCCCCATGGGGGTCCCGAAACATGGAGAGCCAAGATGATGGATGTGGTACTGGAAAACCTCATGCATCAACATGTTAGAGACACTACCAGAGAGAGAGGAGAGGATGAACCAGCAAAACTGGACCTTGTATTCACCTTGAGTAGTTCTGACATCGAGGATATCATGTATGAAAGGCCCCTGGGAGCTACTGATCATGTGGTTCTGTGCTTCGACTACATAGTTGAGCTCCAAGTGGAGAGAGCAGCAGGAATAGGGTGGGAAAAACCAAACTACAAAAGGGGGGAACTACTCAGGCTTGAGGAACTTCTTTCAAGACATTCAGTGGGAGAGGGAACTGACAGGAAAACCAGTACAAGAAATGATGGACTATGTAGCAACAAAATGCAAGGAGGCAGAGGAGAGGTTTGTTCCCAAGGGAAACAGAAATAATGGGAAGAACAGAACGAGTCCTTGGTTCACCCAAAGGCAAAAACTAGGTGTACTAGAGAATGGAAAAGGTACAGAAGACAGAGAACTCAGGAAAATAAAGAGATTAGCCGAAGAGCCAGAAACGAATATGCACAGATAAGAAGGGAGGCTCAGCGGCAATACGAAAATGACATAGCATCGAAAGTCAAGACTGACCCGAATCTGTTGTACAGCCACATCAGGAGGAAAACAACAGTCAAGGACCAGGTAATCAGACTGACGAAGGGTGATGGGGAATTCACAAGAAACGACCGGGAGGTATGTCAGGAGTTCAACACAAGATTTAAAGAAGTATTTACAGTGGAAACCAGTAGGACTCCAGGAAATCAGAGCAGAGGGGTGCACCAGCAAGTGCTGGATGAGGTACATATAACCAAGGAGGAGGTGAAGAAGCTGCTATGCGAACTTGACACCTCAAAGGCGGTGGGACCAGACAACATCTCTCCATGGGTCCTTAAAGAGGGAGCAGAGACATTGTGTGTACCATTAACAAAGATCTTCAACACATCATTTGAAACTGGGCAACTCCCTGAGGTATGGAAGATGGCAAATGTAGTCCCAATTTTTAAAAAGGGAGACAGACATGAGGCACTAAACTACAGACCTGTATCACTAACATGTATAGGATGCAAGGTCATGGAGAAGATCATCAGGAGGAGAGTGGTGGAGCACCTGGAAAGAAACAAGTGTATAATTGACAACCAGCATGGTTTCAGGGAGGGAAAATCCTGTCACAAACCTATTAGAGTTTTATGACAAGGTGACAGAAGTAAGACAAGAGAGAGAGGGGTGGATCGACTGCATTTTTTTGGACTGCAAGAAGGCCTTCGACACAGTTCCTCACAAGAGGTTACTGCAAAAGCTAGAGGATCAGGCACACATAACAGGAAAGGCACTGCAATGGATAAGAGAATACCTTACAGGGAGGCAACAACGAGTCATGGTACGTGACGAGGTGTCAAAGTGTGACAAGCGGGGTTCCACAGGGGTCAGTCCTAGGACCTGTGCTGTTCTTGGTATATGTGAATAACATAACGGAAGTGTCCTTGTTTGCGGACGATGTGAAGTTAATGAGAAGAATCAAATCGGATGAGGATCAGGCAGGACTACAAAGAGACCTGGACAGGCCACAAGCCTGGTCCAGCAACTGGCTCCTTGAGTTTAACCCCGCCAAATGCAAAGTCAAGAAGATTGGGGAAGGGCAAAGAAGACCGCAGACACAATATAGTTTCGATGGCCAAAGTCTGCAAACTTCAATCAAGGAAAAAGATCTGGGGGTGAGTATAACACCGAGCATATCTCCTGAGGCGCACATCAATCAGATAACTGCTGCAGCATACGGGCGCCTGGCAAACCTACGGATAGCGTTCCGATACCTCAGTAAGGAGTCGTTCAATACTCTGTATACCATTTACGTCAGGCCCATACTGGAGTATGCAGCAACAGTTAGGAATCCACACCTAGTCAAGCACGTCAAGAAATTAGAGAAAGTGCAAAGGTTTGCAACAAGACTAGTCCCAGAACTACGGGGATTGTCCTACGAAGAAAGGTTGAGGGAAATCGGCCTGACGACACTGGAGGCCAGGAGGGTCAGGGGAGACATGATAACGACATATAAAATACTGTGCGAAATAGACGAGGTGGACAAAGACGGGATGTTCCAGAGATGGGACACAGACACAAGAGGTCACAATTGGAAGTTGAAGACTCAGATGAATCAAAGGGATGTTAGGAAGTATTTCTTCAGTCATAGAGTAGTCAAGCCGTGGAAGAGCCTAGAAAGTGAAGTAGTGGAGGCGGGAACCATACATAGTTTTAAGGAGAGGTATGATAAAGCTCATGGAGCAGGGAGAGAGAGGACCTAGTAGCAATCAGTGAGGAGGCGGGGCCAGGAGCTATGACTCGACCACTGCAACCACAAATAGGTGAGTACAAATAGGTGAGTACACACACATATACACACACACACACACACATTCACACACACATACACAAACACACACACACATTCACACACACACACATTCACACACACACACACATTCACACACACACACACACACACACACACACACACACACACACACACACACACACACATTCACACACACACACACATTCACACACACACACACACACATACACACACACACACACACACACACACACACACACACACACACACACACACACACATACAAACATTCACACACAACACACACACACACACACACACACACACACACACACGCGCGCGCACACACACACACACACACACACACACAGAGCACACACACACACACACACATACACACACACACACACACACACACACACACCACACACACACACACACACACACACACACACACACACACACACACACACACACACACACACACACACACACACACACTACAAAGAAACCTGAACAGGCTGGACACGTGATCCAGCAACTGGCTACTCGAATTTAACCCCGCCAAATGCAAAGTCATAAAGATCGGGGAAGGGCAAAGAAGATCGCAGACAGATTATAGGCTAGGTGGCCAAAGACTGCAAATCTCACTCAAGGAGAAAGATCTTGAGATGAGTATAACACCGAGCATGTCTCCGGAAGCTCACATCAACCAGATAACTGCTGCAGCATATGATCGCCTGGCAAACCTAAGAATAGCGTTCCGATACCTCAGTAAAGAATCGTTCAAGACACTGTACACTGTGTACATCAGGCCCATACTGGAGTATGCAGCACTCATTTGGAACCCACACCTTGGCAAGCACGTCAAGAAATCAGAGAGAGAGCAAAGGTTTGCAACAAGGCTAGTTCCGGATCTCAGGTGAATGTCCTACGAAGAAAGATTAAGGGAAATAGGCCTGACGACACTGGAGGACAGGACGGTTAGGGGAGACATGATATCGACATACAAAATATTGCGAGGAATACATAAAGTGGACAGAGAGAGGATGTTCCATAGATGGGACACAGATACAAGGGGTCACAATTGGAAGCTGAAGACTCCTGTGAGTCAAAGGGATGTTAGGAAGTATTTCTTCAGTCACAGAGTTGTCAGGAAGTGGAATAGTCTGGCAAGTGAGGTAGAGGAGACAGGAACCATGCATAGCTTTAAGACGAGGTATGGTAAAGCTCTTGGAGCAGGGAGAGAAAGGACCTAGTAGCGATCAGTGAAGAGGCAGGGCCAGGACCTGAGCCTCAACCCCTGCAACCACAAACAGGTGAGTATACACAAACACACACACACACACGCGCGCGAGCGCGCGCGCGTGTGTGTGTGTGTGTGTGTGTATACTCTCAAACATTCTGAGCACTCATACGCACGCATAATGCACACATTCACGCACACACTCAAATCCAAAACTAACGCTCACACAAGCACACACGTACACACAAACATACACATGCACACAAGCCAATTGATGCCTCAGTAGGACTTGATAGTACCCTACCCATTCCTTTCCCTAAACCTCTCTCTCTCTCTCTCTCTCTCTCTCTCTCTCTCTCTCTCTCTCTCTCTCTCTCTCTCTCTCTCTCTCGCTCTCTCTCTCTCTCTCTCTCTCCTCTCTCTCTCTCTCTCTCTCTTTCCTTCTCTCTCTCTCTCTCTCTCTCTCTTTTTACACAGGGTTTGACAAGGTTAAGGATCCCTAGCTTTATTGACAAGCTATGTAGTGGAGGCAGGATCCATACATAGCTTTAAGCAGAGGTACGATAAAGCTCATGGTTCAGGGAGAGTGACCTAGTAGCGACCAGTGAAGAGGCGGGGCCAGGAGCTTGGATTCGACCCCTGCAACCTCAACTAGGTGAGTACAACTAGGTGAGTACACACACACAACACACACACTGGGTGTACTAGAGAATGGAAAAGGTACAGAAGACAGAGAACTCAGGAAAATAAAGAGATTAGCCGAAGAGCCAGAAACGAATATGCACAGATAAGAAGGGAGGCTCAGCGACAATATGAAATGATATAGCATCGAAAGTCAAGTCTGACCCGAAGCTGGTTTATAGCCACATCAAGAGGAAAACAATAGTCAAGGAGCAGGTAATCAGACTGAGGAAGGGTGATGGGGAGTTCACAAGAAACGACCGAGAGGAATGTGAGGAGCTCAACACGAGATTTAAAGAAGTATTTACAGTGGAAACCAGTAGTACTCCAGGAAATCAGAACAGGGGGATACACCAACAAGTGCTGGATGAGGTACACATAACCAAGGAGGAGGTGAAGAAGCTGCTATGTGAACTTGACACCTCAAAGGCGGTAGGACCAGACAACATCTCTCCGTGGGTCCTTAGAGAGGGAGGAGAGATGCTGTGTGTGGCATTAACAAAGATCTTCAACACATTCATTGAAACTGGGCAACTCCCCGAGGTATGGAAGATGGCAAATGTAGTCCCAATTTTTAAAAAGGGAGACAGACATGAGGCACTAAACTACAGACCTGTATCACTAATGTGTATAGTATGCAAAGTCATGGAGAAGATCATCTGGAGGAGAGTGGTGGAGCACCTGGAAAGAAACAAGTGTATAATTGACAACCAGCACGGTTTAAGGGAATGAAAATCCTGTGTCACAAACCTACTGGAGTTTTATGACAAGGTGACAGAAGTAAGACAAGAGAGGGAGGGGTGGATCGACTGCATTTTTTTGAACTGCAAGAAGGCCTTCGACACAGTTCCTCACAAGAGGTTACTGCAAAAGCTAGAGGATCAGACACACACAACAGAAAAGGCACTGCAATGGATCAGAGAATACCTGACAGGGAGGCAACAACGATTCATGGTACGTGACGAGGTGTCAGAGTGGGCGCCTGTGACAAGCGGGGTTCCACAGGGGTCAGTCCTAGGACCTGTGCTGTTTCTGGTATATGTGAATGACATAACGGAAGGGATAGACTCAGAAGTGTCCTTGTTTGCAAATGATATGAAGTTAATGAGAAGAATCAAATCGGATGAGGATCAGGCAGGACTACAAAGAGACCTGGACAGGCTACAAGCCTGGTCCAGTAACTGGCTCCTTGAGCTTAACCCTGCCAAATGCAAAGTCATGAAGATTGGGGAAGGGCAAAGAAGACCACAGACACAATATAGTTTAGATGGACAAAGACTGCAAACCTCACTTAAAGAAAAAGATCTGGGGGTGAGTATAACACCGAGCATATCTCCTGAGGCGCACATCAATCAGATAACTGCTGCAGCATACGGGCGTCTGGCAAACCTACGGATAGCGTTCCGATACCTCAGTAAGGAATCGTTCAAGACTCTGTATACCACTTACGTCAGGCCCATACTAGAGTATGCAGCACCAGTTTGGAATTCACACCTGGTCAAGCACGTCAAGAAATTAGAGAAAGTGCAAAGGTTTGCAACAAGACTAGTCCCAGAGCTAAGGGGATTGTCCTACGAAGAAAGGTTGAGGGAAATCGGCCTGACGACACTGGAGGACAGGAGGGACAGGGGAGACATGATAACGACATATAAAATACTGCGTGGAATAGACAAGGTGGACAAAGACGGGATGTTCCAGAGATGGGACACAGAAACAAGAGGTCACAATTTGAAGTTGAAGGACCTGAGAGTCAACCCCTGCAACCACAAATAAGTGAGTACGATCAGGTGAGTACACACACACACACACACACACACACACACTTTCAAACATTCTGAGCACTCATACGCACGCATAATGCACACATTCACGCACACACTCAAATCCAAAACTAATGCTCACACAAGCACACACGTACACACAAACATATACATGCACACAAGCCAATTGATGCCTCAGTAGGACTTGATAGTACCCTACCCATTCCTTACCCTAAACCCCCCACTCTCTCTCTCTCTCTCTCTCTCTCTCTCTCTCTCTCTCTCTCTCTCTCTCTCTCTCTCTCTCTCTCTCTCTCTCTCTCTCTCTCTCTCTCTCTCTCACTCTTCACCTCTCTATCACCTCTTCCTGCCTCACACACACACACACACACACACACACACATAGTTGAGCTCCAAGTGGAGAGAGCAGCAGGAATAGGGTGGGAAAAACCAAACCACAAAAGGGGGAACTACTCAGGCTTGAGGAACTTCTTTCAAGACATTCAGTGGGAGAGGGAACTGACAGGAAAACCAGTACAAGAAATGATGGACTATGTCGCAACAAAATGCAAGGAGGCAGAGGAGAGGTTTGTTCCCAAGGGAAACAGAAATAATGGGAAGAACAGAACGAGTCCTTGGTTCACCCAAAGGTGTAGGGAGGCAAAAACTAGGTGTACTAGAGAATGGAAAAGGTACAGAAGACAGAGAACTCAGGAAAATAAAGAGATTAGCCGAAGAGCCAGAAACGAATATGCACAGATAAGAAGGGAGGCTCAGCGGCAATACGAAAATGACATAGCATCAAAAGTAAAGACTGACCCGAAGCTGTTGTACAGCCACATCAGGAGGAAAAAAACAGTCAATGACCAGGTAATCAGACTGAGGAAGGGTGATGGGGAATTCACAAGAAACGACCGGGAGGTATGTCAGGAGCTCAACACGAGATTTAAAGAGGTATTTACAGTGGAAACCAGTAGGACTCCAGGAAATCAGAGCAGGGGGGCGCACCAGCAAGTGCTGGATGAGGTACATATAACCAAGGAGGAGGTGAAGAAGCTGCTATGCGAACTTGACACCTCAAAGGCGGTGGGACCAGACAACATCTCTCCTTGGGTCCTTAAAGAGGGAGCAGAGACATTGTGTGTACCATCATTTGAAACTGGGCAACTCCCCGAGGTATGGAAGATGGCAAATGTAGTCCCAATTTTTAAAAAGGGAGACAGACATGAGGCACTAAACTACAGACCTCTATCACTAACGTGTATAGTATGCAAGGTCATGGAGAAGATCATCAGGAGGAGAGTGGTGGAGCACCTGGAAAGAAACAAGTGTATAATTGACAACCAGCACGGTTTCAGGGAGGGAAAATCCTGTGTCACAAACCTTAAGGAAAAAGATCTGGGGGTGAGTATAACACCGAGCATATCTCCTGAGGCGCACATCAGTCAGGTAACTGCTGCAGCATACGGGCGCCTGGCAAACCTACGGATAGCGTTCCGATACCTCAGTAAGGATTCGTTCAAGACTCTGTATACCATTTACGTCAGGCCCATACTGGAGTATGCAGCACCAGTTTGGAATCCACTCCTAGTCAAGCACGTCAAGAAATTAGAGAAAGTGCAAAGGTTTGCAACAAGACTAGTCCCAGAGCTTCGTGGATTGTCCTAAGAAGAAAGGTTGAGGGAAATCGGCCTGACGACACTGGAGGCCAGGAGGGTCAGGGGAGACATGATAACGACATATAAAATACTGTGCGGAATAGACGAGGTGGACAAAGACGGGATGTTCCAGAGATGGGACACAGACACAAGAGGTCACAATTGGAAGTTGAAGACTCAGATGAATCAAAGGGATGTTAGGAAGTATTTCTTCAGTCATAGAGTAGTCAAGCCGTGGAATAGCCTAGAATGTGAAGTAGTGGAGGCGGGAACCATACATAGTTTTAAGGCTAGGTATGATAAAGCTCATGGAGCAGGGAGAGAGAGGACCTAGTAGCAATCAGTGAAGAGGCGGGGCCAGGAGCTATGACTCGAACCCTGCAACCACAAATAGGTGAGTACACACACACACACCACAGTTAATAATAACCGCAAAACCTCTGAAGAAAGGGCCAGTATCCTCTCTGTCAGAGAATGGTCTAGAAGAACGCTTTGAAAAGAGGATTGTAAATATGGCAAACTTAAGTAACGTCATGACCAGTGATACATCCTCAGGCTGTAGCATTTGTATCCAAAGTAAGAAAGTATTAGATGAAACTAGTAATGGAGACTCATGGCGAAGTGCAGGACTGCTGCAAAAAACTGTTATTGGAGGCACAGTGCGAGAGGTGTTAACATGGGAACGGGCAGTAGAGTTTCACTGTATTCCACTCCCATGCATTCCCGAACACCTTCTTCTTGTATACCTTCAACACCTTGTGAAGATCGGTAAGTGTTTTTTGTAACTTGCATATTTCTTTCATGTCTAGTTTAGGACTCTGCTTTATCAAACAATACTTCAGTTGTTACCTGATGGAGATTATTAAAGTGTAAACGAGAAAACACAAATAGGTCAGGTATAGGTACATTAGTTTTAACTTTGCAATAATCAAGTATCCATGCATCACGTCCCTAATGTTGAAAGAAAGTTTATGAATTTACAAACGAGTGCATTACATGTACAGTAGGTCCCCAGTTTTTGTGGTTCTGAGTCATGAGGTTTCTCACACTGACAACATTGGCATTTGGGAACCAACTAATTACCAAAAAAACAGTAACGCTCTTCTGTGTGTGTGTGTGTGTGTGTGTGTGTGTGTTTTTCTTCTTGTAACCATTTCACTGTCTCTTGCATAGATTTGTTATTGATGCAGGGTTGCATGAGAGGCCTAGTAGACCTACATGAGAGAACAGGTATTTGTGGCCAGTATGAACTGCATACAAAAATCGGGAATTCCATCTTTAGTACACCGTGACCACCACATTGCGCAGATACAAAGACCTCGCTCCCAGGTGAATTCACTGAGTTTTATTCCCCAGTAATGACTTCAACAATGAGCATTATGGAACTGGGGATGAGTTCTTCAATTTCAAATGTTTAGTGACTGAAAGTGATGTTCAAGATGTTGGAAATGTCGCTGAAAACCCTGACGACCCACATCCGTCCATTTCTGAGGTTGGTTTGTCAGAATGCATCCACCTCACTGTAAGATTCGAAAGCTCGCTTTCACTTGTGGCTTGGGTGCAGGTGTGAGTAATAGTGATGTGAACTTTAATTTCCTAACAGTCTATGACCAGCACAGTGATAGTGAAGATTTGCCTGTGAAACATCAGTATGTATGGCAATGCATATAGTCTGGTTGTGTGCCCATTGCTATACCCAGGGGATGTAGTACATCTTGGGACCCAACACCAGTGACAGATGGTGATAGTGAGGATCATACATAGCTTGGCATGGTTAGTAGGCTGCAGGCAATGCCAGCACCACATGTGGCAGGAGGTGGTAGTACAGAGGTGTGCCATACTGGTATCAGCCCACGCTGGGAACTATGCCCCACATCCAACACCCCAGTGTTCCATGGCTATGGCCACTACCTCCCCCCTACACACACACACACACACACACACACACACACACACACACACACACACACACACATACACACCAGGAGCTGAGTCTGCGGGGCCAGGAGCTGAGTCTCGACCCCTGCAACCACAATTAGGTGAGTACAAAGGCCCGGTGGCCTGGTGGCTAAAGCTCCCGCTTCACACACTGAGGGCCCGGGTTCGATTCCCGGAGGGTGGAAACATATCGACACGTTTCCTTACACCTGTTGTCCTGTTCACCTAGCAGCAAATAGGTACCTGGGTGTTAGTCGACTGGTGTGGGTCGCATCCTGGGGGACAAGATTAAGGACCCCAATGGAAATAAGTTAGACAGTCCTCGATGACGCACTGACTTTCTTGGGTTATCCTGGGTGGCTAACCCTCCGGGGTTAAAAATCCGAACGAAATCTTATCTTATCTTATCTTATCTCACACACACACACGCATATATACACACACACACACACATACACACACACACATACACACACACACACACACACACACACACACACACACACACAGGAGCTAGGACTCGACCCCTGCAACCACAAATAGGTGAGTACACACACACACACATACACACACACACACACACACACACACACACACACACACACACACACACAGAGCAATGATCGACACTCTAGCCGAGGTGGCCAGGAGAGCACACATGGGGGGAGCAAAGTTACTAGTTATGGGTGATTTCAATCACAAGGAGATTGACTGGGAAAACCTGGAGCCCCATGGGGGTCCCGAAACATGGAGAGCCAAGATGATGGATGTGGTACTGGAGAACCTCATGCATCAACATGTTAGAGACACTACCAGAGAGAGAGGAGAGGATGAACCAGCAAGGTTGGACCTTGTATTCACCATGAGTAGTTCGGACATCGAGGGTATCATGTATGAAAGGCCCCTGGGAGCTAGTGATCATGTGGTTCTGTGCTTCGACTACATAGTTGAGCTCCAAGTGGAGAGAGTAGCAGGAATAGGCTGGGAAAAACCAAACTACAAAAGGGGGAACACTCAGGTATGAGGAACTTCCTTCAAGACATTCAGTGGGAGAGGGAACTGACAGGAAAACCAGTACAAGAAATGATGGACTATGTAGCAACAAAATGCAAGGAGGCAGAGGAGAGGTTTGTTCCCAAGGGAAACAGAAATAATGGGAAGAACAGAACGAGTCCTTGGTTCACCCAAAGGTGTAGGGAGGCAAAAACTAGGTGTACTAGTGAATGGAGAAGGTACAGAAGACAGAGAACTCAGGAAAATAAAGAAATCAGCCGAAGAGCCAGAAACGAATATGCACAGATAAGAAGGGAGGCTCAGAGACAATATGAAAATGACACAGCATCAAAAGTAAAGACTGACCCGAAGCTGTTGTTCAGCCACATCAGGAGGAAAACAACAGTCAAGGACCAGGTAATCAGACTGAGGAAGGGTGATGGGGAATTCACAAGAAACGACCGAGAGGTATGTCAGGAGCTCAACACAAGATTTAAAGAGGTATTTACAGTGGAAACCAGTAGGACTCCAAGAAATCAGAACAGGGGGGCACACCAGCAAGTGCTAGATGAGGTACATATAACCAAGGAGGAGGTGAAAAAGCTGCTATGCGAACTTGACACCTCAAAGGCGGTGGGACCAGACAACATCTCTCCATGGGTCCTTAAAGAGGGAGCAGAGATATTGTGTGAGCCATTAACAAAGATCTTCAACACATCATTTGAAACTGGGCAACTCCCTGAGGTATGGAAAATGGCAAATGTAGTCCCAATTTTTAAAAAGGGAGACAGACATGAGGCACTAAACTACAGACCTGTATCACTAACGTGTATAGTATGCAAGGTCATGGAGAAGATCATCTGGAGGAGAGTGGTGGGGCACCTGGAAAGAAACAAGTGTATAATTGACAACTAGCACGGTTTCAGGGAAGGAAAATCCTGTGTCACAAACCTACTAGAGTTTTATGACAAGGTGACAGAAGTAAGACAAGAGAGAGAGGGGTGGATCGACTGCGTATTTTTGGACTGCAAGAAGGCCTTCGACACAGTTCCTCACAAGAGGTTACTGCAAAAGCTAGAGGACCAGGCACACATAACAGGAAAGGCACTGCAATGGATCAGAGAATATCTGACAGGGAGGCAACAACGAGTCATGGTACGCGACGAGGTGTCAGAGTGGGCGCCTGTGACAAGCGGGGTTCCACAGGGGTCAGTCCTAGGACCTGTGCTGTTCTTGGTATACGTGAACGACATAACGGAAGGGATAGACTCAGAAGTGTCCTTGTTTGCAGATGATGTGAAGTTAATGAGAAGAATCAAATCGGACGAGGATCAGGCAGGACTACAAAGAGACCTGGACAGGCTACAAGCCTGGTCCAGCAACTGGCTCCTTGAATTTAACCCTGCCAAATGCAAAGTCATGAAGATTGGGGAAGGGCAAAGAAGACCGCAGACACAATATAGTTTAGATGGCCAAAGACTGCAAACCTCACTCAAGGAAAAAGATCTGGGGGTGAGTATAACACCGAACATATCTCCTGAGGCGCACATCAATCAGATAACTGTTGCAGCATACGGGCGCCTGGCAAACCTACGGATAGCGTTCCGATACCTCAGTAAGGATTCGTTTAAGACTCTGTATACCATCTACGTCAGGCCCATACTGGAGTATGCAGCACCAGTTTGGAATCCACACCTAGTCAAGCACGTCAAGAAATTAGAGAAAGTGCAAAGGTTTGCAACAAGACTAGTCCCAGAGCTACGGGGATTGTCCTATGAAGAAAGGTTGAGGGAAATCGGCCTGACGACACTGGAGGCCAGGAGGGTCAGGGGAGACATGATAACGACATATAAAATACTGCGCGGAATAGACGAGGTGGACAAAGACGGGATGTTCCAGAGATGGGACACAGACACAAGAGGTCACAATTGGAAGTTGAAGACTCAGATGAGTCAAAGGGATGTAAGGAAGTATTTCTTCAGTCATAGAGTAGTCAGGCCATGGAATAGCCTAGAAGGTGATGTGGTAGAGGCAGGAACCATACATAGTTTTAAGGCGAGGTATGATAGAGCTCATGGGGCAGGGAGAGAGAGGACCTAGTAGCAATCAGCGAAGAGGCGGGGCCAGGAGCTGTGACTCGACCCCTGCAACCACAAGTAGGTGAGTACAAATAGGTGAGTACACACACATAGACTCTGAAGTGTCCCTGTTCGCAGATGACGTGAAGTTGATGAGAAGAATTAAAACGGACGAGGATGAGGCAGGACTGCAAAGAGACCTGGACAGGCTGGACATGTGGTCCAGTAACTGGCTTCTCGAATTCAATCCAGCCAAATGCAAAGTCATGAAGATTGGGGAGGAGCAAAGAAGACCGCAGACAGAGTATAGGCTAGGTGGACAAAGACTACAGACCTCACTCAGGGAGAAAGACCTTGGAGTGACCATAACACCGAGCACATCACCGGAGGCACACATCAACCAAATAACCGCTGCAGCATACGGGCGCCTGGCAAACCTGAGAATAGCGTTCCGATACCTTAATAAGGAATCGTTCAAGACACTGTACACTGTGTATGTTAGGCCCATACTGGAGTATGCAGCACCAGTCTGGAACCCACACCTGGTCAAGCACGTCAAGAAGTTAGAGAAAGTACAAAGGTTTGCAACAAGGCTAGTCCCAGAGCTCAAGGGAATGTCGTACGAGGAAAGGTTGAGGGAAATCGGACTGACGACACTGGAGGACAGAAGGGTCAGGGGAGACATGATAACGACATACAAGATACTGCGGGGAATAGACAAGGTGGACAGAGATAGGATGTTCCAGAGAGGGGACACAGGGAAAAGGGGTCACAACTGGAAGCTGAAGACTCAGACGAGTCACAGGGACGTTAGGAAGTATTTCTTCAGTCATAGAGTCGTCAGCAAGTGGAATAGCCTAGCAAGTGAAGTAGTGGAGGCAGGAACCATACATAGTTTTAAGAAGAGGTATGACAAAGCTCAGGAAGCAGAGAGAGAGGACCCAGTAGCGATCAGTGAAGAGGCGGGTCCAGGAGCTGAGTCTCGACCCCTGCAACCACAATTAGGTGAGTACAATTAGGTGAGTACAATTAGGTGAGTACACACACACACATACACACACACACACACACACACACACACACACACACACGCACACACACACACACACACACATACACACACACACACACACTCATACACACACACATACACACACACACACACACACACACACACACACACACACACACACACACACACACACACACACACACACATACACACACAACACACACGTGCACTACAAAAACCTAACCCATTAAAAAAATGGGAGCTCATAGGAAAAGAGGAAGGCTCAGAGGATCAGAAAAAGATGGTCCTGGTAAGGAAGAATGGATGGAAGAGCAATGTAAAAGGATGGAACAAGAGTGGGAGAGCAAACTAGGTGAGCCTTCTGCAAGAATGGAGAAGAGGATGGAGGCAGAGAAGAAGAAATTGGAGTCACAAGCTGAAACCACAGAAGCCAAGATACATGCCCTAGAATATGAGGTATATATGCTGAAGTGAGTTACAGGGCTATTGCCCAGAGGAGATATGGCATCTGAAGCAGGTACACCTTTATTAAACAAGGATCCCAATGGAAAGGAAGGATGCAAAACTTATGCTAAGGCCCTATCAGTCCACCAAGCAAGGCTAAGGAATGTTGGGGAAGAGCTATTAGGAGCAAGGATAGCAGTAAGTGAGGGGGAGAAGGTAGAGAAGGTGACAGGTCCTATGCAGAGGCACGACCATGCCACCACGAGTTACAGGAAAAACATGGAAGACAGTGGCTATGTACAAATAGGACCCAGAGACACAGTATAGTATAGCAATAGTATAGAAGCACACTGCTGGTGTTCCTACTATGTAACTAACATGTAGAACAGTGTAAGTAAGTAAGTAAGTTTATTCAGGTATACACAAATACAGTTACATAGAATTATCATACATAGCAGCATATGTGTAGAGAACCTAGGATAACCCAAAAAAGTCAGACAGAGTGACTTATTTCCATTGGGGTCCTTTTACCTTATTATTATAATATAAAGGTTATAATATTTTCTTATTATTCTACAATGAAGATAACATCTTATTATCATACTAAAAAGACTATCTACTACACGAGGGTCATTAAGACTATCTACAATACGAGGGTCATTACTAGGAATAAGGTAAAATTTACACGTATGTTAGCTAAAAAATAGAAAATCATTCCCCTCCCTTTCTGTAGCTACATTCATCAGACACCTTTTGGCACTCTTCTTGAACTGGTTCATGCTATGACTGGCTTTGACATGTGCGGGCAGTCTGTTCCATTCCTTTATTGCTGTACAATAAAAGGTGTTTGACCCCTGGCCAATGACTGTGGGTACTAAAATGTTGTGCTCTCTCCCCCTAGTACTATGATTGCTTTGGTTCCCAACCTTGACAAAATTGACAGCAAGATATTCTGGACATTGTTTGTGAGCAATTTTATAAACATGATTTAGCTTCAGTTGTTTTACTCTGTCTTCAACATTCAGCATATCCAACTGCTGTAATTCATCCTGGCCTACATGTTCTCTTGGTCCCAGCCCCAGGATGAATCTTACGATTTTGTTCTGGGTGATTTGCAGTCTATCTTTCAGTTTTTTTTGTCAAGGCAGAGTACCATGAAGAGCAAGCGTAATCCATATGGCATTGTATAAGGGCTAGACGTAGGGTCCTGCGAGCCTCAGTAGGTAGACACTGTGCTTGTCTATACAGGAACTTCAGTCTGGCATTCGCTTTCTTTACTACACTGTTCCCTATCAATTCTCCTGACATGCATGGGTCAAAGGGGATTCCCAAATATTTTACTGATGAAACTAAAGTGATGGGCTCCCCATTACATTGAACATTAAAATTATTTACCCTTCTCAGTTTATGTTTCGTGCCAAAGAGAATGGCTTCAGTTTTCCCTAGGTGTAATGATAGTTTGTTGTCTACTAACCATTTGCTGCAGGACTCCAGTTCCAGTGTTAAAACATTAGCAATATCTTGTGGGTCTTTACCTGACACTAACAGAGCACTGTCATCTGCATACAGTAGGAGTTTGCACTTGACACTGATAGGCATATCATTGACATAACATAAGAATAATAAGGGACCCAGAATACTACCTTGGGGAACTCCACATGTTATCGGCAGGGGTTCTGATTCTGTTTTGTTGATTTTGACTATTTGTCTCCTGTTGCTAAGGTAGGACTTAAACCAGTCTACAGAACCTATACCGATAGCTTGAAGTTTATTACATAATATATTGTGGTTGACAGTATCGAAGGCCTTTTGCAGGTCTAAGGTTACCATACCTATGAGGTTCCCCTTTGACATTTCAGTTCTCAGGTAATCCATCAGATTAATAAGGGAGGTGTCGGTTGAGTAGGATCTTCTTAAGCCCGATTGATAGCTATGGAGAATGTTGTTGTCATTAAGGTACTTAACTACTTGAGAATACACCGCCCTCTCTAGAATTTTAGATATTATACTGAGTATACTAACAGGCCTATAGTTGCTTACATCAGACCTACTATTTTTCTTGAAGATAGGAGTAACTCTGGCCTCCTTGAACCCCTCCGGTACGGTATTAGTGGTGATTGATAGATTTATTATGTGAGCAATAGGGATTGACAGTTCAGAAGCACCATCTTTTAGGAACTTAGACGGGATGTTATCAGGGCCTGTGCTCTTAGTTGGGTTTAACCTGCTTAGTTCTTTTTGAATGAAGTCATGAGATACACTTACTAGTTGACAACTGTTTGGGGTTACCCCTTTATTGGTATAGTATGTTTGAAACTTATCAGAGTCTGTGTTAAAGGTATTTGATACAGCTGGTAGTTTACTTACTAGTGTTGATGCAACAGATGTGTAGTAGGAATTAAAGCAATTTGCCACCTTAGATGTTTCGTGGCATACCTCATTATCGATAGTGAGTACTATGTTAGACCTATCTACTGGCTTATGGCTATACCCCAACTATTTTAGTTGTTGCCAGAGATTTCTGGGGTTATGCTTATACTCTTCAATTTTTGAGCAGTAGTGCTTTGCCTTTGCTCCTTTTATAAGTCTCTGTACTCTGTTCCTCACCCTTTGGAATTCATTTAGTGCTGCAATATCCTGTCTGTTTGCTTTAAATCTTTTTAGCAGCTGGTCTCTGAATTTCATATTATCTAATATCTCAGTATTCATCCAGGGTTCAGTTCTTCGTTTAATCCTAACCTCTTTAACTGGTGCAATATTATCAAGGATGGTAGTGAACATTGTCTTGAATTTTTCCCAGGCATCGTTTACGTCCGTGCAACTTGTTATCTCTGTCCAGTCACAATTGTGTAGCCTATTTACCAGTTTCTTTACTGTAGTTTCTAGTTGACCTCATTTTTATTGTCCTGTGTAGGCCTATCCTATCCCTAGTGATTTTCCTGGTGCAGTAAATGATGAAATGATCACTAAGACCTGTGGTAATGACGCCTGACTGACTAATGTTCTCAGAGCGGTTACAAAGTATGTGGTCAATTAGGGTGGCTGAGAACTGTGTGATCCGGGTTGGAGTATTAATTAGTTGAGTGTAACTATTTAATCCTAGAATTTGCTTATACCTTTTGCATAGCCCGTTATTTTGCTGCTGAAAACAGATATTGAAGTCGCCCAGTATTATTGTCTCGCAATTGTTTTCAACTCCGGACAAGACTCTGGAAAAGTCTTCTAAGAACTGGTCCTGGGTAGGAGGGCGGTAACTAGTTCCTACTAAGATGGGTTTGGTCTTAGGAAGCAGCACTTCAAACCATAGAATCTCCAGTTTATTGTTATTTAAATCAGGTCTTGGGTTGTAAGCTAAGTCATTTCTAATGTAGGCACATACTCCACCACCCTTTCTGTTCCTATCTAAGCGTTTTATATTGTAACCATCTATTTTGACCTCGTCGTCAGTCACCGTATCATCCAACCAAGATTCAGAGATGGTTATAACTGCCGCCCTAATTTTGTTAGCTAGAATCCTAATCTCTGCCAATTTAGGAAGAAGTGATCTTGCATTGACATGAATAAAGTGAAGGCCTGTTTTCATAAAACAATCATAATCATCAATATATGGCAATGGGTCATTTGTATTAAAATTAGGTAAATCCATGTCATCACTGCTAAAGGGTAACTGTGCCAAAGTGCATTTGTTACACACAAAATGAATTCTGGCACCGTTGCTATAATTGTACATACATCCATCATGCACCCACCCCTTACACATTTTACATAAGGTGCCTTTTCTGTTTTTCATGCGTACTTTAGTACAGTGTATGCACCTGTTTGGTAGTGTTTGAGATAATAATGGCTGTATTGTCTCACATTGACCTATGTATGCATTACATATGGAGTTAAGGTTATCATTCCTAGCTATTAGACCGTCATTATCGCCGTCATTTATCTGTCTGTTTTGCCTCTGCACAATAGTTTGAGGTCCTGGATTAATTTGGATATCACCACTTAAGAGCACTGCAATAAGAGCTGTGTGCCACTGTTTTTGTTTGGGTATGCGGTGTTGCCATACCTTGCAGCGAAAGTGATATTTACTTTTCTGGTAGGATGGCAACTGTTGGGCTTTTACTGTCCAGGGCGCTGTTACTCCATTCACCTTTTCCAGCCCCCATGACTGATTTCTTTCTTTATGGAATTGAAGAAGAAATATAAATATAATTATGGCAGCCTGTACCCCCCTAATGCCTGCCATTTTTACTCTTCGCTCTTTTACTCATATACAATAATATTTATTTCTCTTTTCCAGTCCCTTGTACACTTAGTATCTGCTTTAGCAATCACACTGAATTACTAGTAAAATTTCCTCTTCAAAACCCTCTTCACTGCTCACTTTTCCCTTAACTTCACAAAACCCTTGCAGTTAACCCCTTATTACACACTCCCCTTCCCATCTCACTTCACAGTCTGGCTTCCCCAATTAACTTCTAACTCCTTTCCATTCTGGTAGATCAGAAAGGTTTAATCCATGGTTTTTATCCTTCCAAATCCCCCTCAATTCCATTTATCGGGGGTTGTGTGGTGTTGTTGTCTGCCTGACCTGTTCTGCTGACTCAGCCATTTTTAAAACACTGAGGGGAGTAACGCCACCTACAACCTGACTTTCCTTGAGTTTATAGATATATTTGGCGTTTTCTGCTATGATTCTCTCACTGTACACTGGTCAGCTGAATATAGGTCAACTACTAAAACATTAACCTTGACTGTTTAACTATTCACTTCTTTCTCACGACTGGCACTGAGGGATATCCGACCTATAACCTTGGAGTTTTGTACTGTTGATTTGACGATGTCTCCTGTGTTTCCCTCTCGTTAGCACTGGTACAGGTGATATGATGGTGGTACAGATATGATGCTACTGTCAACAGATGAACGTCAGTAAAGATGAGAATTTCACTTCGCTAGTTGTACGTCTGGCAGTAGCGGCTGTTTGGATGCCGGTCAGCCATGTTTAAATGCTCAATTCTTTCCCTCGTTTGGCACTGAAGAAAAAAGTCCTACAGACCTGTCATTTCCTTGGAGATTTAGTTGATCAGGTTTTCTGCCATGTTGTCTTCCCGTTAAACACTGGTGCAGTTGATATGGAGGTCAGTTATTTCATTGAAGTGGAAAACGTCTCATGTCTGGTTCACGTCTGGCAGCAGGTCTGGTACTTGAATGCCGGTCCCTCTTTTGTCATATTTAGTCCATTTCGTTGTCGTCACCGTCAGTTTTTATGTCACTATAGGTTCCATGCATGTTGTTGCAGCAGTACTTGCAAATTTGGCCATCACTGGAGTTCGGATAGGCCCAGGGGACGGCAAGATATAGGAGCAGCCTTGTTGCTGCTTGCTGCGGCTGCGGCTGTAGCAGCACATTGCTAGTGTTTCCACTGTGTGGCTATCATATAGAATAGTGTAGCAGCAGACTTCTGGTGCATCCACTGCGTAATTACCATATTGAATAGTGTAGCAGCACACTTCCGGTGTTCCCACTGTGTAACTATACAGAATAGTGTAGCAGTGCACTGCTGGTGTTCTCACTGTGTATCATACAGAATAGTGTAGCAGTACACTGCTGGTGTACCCACTGTGTAAGTATTATATAGAATAGTGTAGCAGCACACTGCTTGTTTTTCCACTGTGTAACTATCATATAGAATAGTGTAGCAGCACACTGCTGGTGTTTTCACTGTGTAACTATCATATAGAATAGTGAAGCAGCACACTGCTGGTCTTACCACTTTGTAACTATCATATACAATAGTGCAGCAGCACAATGCTGGTGTTTCCACTGTGTACCTATCATATAGAATAGTGTAACAGCCCACTGCTGGTGTTACAACTCTGTAACTATCATACAGAATAGTGTAGCAGTACACTGCTGGTGTACCCACTGTGTAACTATCATATAGAATAGTGTAGCAGTACACTGCTGGTGTACCCACTGTGTAACTATCATATAGAATAGTGTAGCAGCACAGTTCTGGTGTTCCCACTGTGTAACTGTGATATAGAATAGTGTAGCAGTACACTGCTGGTGTTCCTACTGTGTACCTATCATATTGAATAGTGTAGCAGGACACTGCTGATGTTCGCACTGTGTAACTGTCATATAGAATAGTGTAGCAGCACACTGCTGGTGTTTCCACTGTGTAGCTTCCAAATAATACACACTAACTACCACGTAATACAGGCTAACTACCTCGTAATACAGACTAACTACCTCGTAATACACACTACCACTAGTACACAGTAACTAACTCGTAATACAAACTACCTCGTTACACTAATACACTACCTCGTAATGCATACTACCTCGTAACACAAGCTTCCTCATAATACACACTAACTACCTCATTAGTCACACTAACTACCTCGCAATATACACTATCTACCTCGTAATACACACTAACTACTTAGTAATACACACTAACGACCTCGTAATACACACTGAGTACCTCATAATACACACTAACGACCTCGTATCACTTACCTGCCGTATACGGCCCTTCCTAACAAGCTTTCATCTTGCTCTCTCTCTCTCTCTCTCTCTCTCTCTCTCTCTCTCTTCTTCCTCCTGCAGCCTCTAAGAATGTCATTCTTTTAGGCTTCTCTCATTTTCTATATGTGACAGTAATGGAGTCATTTTCCCTGTGTGGAAAGGTACGTCTTGCGTCAGAGAGTGTGGTCTTCTTGCGTCAAGATTTTCCTCACCCGCTCTTCCTGCATTACTCAAGCGATTTTCTTGCGTCAACATAATGGATTTCTTGCGTCGAAACTGTGGTCCTCTTCCATAAGCATACTGGTCTTCTTGCGTCAACGCAGGGGTCTTCCTGTGTCAAGACGGTTTTCATGCGTCAAAGTGGGCTTGTGTCAAGATGCTCGCTTGTCAAGATGATCTTCTTACTTCAAAATAATTTTGCATCAAGATTGCGATCTTTTGTAACATGATTGCTATTTTTGCAACAAGATTGTGATATTTAGCATCAAGATTTCCCCGTTTAGCATCAAGATTGCGATCTTTTTGCAACAAGATTGCGATCTCCTAGAACTTACACAGCAGTCTTCTTGTGTCAATGGAGTGATCCTCTTGCGTCGAGATTTGCATTTGTCTTGCGTCAAGACGTAAATTCTATTGCGTCAACACAAGCAACCAGAGCAACACAAGCTGTAAGACATGTGTGCAACACCTGAGTGTCTATGTTATGAAGATGTTTCGCCCACCAGTGACTCCATGAATTCAGCGTAGATATTACCGGAGTCGGTGGAAGATAAAGTAATCATTCCCTCTGTCTTAAAGACGGTGGAAGATGAGGTAATAGTTCCCCAGTCTCAAAGAGAGTGTAAGAATAGGTAATCAGTCCCTCAGTAATAATCGCTTTAAAGCAGAGGCAGGATAATGGACATTTAAGTACTGGAGCCAATAAAGGGGTGCAGCAGCTGAAGGCATCATGACAATTGGGCGGGGACCACTAGTGGAAGTAGGTCATGACAAGAGTTATCTCGGAGGCCACCAACACTCTTGTTGAAAACAAGGTCACCATGCTGTTGCTGGGATCAGAAAAGGTTACCACAGTGTTGCTGGGTCAGATAAGGTCATCATGTTGTTGCTGGGTCAAACAAGGCCACCATGGTGTTCCTAGATCGGACAAAGTCATCATGGTGTTACTAGGACAGATAAGGTCACCATGGTGTCGCTGGGTCAGACAAGGTCACCATGCTGTTGCTGGGTCAGACAAGGTCACCATGCTGTTGCTGGGTCAGACAAGATCACCATGCTGTTGCTGGGTCAGACAAGGTCACCATGCTGTTGCTGGGTCAGACAAGGTCACTATAGTGTTGCTGGGTGAGATAGGTCGCCATGGTGTTGCTAGGTCACCATGGTGTTGTTAGGCCAGATAAGGTCGTTAATGAGTGAAAAATAAGACTAGTATCCAGTCTACCGTCTCTGCTGCAGACTGGTCAACACTGAGGTACTGATCACCTTCCATCAAGACTGAGGTACTGAACACCTTCCATCAAGACTGAGGTACTGAACACCTTCCATCAAGACTGAGGTACTGAACACCTTCCATCAAGGCTGAGGTACTGAACACCTTCCATCAAGGCTGAGGTACTGAACACCTTCCATCAAGGCTGAGGTACTGAACACCTTCCATCAAGACTGAGGTACTGAACACCTTCCATCAAGGCTGAGGTACTGAACACCTTCCATCAAGACTGAGGTACTGAACACCTTCCATCAAGGCTGAGGTACTGAACACCTTCCATCAAGACTGAGGTACTGAACACCTTCCATCAAGACTGAGGTACTGAACACCTTCCATCAAGGCTGAGGTACTGAACACCTTCCATCAAGACTGAGGTACTGAACACCTTCCATCAAGACTGAGGTACTGAACACCTTCCATCAAGACTGAGGTACTGAACACCTTCCATCAAGACTGAGGTACTGAACACCTTCCATCAAGACTGAGGTACTGAACACCTTCCATCAAGACTGAGGTACTGAACACCTTCCACCAAGACTGAGGGACTGAACACCTTCCATCAAGACTGAGGTACTGAACACCTTCCACCAAGACTGAGGTACTGAACACCTTCCATCAAGACTGAGGTACTGAACACCTTCCATCAAGACTGAGGTACTGAACACCTTCCATCAAGACTGAGGTACTGAACACCTTCCAACAAGACTGAGGTACTGAACACCTTCCATCAAGACTGAGGTACTGAACACCTTCCATCAAGACTGAGGTACTGAACACCTTCCATCAAGACTGAGGTACTGAACACCTTCCACCAAGACTGAGGTACTGAACACCTTCCATCAAGACTGAGGTACTGAACACCTTCCATCAAGACTGAGGTACTGAACACCTTCCACCAAGACTGAGGTACTGAACACCTTCCATCAAGACTGAGGTACTGAACACCTTCCATCAAGACTGAGGTACTGAACACCTTCCATCAAGACTGAGGTACTGAACACCTTCCATCAAGACTGAGGTACTGAACACCTTCCATCAAGACTGAGGTACTGAACACCTTCCATCAAGACTGAGGTACTGAACACCTTCCATCAAGACTGAGGTACTGAACACCTTCCATCAAGACTGAGGTACTGAACACCTTCCATCAAGACTGAGGTACTGAACACCTTCCATCAAGACTGAGGTACTGAACACCTTCCATCAAGACTGAGGTACTGAACACCTTCCACCAAGACTGAGGTACTGAACACCTTCCACCAAGACTGAGGTACTGAACACCTTCCATCAAGGCTGAGGGACTGAACACCTTCCATCAAGACTGAGGTACTAAACACCTTCCATCAAGGCTGAGGGACTGATCACCTTCCATCAAGGCTGAGGGACTGATCACCTTCCATCAAGGCTGAGGGACTGATCACCTTCCATCAAGGCTGAGGGACTGATCACATTCCACCAAGGCTGAGGGACTGATCACCTTCCATCAAGGCTGAGGGACTGATCACCTTCCATCAAGGCTGAGGGACTGATCACCTTCCATCAAGGCTGAGGGACTGATCACCTTCCATCAAGGCTGAGGGACTGATCACATTCCATCAAGGCTGAGGGACTGATCACCTTCCGTCAAGGCTGAGGGACTGATCACCTTCCATCAAGGCTGAGGGACTGATCACCTTCCATCAAGGCTGAGGGACTGATCATCTTCCATCACGGCTGAGGGACTGATCACCTTCCATCAAGGCTGAGGGACTGATCACATTCCACCAAGGCTGAGGGACTGATCACCTTCCATCAAGGCTGAGGGACTGATCACCTTCCATCAAGGCTGAGGGACTGATCACCTTCCATCAAGGCTGAGGGACTGATCACCTTCCGTCAAGGCTGAGGGACTGATCACATTCCGTCAAGGCTGAGGGACTGATCACATTCCACTAAGGCTGAGGGACTGATCACCTTCCATCAAGGCTGAGGGACTGATCACCTTCCATCAAGGCTGAGGGACTGATCACCTTCCATCAAGGCTGAGGGACTGATCACCTTCCATCAAGGCTGAGGGACTGATCACCTTCCATCAAGGCTGAGGGACTGATCACATTCCACTAAGGCTGAGGGACTGATCACCTTCCATCAAGGCTGAGGGACTGATCACCTTCCATCAAGGCTGAGGGACTGATCACATTCCACCAAGGCTGAGGGACTGATCACATTCCATCAAGGCTGAGGGACTGATCACCTTCCATCAAGGCTGAGGGACTGATCACATTCCATCAAGGCTGAGGGACTGATCACCTTCCATCAAGGCTGAGGGACTGATCACATTCCATCAAGGCTGAGGGACTGATCACATTCCATCAAGGCTGAGGGACTGATCATCTTCCATCAAGGCTGAGGGACTGATCACCTTCCATCAAGGCTGAGGGACTGATCACCTTCCATCAAGGCTGAGGGACTGATCATCTTCCATCAAGGCTGAGGGACTGATCACATTCCACCAAGGCTGAGGGACTGATCACCTTCCATCAAGGCTGAGGGACTGATCACCTTCCATCAAGGCTGAGGGACTGATCACCTTCCATCAAGGCTGAGGGACTGATCACCTTCCATCAAGGCTGAGGGACTGGTCACATTCCACTAAGGCTGAGGGACTGATCACCTTCCATCAAGGCTGAGGGACTGATCATCTTCCATCAAGGCTGAGGGACTGATCACCTTCCATCAAGGCTGAGGGACTGATCACCTTCCATCAAGGCTGAGGGACTGATCATCTTCCATCAAGGCTGAGGGACTGATCACATTCCACCAAGGCTGAGGGACTGATCACCTTCCATCAAGGCTGAGGGACTGATCACCTTCCATCAAGGCTGAGGGACTGATCACCTTCCATCAAGGCTGAGGGACTGATCACCTTCCATCAAGGCTGAGGGACTGGTCACATTCCACTAAGGCTGAGGGACTGATCACCTTCCATCAAGGCTGAGGGACTGATCACCTTCCATCAAGGCTGAGGGACTGATCACCTTCCATTAAGGCTGAGGGACTGATCACCTTCCATCAAGGCTGAGGGACTGATCACCTTCCATGAAGGCTGAGGGACTGATCACCTTCCATCAAGGCTGAGGGACTGATCACATTCCACTAAGGCTGAGGGACTGATCACCTTCCATCAAGGCTGAGGGACTGATCACATTCCATCAAGGCTGAGGGACTGATCACATTCCACTAAGGCTGAGGGACTGATCACCTTCCATCAAGGCTGAGGTACTGATCACCTTCCATCAAGGCTGAGGTACTGATCACCTTCCATCAAGGCTGATGGACTGATCACATTCCATCAAGGCTGCGGTATTGAACACCTTCCATCAAGGCTGAGGTAATGATCACATTCCATCAAGGCTGAGGTACTGATCACCTTCCATCAAGGCTGAGGTAATGATCACCTTCCATCAAGGCTGAGGTAATGATCACCTTCCATCAAGGCTGAGGGACTTATCACAAGGGACTGCTTACGTCATCTTGTCTCCTGTATATAATGTCTGCACTAAACTCGTAAAGTCACTGGCGGATGAAACGTCTTCCTAATAAAGACACTCACTTGTTGCACGTGAGTCATATTTATCAACTTTCATTATTATTTACCGTAAATAATCAAGATCTCTTCTACTTTTGTCCGATACAGAAGAAAACTCGCACATTTTTCCTTCAGGCTAAAGTAGCGACAACGCCGCTAAACCAAACAGTGAAAGAAGTCTGCCAACTTTTCTTCCCCCAAAGTTAAATAAAGTTAAAAGTTGGTAAGGGACAGAAGTGTGTAAACAGTAAGAGGAAGGCAGTAACATTGTCGTCCCGACGACACACTGCAGTGTGTGTGTGAGTGTGTGTGTGTGAGTGTGTGTGTGTGAGTGCGTGTGTGTGAGTGTGAGTGTGTGTGTGTGTGTGTGTGTGAGTGTGTGTACTCACCTAATTGTGGTTGCAGGTGTCGAGACATCTCCTGGCCCCGCCTCTTCACTGAGTGCTACTAGGTCCTCTCTCTCTCTGCTCCATGAGCTTTATCATACCTCATCTTAAAGTTATGTATGGTTCTTGCCTCCACTACCTCACTTGCTAGGCTATTCCTCTTCCTGACTACTCTATGACTGAAGAAATACTTCCTAACATCCCTTTAACTCATCTGGATCTTCTGTCTCAGTCCACCTTGTCTATTCCACGCAGTATTTTGTATGTTGTTATCATGTCTCCCCTGACCCTCCTGTCCTCCAGTGTCATCAGTCCGATTTCCCTCAACTTTTCTTCGTAGGACATTCCCCTGAGCTCCGGAACTAGCCTTGTTGCAAACCTTTGTACTTTCTCTAATTTCTTGACGTGCTTGACCAGGTGTGTGTTCCAAACTGGTGCTGCATAGTCCAGTATGGGCCTGACGTACACAGTGTACACTGTCTTAAAATGTTCTTTACTAAGGTGTCTGAACGTTATTCTCAGGTTTGCCAGGCGCCCATATGCTACAGCAGTTATCTGGTTGATGTGTGCCTCCGGAGACGTGCTCGGTGTTATGGCCACTCCAAGATCTTTCTCCTTGAGTGAGGTTTGCAGCCTTTGTCCACCTAGCCTATAGTTTGTCTGCAGTCTTCTTTGAGCTTCCCCAATCTTCATGATTTTACATTTGGCAGGGTTGAATTCGAAAAGCCAGTTGCTAGACCACGTGTCCAGCCTGTCCAGGTCTCTTTGTAGTCCTGCCTGAGCGTCATCCCATTTAATCCTTCTCATTAACTTCACATCATCTGCGAACAGGTACATTTCAGAGTCTATCCCTTCCATCATGTCATTCACATATATCAAAAATAGCACAGGTCCTAGGACCCCTGTGGGACCCGCTCGTCACAGGCGCCCACTGTGATACCTCATCACCTGTCAGGTATTCTCTGATCCATTGCAGTACCCTTCCTGTTATACGCGTCTGATCCTCCAGTTTCTGCACTAATCTCTTGTGAGGAACTGTGTCGAAGGCCTTCCTGCAGTCCAGGAAAATGCAATCAACCCACCCCTCTCTCTCTCGTTTCTTACTTCTGTTACAAACCATACCACGGGTGGGACTGAACCGGCGGTCAGAGAGTCTCAAAACTCTGTTACCTTATCATAGAACTCCAGAAGGTTTGTGACACAGTATTTCCCTTCCAAGAATCCATACTGATTTTCGTTTATAATCTTGTTCCGTTCCAGGTGCTTCACCACTCTCCTCCTGATAATCTTCTCCGTGACTTTGCATACTATACAGTCAGAGACACTGGGGTGTAGTTTAGTGCCTCGTTTCTGTCTCCTTTCTTAAAAATGGGGACTACATTTGCACACACACACACACACACACACACACACACACACACACACACACACACACACACACACACACACACACACACACACACACACACACACACACACACACAGGTATCGAGGTCACCTCGATACCTGTGTGAGTGTGTGTGTGTGTACTCACATATTTGTACTAACCTATTTGTGGTTGCAAAGGCCGATTCATAGCTCCTGGCCCTGCCTCTTCCCTGATTGCTACTAGGTCCTCTTTCTCCCTGCTCCATGAGCTTTATCAAACCTTGTCTTAAAACTATGTATGGTTCCCGCCTCCACTACGTCACTTTCTAGGCTATTCATATGAGTCTTCAACTTCCAATTGTGACCTCTTGTTTCTGTGTCCCATCTCTGGAACATCCGGTCTTTGTCCGCCTTGTCTATTCCACGCAGTATTTTATATGTTGTTATCATGTCTCCCCTGACCCTCCTGTCCTCCAGTGTAGTCAGGCCAATTTCCTTTAACCTTTCTTCGTAGGACAATCCCCTCAGCTCTGGGACTAGTCTTGTTGCAAACTTTTGCGCTTTCTCTAATTTCTTGACGTGATTGACCAGATAGGGATTCCAAACTGGTGCTGCATACTCCAGTATGGGCCTGACGTATATGGTGCACAGTGTCTTGAACGATACCCCACTGAGGTATCGGAACGCTATCCTTAGGTTTGCCAGACGACCGTACGCTGCAACAGGTATCTAATTGATGTGCACCTCAGGAGATATGCTCGATATTATACTCATCCCAAGATCTTTTTCCTTGAGTGAAGTTTGCAGTCTTTGGCCACCTAGACTATACTGTGTCTGCGGTCTTTTTTTGCGCTTCCCCGATCTTCATGACTTTGCATTCGGCAGGGCTAAATTCAAGGAGCCAGTTGCTAGACCAGGTTTGTAGCCTGTCCAGGTCTCTTTGTAGTCCTGCCTGATCCTCGACCGATTCGATTCTCCTCATTAACTTCACATCATCTGCACACAAGAACACTTCTGAGTCTATCCCTTCCGTTATGTCATTCACGTATATCAAAAACAGCACAGATCCTAGGACTGACCCCTGTGGAACCCAGCTTGTCACAGGCGCCCACTCTGACCCCTCGTCACGTACCATGACTCGTTGTTGCCTCCCTGTTGTATATTTTCTGATCCATTGCAGTGCCATTCCTGTTACGTGTGCCTGATCCTCTAGCTTTTGCATTAACCTCTTGTGAGGAACTATGTCGAAGGCCTTCTTGCAGTCCAAGAAAATGTGTGTGTGTTTTAGTGTGTGTGTATACTCATTTGTAGATAGGTGAGTACACACACCTATATAGGATAGGAATCACAGCTCCTGGCTCCGCCTCTTCGCTGCTCTTTACTAGAGCCACTCTCTTCCTGCTCCATGAGCAGGAAGAGAGTGGATTTAGCAGCCGCCGCAGCCGCCGCAGCCGCCGCAGCCGCCGCAGCCACCGCTGCTTCTCTATCAAGGGAAGGGGAGAGAAGGCAGAAGCTTCTTACCTTTAATATTCACTTAATGAATATATCTGGAGGGGTTTCCGGGGGTCAATGCCCCCGCGACCCTGTTCGTGACCAGGCCTCGTGGTGAATCAGGGTCTGATCAGCCAGGCTGCTACTGTTGGCCACACATAAGCAGTAACGGATAATGAGTGATGAGAGGAAGCAGTGAGAACACCATCCTTCCTCACTACTCACAAGTAGAAACTTTCTACTTCCACCTAAACTTTTACTCACAAATCAATCTTATACAGAGTAAGAAATTAAAGATGGCGAAAGTGAATGGACTATTCCACTCAGTTACATAAGAACATAAGAACATAAGAATGTAGGAACACTGCAGAAGGCCTACTGGCCCATACGAGGCAGGTCCTTATCAAAACGACAACTACCTAGAGCTACTCAAGAAACAACTCCAGCACCCCCCAACACCAATCAAACCCAGCCCCTCCCACTCATATATTTGTCCAGTCTCAGTTTATTAATTCTTATCACAACAATATCCTTTGTCGAAGAGAAAGGGATCTGATACTAAGATAACTGGGGTTGATTAAAGGAATATTGAGAGGGAAATGCAATTTGTAGATGAAATGGAAGATACACTTACTGAATAGAGTTCTTAGTGATCAACCAGGCTCCTAGCCAAAGGTTCCTTGTCTCACACACAGCCTCCAGCTCTGCACCAGGCAAGAGCTCTTCCCCAGAGTCCTCTCTTAGCTACTTCCCCTGAGCTTATAAAGGCCTCCACACACACCTCATAACTAGAGGTGTGTGGAGGCCTAAACTAAATTATGAAGAATTAGCCCTAGATACTGTGGTCACAATAAGATAGACACAGGAAACCTGGTCTCACATCTGCTTTTCATTTCTCACAAACATGATATTGAAGAGGCAGTGTCAAGATATAAGAATATAAGAAAGGAGGAACACTGCAGCAGGCCTGTTGGCCCATACTAGGCAAGTCCTTTACAATCCATCCCACTAACAAAATATTTGCCCAACTCAATTTTCAATGCTACCCAAGAAATAAGCAGGTTCTCTCTTGCACAGATATCTCACTCTGGGTTCCGGTGTCCTAACTGAAGCTAATCTGTAGACAACTGACACTTATCTTTTCATCCCCTTTTTCATGAGATTCAAAATCTTACCAACATCTCCAAAATTATTCGACATAACTCAACTTAGCCTTAAAAAAAACAAAAAAACTCATCACTTTCCGTATTTCTCGGCAATATAAGGCGCACTAGTATATAAGACGTACCCCAATTTTGTCAGGCATGCATATTTTGGGAAATATGAAAAAAAAAATCCCTGATCTTCATAACCCTACTCATTACCGGGTCATTTTAAAGCTTCTTATCTGTTCAAATCTATATTAAACCCCCAGTAATCCCTGTTTTTTGTAGTCCTCCCACCTGTCAGTTATATTCAAAGATCCTTGACTATTGGATGACACGTACCATTTTCTCTGTGGCCCAAAATGCCTTGCTGAAGCTCATTTCCCACGTTCCTTTGCAAATTTGATCACTGGTAGTTTATAACCGATCGTGTAGGCAAGCCTTCTCTTTGACTCCATTATAACAGGATATTGGTAGTCTGAAAACTGAAAACTTGAATAATTGTTCAACCAACAGCAGAAGAGTAAATTGTCTGTGTCAGAGAGAGGGACAGAAGTATCATAACGGTAAATCAGTAATCATGTTCATTCTTAGATGTGTTGTATGCTACTTCGTGCCCTTCTCAGTGAAGCAAATATTTTACTATAAGTTAAACAGTTTTACAGAGAGAAGATTAGATGTTCGTTTATAACGAGTGTCAGCTGCTTGCTGGCACCATCTTTCCAGGCACTTGTAACATACTGTGGTGTTTCTTAATTTCCACTACTTATGCAGCTCTAAGTAAGTTTATTCAGGTATGCACAAAAATACTTACATAGATTATCATACACAGCAGCACATGTGTCTACCTGGAGTCTACCTGGAGTCTACCTGGAGTCTACCTGGAGGTTATTCTGGAGATCAACGCCCCCGCGGCCCGGTCCACAACCAGGCCTCCCGGTGGAGCAGGGCCTGATCAACCAGGCTGTTACTGCTGGCCCCATCCATACCGCCCACTCATCCCCACCCACATCGTCCACTCTGATCCCCCCACACCGCCACACCGCCCACTCTCCTCCCCATCCATACTGCCGACTCTCCTCCCAACCCATACTGTCCACTCTCCTCCCTACCCACACATTCCATTCTCCTCCCCACCTACACAGTCCACTTTCCTCCCCACCCACATCTCCCACTCTCCTCCCCAGCTCACCCCATACTTAATGAGGTTGGCTAGGGGTTACCTTCCCCTCCCAGAGCAAAAAGTCCCTCCCTCCCAGAGCATGGAGTCCCTCCCTCCCAGATCATGGGGTCCCTCCCTCCCAGATCATGGAGTCCCTCCCTCCCAGACCATGGGGTCCCTCCCTCCCAGATCATAGAGTCCCTCCCTCCCAGAGGATGGAGTCCCTCCCTCCCAGAGGATGGAGTCCCTCCCTCCCAGATTATGGAGTCCCTCCCTCCCAGATTATGGAGTCCCTCCCTCCCAGATCATGGAGTCCCTCCCTCCCAGAGCATGGAGTCCTTCCCTCCCAGATCATGGAGTCCCTCCCGCCCAGAGCATGGAGTCCCTCCCTCCCAGATCATGGAGTCTCTCCCTCCCAGATCATGGAGTCTCTCCCTCCCAGATCATGGAGTCTCTCCCTCCCAGAGCATGGAGCCCCTCCCTCCCAAAGCATGGGATCCCTCCCTCCAAGATCATGGAGTCCCTCCCTCCCAGAGCATGGAGTCCCTCCCTCCCAGAGCATGGGATCCCTCCCTCCAAGATCATGGAGTCCCTCCCTCCCAGAGCATGGAGTCCTTCCATCCCAGATCATGGAGTCCCTCCCTCCCAGAGCATGGAGTCCCTCCCTCCCAGATCATGGAGTCTCTCCCTCCCAGAGCATGGAGCCCCTCCCTCCCAGAGCATGGGATCCCTCCCTCCAAGATCATGGAGTCCCTCCCTCCCAGAGCATGGAGTCCCTCCCTCCCAGAGCATGGGATCCCTCCCTCCAAGATCATGGAGTCTCTCCCTCCCAGAGCATGGAGTCCCTCCCTCCCAGAGCATGGGATCCCTCCCTCCAAGATCATGGAGTCCCTCCCTCCCAGAGCATGGAGTCCCTCCCTCCCAGAGCATGGGATCCCTCCCTCCCAGAGCATGGGATCCCTCCCTCCCAGAGCATGGAGTCCCCCCCTCCCAGAGCATGGGATCCCTCCCTCCCAGATCATGGAGTCCCTCCCTCCCAGAGCATGGGATCTCTCCCTCCCAGATCATGAGATCCCTCCCTCTTAGAGCATGGGATCCCTCCCTCCCATATCATGAAGTCCCTCCCTCCCTCCCAGAGTTGACAACAAACACGGTCGGTGTCTCATGGCGGCTCAGGTAATGGATTTGGGAAGATTTTACAGACCGAGTGGCGCCTCTCCCCACCACCCACAGCCCACCACCCACTACCCACCACACACTACCCGCCACCACATCCCCATAACCCCCTCCACCTGCCCACTCCCTACCTTCCTTCGTTTTTCCACCCCTTACCCATTCCTCATGTCTAATTCTGGCCTCCTCCATTCCCTTGTACCTTTAGTCTCCCCCTTACCTCTCCCCTTTTCTTCACCCCTTCTATCCCCTCCTCCACCCTTCATCCCCTTCTTCTTTACCCCCTCCTTCCCCCGTGATCACTACGGTATAAGAGGCCATGCACTTGCTTATTTCAAATCTTACATTACTAATAGGTATCAGTACGTCACCATTAAAGACACAGCATCAGCAACACGGCCACTTGATACTGGAGTTCCGCAGGGAAGTGTCCTTGGTCCCCTGCTCTTCCTCATATACATCAATGACCTTCCAAACGTATCCCAACACCTGAAACCCATTCTCTTTGCTGATGACACGACTTATGTCATCTCTCACCCTAATCTTGCCACCCTCAACACCATTGTGAATGAGGAGCTGATTAAAATATCGACTTGGATGACAGCCAATAAACTTACGCTTAACACTGACAAAACCTACTATATTATGTTTGGTAGCAGAGCAGGAGATGCACAAATTAACATTAAGATTGACAACACTCTAATTACCAGAAATAATGGGGGAAAATTCCTAGGCTTATACCTTGACAACAACCTGAATTTCAGCACCCATATCCAGCATATAGCCAAAAAAGTATCCAAAACGGTTGGGATCCTCTCCAAGATACGATACTACGTGCCGCAAAATGCCCTTCTCACACTATACCACTCATTTATCCATACCTCACCTATGCTATTTGTGCTTGGGGATCAACTGCAGCAACACACCTAAAGCCAATAATAACCCAACAAAAAGCTGCAGTAAGAATAATCACTAAATCCCATCCCTGGCAACACACCCCCCACTCTTCATAGATCTAAACTTGCTCCCAGTTCAGTACATCCACACTTACTACTGTGCAATCTATATCTACAGGGCCTTAAACTCTAATATCAACCTTGACCTAAAACGCTTTCTTGATAGTTGTGACAGAACCCACAGGCATAACACCAGACACAAACATCTCTACGACATTCCCCGTGTCCGACTAAACCTTTACAAAAATTCAATGTATGTCAAAGGCCCTAAAATCTGGAATACCCTACCTGAGAACTCTAGAACTGCAGACACATTCATCACCTTCAAAACTACCATTAGAAAACATCTTATCTCCCTGATACACCCCGTCAACTAACTACACGAATACCACCTGGTGGTTCACACTTACACTCACTCACTCATTTGACCATAAACGGAAATATTAATCTCAGTCTTAAAATAATGAATCCTGTGATACTCCAATACTGAAACTATGTACTGTGCCAAAACAAAAGCGTTCACATTGCTAAACTCACAAACTAGTATTTAGTCACTTAGCCATAATACCAACTTACCTCATAATTTGTAATATTTTACAATTAAGAATAAAACTAAGTATGCCCGAAATGCCTAGCCATGCTAAGCGTTCTAGTGGTACACTCTGTAATCACAATTTTACTACATGTAAACCAAACAATAACCAAATTTCTGTAAACTCAGCATTGTAATCCTTATAGAGAATAAACTTTGATTTACTTCTTCCCAATTCCTTCACTCCCTTTCCCTCTCCCTCCACTCACCCATCTCCCACTCTCCCTCCACCCTCTCCCCCTCTACTTCCCCACTAATTTCAGCAGGCCTACTGGGCCATGCGAGGCAGGTCCAAGTCTCCTACCGGCTTAAACCAATGCCCCAACCTAGTCAGGTCAGGTCAGGTCATATTCACTTAAGGAAGGAACACGGCAACTGACCTAGTAGCACAAGCTAGTCAGGTTCAACTCACATCCACCCACACCCACTCATATAATTATCTAACCTATTTTTAAAATACGCAACGTTTTAACCTCTATAATTGTACTCGGGAGTTTGTTCCACTCATCCACATCTCTATTACCAAACCAGTGCTTTCCTATGTCCTTCCTGATTCTGAATTTTTCCAACTTAAATCCATTGCTGCGACTCCTGTCTAGGCTAGACATTTTCAGCACGTTATTTACATCCCCATTATTTATTCCTGTCTTCCATTTGCACACCTCAATCATAGCCCCCTAATTCTACGCCTTTCGAGAGAGTGCAGATTCAGGGCCCTCAGTCTATCCTCATAGGGAAGATTTCTGATACATGGGATCAACTTTGTCATCCTTCTCTGTACGTTTTCCAGAGCAATTACATCCATTCTGTAATACGGTGACCAAAACTGTGCAGCATAATCTAAATGAGGCCTAACTAAGGATATATAGAGTTGAAGAACAACCTGAGGACTCCTATTATTTATGCTTCTTGATATGAAGCCAAGGATTCTGTTAGCTTTATTGCGAACACTTATGCACTGTTGTCTTGGTTTCAGATTACTGCTAACCAGAACTCCTAAATCTTTTTCGCAATCCGTAATATTAACATCTACATTATTTAGTTTACATGTGGCATGGTTATTTTCCTGTCCAACATTTAGAACTTTGCATTTGTCTATATTAAACTGCATCTGCCACTTCTCCGACCACTGCATCAGTCTATTCAGATTTTCCTGGAGTGCTCTAATGTCCTCGTCAGAATGAATTCGACGGCCTATTTTGGTGTCATCGGCAAACTTGCTGATGTCGCTCTTTATGCCCTCATCAATGTCGTTTATGTAGATTGTGAACAAGGGACCCAACACTGATCCCTGTGGAACACCGCTCGTGACTCTTCCCTACTCTGATTTCTGCCCATTTATGCAACCTCTCTGCTGCCTATTTGTCAACCATGCCTCTATCCAGGAAAAAAAATTCTCCTCCTATTCCATGTACATTAATTTTCCTCAATAGTCTCTGATGTGGGACCCTGTCAAAAGCCTTATTGAAGTTCATATACACAATATCATATTCATTACCATGATCTACCTCCTCAAATACCTTAGTGAGAAAAGTCAATAAATTCGTAAGGCAGGAACGCCCCTTTATAAAACCAAACAGATTCGTTGATTAATTTATGCTTTTCAAGGTGGCTACGAACTGCCTCGGCAATTATTGATTCCTTAAATTTTCCCACTATGGAGGTTATGCTTATTGGTCTATAGTTCGAAGCCAAGGACCTGTCACCTGCCTTGTAAATAGGTATCACATTTGCCATTTTCCACTTATCTGGCACCATGCCAGTTTGTAGTGATATGTTGAAAAGATTAGCCAAAGGTTTGCAAAGTTCCTTTTTACATTCCTTTAGAACCATTGCATTAGAAGCTGTGATGACCCAGCAGTGGTCCAGTTGGTGATGGACCAGCAGTGGTTCAGTTGACGATGGACCAGCAGTGGTCCAGTTGGTGATGGACCAGCAGTGGTCCAGTTGGTGATGGACCAGCAGTGGTTCAGTTGACGATGGACCAGCAGTGGTCCAGTTGGTGATGGACCAGCAGTGGTTCAGTTGACGATGGACCAGCAGTGGTCCAGTTGGTTATGGACCAGCAGTGGTCCAGTTGGTGATGACCAGCAGTGGTCCAGTTGGTGATGGACCAGCAGTGGTCCAGTTGGTGATGGACCAGCAGTGGTCCAGTTGGTGATGGACCAGCGGTGGTCCAGTTTGTGATTGGCCAGCAGTGGTCCAGGTGGTGATGGATAAGCGGTGGTCCAGGTGGTGATGGACCAGCGGTGGTCCAGGTGATGGACCAGCGGTGATCCAGGTGGTTATGGACCAGCGGTGGTTCAGGTGGTGATGGACCAGTGGTGGTCCAGTTGGTGATGGACCAGCAGTGGTCCAGTTGGTGATGGACCAGCGGTGGTCCAGTTTGTGATTGGCCAGCAGTGGTCCAGGTGGTGATGGATCAGCGGTGGTCCAGGTGGTGATGGACCAGCGGTGGTCCAGGTGATGGACCAGCGGTGATCCAGGTGGTTATGGACCAGCGGTGGTTCAGGTGGTGATGGACCAGCGGTGGTCCAGGTGATTATGGACCAGCGGTGGTCCAAGTGGTGATGGACCACAGGTGATCCACGTGGTGATGGACCAGCAGTGATCCAGGTGATGATGGACCAGCAGTGGTACACTGAAAATCTCTGTTCCACAAGGCGCAGTACTCGCCCCCATCCTGTTCCTCATCCTCATATCAGACATAGACAGAGATGTAATCCACAGCACCGTATCATCCTTAGCAGACGATACTTGGATCTGTATGAGATTGTCATCTGTTGAGGACACTGTTACTCTCCAAGATATAAACCAAGTTTTCCAATGAGGAACGGAAAACAATATGATGTTCAATGTCGACAAATTCCAACTAACAGGTTATGGAAAACTGGAGGAAATAATAGCTAGAACTGAGTATACTACAAACTCCAATCACACAATAGAGCAGAAAAGTAGTGTGAAGGACCTGGGAGTGGTAATGTCGGAGGATCTCACCTTCTAGGATCACAACAGTGTCACTACCACATCTGCGAGGAAAATGATGGAATGGATAATGAGAACCTTGAAAACAAGAAATGCCAAGCCATTGATGATCCTTTTTAAATCACTTGTTCTTTCTAGACTGGAATACTGTTCTACATTAATATTTCCATTCAAGACATGAAATCAGAGATCAAGAGAATGTACAAAGTAGATTTACTGCACATATAGTTCCGTGAAACACCTAAATTATTGGGAATGCTTGGAAGCACTTGACTTGTACTCACTGGAGCGCAGGCGAGAGAGATACATCATAATCTACATCTGGAAAATCCTCGAGGGACTAGTCCCAGATCTTCACACAGAAATCACTCCGCACGAAAGCAAAAACTGAACAGACAGTACACGTCATGATGGACCAGCAGTGGTACACGTCATGATGGACCAGCAGTGGTACACGTCATGATGGACCAGCAGTGGTACACGTCATGATGAATCAGCAGTGGTACACATCATGATGGACCAGCAGTGGTACACGTCATGATGGACCAGCAGTGGTACACATCATGATGGACCAGCAGTGGTACACGTTATGATGGACCAGCAGTGGAACACGTTATGATGGACCAGCAGTGGTGCACGTCATGATGGACCAGCAGTGGTACAAGTTATGATGGACCAGCAGTGGTACACGTCATGATGGACCAGCAGTGGTACACGTTATGATGGACCAGCAGTGGAACACGTTATGATGGACCAGCAGTGGTACAAGTTATGATGGATCAGCAGTGGTGCACGTCATGATGGACCAGCAGTGGTACAAGTTATGATGGACCAGCAGTGGTACACGTCATGATGGACCAGCAGTGGTACAAGTTATGATGGACCAGCAGTGGTACACGTCATGATGGACCCTTCCCTAAAACTGAATTTGGTCCATTGTGGTAATTGCTTCACGTCAGTACTGCACGAGAGAAGTGTGGAGTGGGCAATGAGAGGGAGGAGGCGTGAAGTGGGCAGGTGAGAGGGAGGTGTGGATGAGGCAGTGACAGGGAGGGGGTATGGAGGGGGGCAGTGAGAGGGTGGAGGTGTAGAGTGGGCAGTGAGAGGGAGGAGGTTTGGAGGGGCAGTGACAGGGAAAAGGTGAAGAGGAAGAGGTGGGGGTGTGGAGCATGTGGTGGGGAGTGGAGGGAGTGGTGTGGTGTGCTGGGGAGTGGAGGGAGCGGTATGGTGTGCTGGGGAGTGGAGGGAGCGGTGTAGTGTGGTGGGGAGTGGAGGGAGCAGTGTGGTGTGGTGGGGGTATGGCAGCACCGGTGGGAGATATAAAGTGGGGCTCTGGAAACTGCTGTGTAAGTGACAGTGGGAGAGACATGTCAGGAATAAGCTGTCAGTGTACACACACACACACACACACACACACACACACACACACACACACACACACACACACACACACACACACACACACACACACACACACACACACACACACACACACACACACACACTGCTGCAGCATATGGGCGCCTAGCAAACCTCAGAACAGCATTCCGACATCATAATAAGGAATCATTCAGGACCCTGTACACCGTGTATGTTAGGCCCATATTGGAGTATGGGGCACCAGTTTGGAACCCACACCTAGCCAAGCACGTGAAGAAACTAGAGAAAGTGCAAAGGTTTGCAACAAGACTAGTCCCAGAGCTAAGAGGTATGTCCTACGAGGAGAGGTTAAGGGAAATCAACCTGACGACACTGGAGGACAGGAGAGATAGGGGGGACATGATAACGACATACAAAATACTGAGAGGAATTGACAAGGTGGACAAAGACAGGATGTTCCAGAGATTGGACACAGTAACAAGGGGACACAGTTGGAAGCTGAAGACACAGATGAATCACAGGGATGTTAGGAAGTATTTCTTCAGCCACAGAGTAGTCAGTAAGTGGAATAGTTTGGGAAGCGATGTAGTGGAGGCAGGATCCATACATAGCTTTAAGCAGAGGTATGATAAAGCTCACGGCTCAGGGAGAGTGACCTAGTAGCGATCAGTGAAGAGGCGGGGCCAGGAGCTCGGACTCGACCCCCGCAACCTCAACTAGGTGAGTACAACTAGGTGAGTACACACACACACACACACACACACACACAGGAGGGTTAAGGAAGACATGATAACAACATACAAAATACTGCGTGGAATAGAGAAGGTGAACAGAGACAGGATGTTCCAGAGATAGGACACAGAAACAAGGGGACACAATTGGAAGGTGAAGACCCAGATGAGTCAAAGGGATGTTAGGAAGTATTTCTTCAGTCATAGAGACCTAACCCCCAGCCATTGTGAAAATCCGGATTCAGTTAAAGACTCCTCCACAGCCACCAACGCCATAGCCCCTAGTACAGATGTAGTAGGGGAGTCCTCTTCCAGGAAAAATGTTGGTGCCATGACAACAGATGGTGGTGTCTCTGGTTTGGCTATGGAGGACTGTAGTGCAGCTCTAGGGCCTTCACAGATTAGGAACACATCCAGCATGAATTGTACCCAGCCAAAAACAAAATGGTGCAAATTCTATGTTTTGGGCATCTGTAAACACGGAATATCAGGGAAAATGAATGGGGCATGCAACTTCAAGCATCCCAAAAAATGCCGTGACCTCCTGTCTAAGGGAGTGTGTCGTTCTACCTAACAATATAACAATATCAAAACCAACAAATTCTGATCACAATCTAATCGAAGTCCAGACTTGCATGCACAGGAGTCCTGATCGGCAAATGCATACAGCTATGAGGGTACTTTTACCAAATTCAACTTCAATAACAAGAACATCATCTGGGATCGGGTAAACTATGCCCTAAATGAAACATGCTGGGAGGACTCACGAAATCGTAATGACACGACTGCAAACAAACCATACCACAGGTGGGGATAGAACCCACGATCAGAGACTCTCAAAACTCCAGACCGTCGCGTTAGCCACTGGACCAGCTAGCCACAATAAGATTCGTCCAACTAGGTATATTTCTGCACCACAGGAAGGTTAGCATATTCACCACTGTGACCACAAATGCAAGTTTTTACAGACGAATCTCCAGCTAGCGTGGCCGTGATGAACTCTAGCTCAAGTCCTCTCAAAGCCATTAACATGACTAATGAAATCATAATGACATGATTGCAAACAAACCATGCCACGGGCGGAGATAGAACCTGCGATCAGAGAGTCTCAAAACTCCAGACCGTCGCATTAGCCACTGGGCCAGCTAGCCACAATAAAATTCGTCCAACTTGGTATATTTCTACACCATAGAAAAGTTAGCAGAGGCACCACTGTGACTACAAATGCAAGTGGTGCCTATGCTAATCTTCCTATGATGTAGAAATATACCTAGTTGGACGAATCTTATTGTGGCTAGCTGGTCCAGTGGCTAACGTGACGGTCTGGAGTTTTGAGACTCTCTGATTGCGGGTTCTATCCCCGCCAGTGGTATGGTTTTTTATGCTGGGAGGATATCTTAAATTTCATGGACCCTAACAAATGCCTCGAAAAGATCACCCTCCTGGTAGCTGAAGTATGTTCAAGGTATATTCCTATAAGACAAGAGAAAAGAAGAAGTAAACTGGAGAGAGAGAGACGTTCCCTCTACAGGAGAAGACGAAGAATCATTGAGCTCCTCAAGAATGCCAGATTATCTGATACACGGAAGGAAGTGCTAACCAGAGAAGTGGAAAATATTGAGCTAAAGTTAAAGGACAAATACACGATCCAGGAGAGACAAGAGGAGCTAAAAGCGATTAATGAAATTGAAAGAAATATGAAATATTTGTTTTCATATGCCAAAAACAAGTCAAAAATCACTAGTATAGGCCCCTGCTCAGACAAGACGGATCCTACACAGACGACAACAAAGAAATGAGGGAGATACTGAAATCGCAATATGACTCAGTGTTCAGCGAGCCAATCTAAACAAGTTTTTCATGAATGAGCCTCAAAACCCTGCCAATGTAGGCCAGATTTATGACATAACCCTAACTCCACTAGACTTTGAGAAAGCCATCGACGACATGCCCATGCACTCAGCCCCAGGCCCAAAATCGTGGAACTCGGTGTTCATTAAAAACTGCAAGAAACCCCTCTCACGGGAACTAAGTTTACTATGGAGAAGGAGCTTAGACACAGGCGAGATTTCACAGTCACTAAAAATAACAGATATAGCCCCACTCCATAAAGGTGGCAGCAGAGTAGTAGTTAAGAATTATAGAAAAATATCTTTAACATCCCACATCATAAAAATCTTTGAAAGAGTTCTAAGAAGCAGGATAGCAAACCACCTGGACTCCCAAAAATTGCACAACCAAGGGCAACATGGGTTCACAGCAGGTCGCTCCTGCCTCTCGCAACTGCTAGACCACTATGATATGGTCCTAGATGCACTGGAAAACAAACAGAATGCAGATGTAGTATACAGAGACTTTGCAAAAGGCTTTGACAAGTGCAACCAAAGTGTAATAGCACACAAAATGCATGCTAAAGGGATAACCGGCAAAGTAAGCAGATGGATGTTCAACTTTCTAACTAATCGCACACAAAGAGTAGTGGTAAACAGAGTTAAATCAGATGCTGCCATACTTGCACCTATCCTGTTCTTTATTCTCATATCAGACATAGACAGAGATGTAAACCACAGCACCGTATCATCTTTTGCAGACGATACTAGGATCTGCATAAGAGTGTCATCCATTGAGGACACGGCAAAGCTCCAAGAATATATAAACCAAGTTTTCCAATGGGTAGCAGAGAACAATATGATGTTCAACGAAGACAAATTCCAACTACTCCGTGTTGCAACCCCTGAATGGGTTACAATGATTATTATGTATATATATATATAATGTATATTACCTTTTCATTTAATTTTATATTGCTTATATTTGCGATAATAGCTAAATCGTAAATGTATGACTTTATATTATTATTTGACTGTTATATTGTTATTTGACTTATGTTGTTAGGATGTACATAATATGTGCTCAGTTCAAGTCTTGATTGTCAAACTACTGTAATTATCGCTTGTCCCTCGTTATACTGCCGGCTTCTGAGCTGTGCTGTCCACGGGGCTATCACGTGATCGAGGGGGGGTGTCCTCACCTCTCGTGAAGTATGCAGTCTGCTCTAGACTCTCTTGGTGGTTGGACAGATTGTCTGTCTCATTATTCTTGTTAGTTCTGTAGAACTCTGTTCACAGAACATTGTATAGACTTAGTGATTTTCGACGTTGTACTGAGGTTGTGTGTCGCTTAGACACTCTGAACATCTCAGGTCCTTAGCTATAGCTTCTGACCTAATTTTGTACTGGTTTCTGTGTATTGTCACAGTCGGGTTTTTCCTATGCTGAACTTAGTTTCAGTAGTATGGGAGTTTTGTAACTTTTGTGGAGGATCTGTTGATGGTCCCTACTTAGTGTCGTTATATTATCTCCTTGATCCTGATTGTGTCGCAGTCGCTTGTTATATGGCTATTGGGCCTAGCATTCTTTTCATTGTTCAAGCAGACTGTTCTGGTTGCCAGTCGGTCAAGAAGTTAGTTTATGTGAGGAATTTGTCAGTCACTTGTTTAAGTCTAGTCGAGTCGTGAGACATAGTGAACTACTTAGAGCACTTACACACATACACACTTACTTGTACATATTTGTAATATCTTATTAAATGTTAATGTACCAGAAGGTACTTAAGAATTATAAATGTGATATGTGCTTTCAGCACAATAATATTGTACTCGAGAGATTGATTTTATTTTCATTGCTGTGTTTAATTTACTTTGATAATATACCTCTAGACTTAATAAATTTATTAAATTTTAATTTCTCTAGTTAGTAGCCTACCAGTTGTAATCCTGAAGCACTATTGAATAATACTCAATTTTAATGGATAATTGGACAAGGATACTGACTACTTGTTACGAAAACCCAGTAACAGGCTGGATGCTAGAAGGGCAGTCCTTTCTAGTATTCACTGGAGATCTCTAAGCTTTTAGAATCGCATTTTTTGTAACAAATGGGGGCCTGTCTGGGATGCTCTTGATCCATGGTGTTGGAAAAATTGTCCAGTTTGACATACTAGTACTTCTATGATCAAACACTTTGAGTACTTTCCTAATCTGAAGACTTTGAGTTTAGTCTTGTACAACATACCAGGTGGATGTATGTACCTGACTGAGTCTCTTGATCCAAGGAGATGGAAATACTGTTTATGAGTTCTAACTCTAAGACAACCAACACTAAAATTCCTATCAGGATTATAGTTTCCAATAATCACTCTCTCGTAGTACAATTATTTTTGTGATGTATGCCAAAGTGAAACAGTTAATTGATACTCTGACTTTGTCTGAGTTAAGTACATTAAAACTTCAGACGTGTTGGCAAGTAGCCAAGTATCTCGGTGTGACGTATAACAGGAATTACACCGCAGAAACTGTCAGAGCATTAATTAAAGATATATTGTTTCCTGCTCATACAGATATGTCTGATTATGATTCAGATTCAGAAAGTCTAGTGTCACAATTAGGAAGTATGACTCTATTTGAAATTGAAGAAAGAGCAACTAGAGCAGAAGTGAGCCTAGTGTCTGAGCCTAGTGTAGCTCAGTTCTCGCTCGCTCCTTCCTTCACTGACACTATAGTACAGAGTATAGCTGGTAGTATGACACAGCCTAATACTAGTACAGTGTATGATACACCTGTATCTACTTATCCTAGACCAGATCTAGACAATCTAGAGATGGCTGGACGAAGTGTCCGACCTAAGGACCGTCCAGACCATGTTAATTTCCCTACTCCTCCATTACCCACTGGTCCTATCTCTCAGGAACAGTTTGAGAGGTTAGAACGCCTCATTATGTTGCAGACTGCACAAATAGAGGCTCAGAGGAAATTGAACGAAGAAGATTTCCAGAGAGAAAATGTTCGTCTGGGAAGACAACAGACTGATAGATCACAGGACACATTTAATGTGCAGAAAGCTGCATCCATGGTTCCTAAGTTTTTTGAAAGTGACTTAGACACATATTTTGATGTGTTTGAGAACCAGGCACGTGCAATGAATTGGCCACGTAAGCACTGGGCAACATTGTTGCATACTGCTTTGACGGGAAGAGCTCAAACCTGTACTGCAGCTTTGCCATTTACCAAGTACATTAGTTATGACGCTGTCAAACAAACAATTCTAGAGACGTATAACTTGTTACCTGTAAGTTATCAAAGAGCATTTCGTACGTTACAACGACGACAAGATCAAACTTGTGTAGAGTTTGCTCGTGAGAAAAAAGTTGCATTTCAGAGGTGGTGTAGGTCTGCCAAGTGTAACAACTACAACAGTCTTGTTCAGTTGTTACTACATGAAGAGTTTAACAACTGTATGTCTGCTGACATACAAGAATATCTGATCGATCATACTACCTCGGATATTCTGGAAACTGCAGCATTAGCAGACAATTACAAGATTTCTCACAAACTTGTACGTACTAAAACACAGAGAAACAAGGTAACTAAAAATTGTCCTAGAAGTTAGCAACCTAAATCAACTGCTCATTGCCGGCCTGATGTACCTGCTACTGTAACTTCTCGTACCTTTACCAGGAAAACTCACAATCCTGAATCTGTCTCTGTGGCTAGACAGAAATCTGATATCGAGAAGAAGAAAGTTAAATGTACCTATTGTAACAGAAAAGGACATGCTAGAGAGTATTGCTATAAGTTAGAAAGAGATACGAGATACAGTCCTTCGGCTGCCACCCCCACTCACGTCGTATCCTCTTCCGAGCAACAAAGACACCAAAAGCCTAGCAATGCCTCTGATCCTACTGTTTTAGATAATGTTACTCAGGATAGATGACTAGCGTCAGAAAGTGTATCTGACGAAAAGATTCGTTCAGCGATGAGTCCTTACTTTTCGAGAAAGTAGGATTTGACGAATCACATCTAACTGAGATAATTTCTTTCAGAGACACTGGCAGTTATCTCACGTTATTAAGAGAAGATGCACTGCCCATAACTGACGATACCTATTGCAAGATAGATGTATTGTTAGAAGCCTATGGAGGGGCTGTTATAAAAGTACCTTTGCACAAAGTTTATATTGAAACAAGCTATTATACTGGTTATATTTCAGTGGGTATATCCAGTGGTGTATTTCCCATCAGGTCAGTGGACTTGTTGATAGGGAACGATATCCTTCATGCTGGTATATGCAAAGAACCACTTGTGATTGATAATAACACTGATGATAATTATGCCATTGAAGCTTGTAGAGAGAAACCTATTTTATTTCCTCTCAGCGCAATTACTAGAGCTATGTCAAAGATTCAACAACCACCCTTGTCTCCTGTTGAGTTAGTTGATGACAATGATTTGGGGTTGAATATGTTGTTTAGTGATGCTCTGCGCCCAGGATCATTAACACTGACTCCCCCCAGTCATCAACCTAGTCAGGACACAACTGACGTTAAATTTCTTACTCATGATGATTTAATCAAGGATCAGTTTGTTGATCAGTCACTGGAAAAACTGAGAGATATAGCAGTTACTGAGAGTGAAGCAAAGGATCTCGATAATTGTTACTATTATAGTAACGGTGTACTGATGGAGAAAAATACATGTAGGTTGTCAGCTGATAGTGTTTCCACCACAGTCAAGCATTTAGTAGTGTTACCAGTTACATTTCGTGAACAAGCCATTGATTTTGCTCACAATAGTCCCATAGGAGGACATTTGGGTGTCAAGAAGACACTCGGTAAACTGGCAAAACATTTTACTTGGCCTAAAATGAGGGAAACAGTAGCTGATCCTGTGCGACGTTGCCACGTGTCAAGTGACAGGCAAGCCAGCACACACACCTCCACCTACACCTCTCACTAAGAGCTCTAGTAGCAAAGTTCAGTTCATCTGGACTAGACATTGTTCAGACTCGTTCAAAAGGTTGAAGCATCTGCTATCCTCTGCTCCTGTGTTGAAGAGTCCTAATTTCAATCTTCCCTTCTTTTTACATATAGATGCGAGTGGTTATGCAGTGGGTGCTGTGCTACTCCAACAGTCAACATCCACTGATATTCTCCATCCTATATGTTACTATTCATCTAAGCTTAAACGACACCAGAAAAATTATGCCACTATTGAGAAAGAGGCTCTAGCTCTTGTGGTGTCCTTGGAACATTTTGACGTGTATTTGGGCACTTCCCCATTTAAAATTAGCGTTTTTTCAGACCACAATCCACTCACCTACATAAACACTATGAAAAGTGAGGTGGGCCCTCAGAATCCAACCTTATTCTATTAGTATAAAACACATTAGTGGTCATTGTAATGTAATTGCTGACGCTCTGTCTCGTCCTTAATAATTATCAGTTACATTAAATTAACGTAATTTTAATGCCCAAATACCTTTTGTTACTTGCTATGTCAAATTCAGTAAAGTAACTTAATCCCTCCAGCCCATATTAACTATATATACTCATGTCATGTCTAATTATTATATTTATGTATTCACAGTATTGTTGTGTGAGGAGGAGACAAGCTGAGTGTTGAGTGGGTAGTGTCGTGTGGGTGATGTACTGCGTGACGCAACACTGTCCTGTCGCAGACCCTCCCCTCACTACACACCTTAAGCTGTTTCATACTCAGATGTTCATACTGCCTCGCATTCCACAACCACTACTTAAGAGTGGAATGCAGTCTCCTCTACTATGATCGAGCCTCAGTGCCCTGCTCGTCTACGCTATCCTGTCTCTACACTGATGTATATAACCACAAGTATGCAGATACGATACTGTGTACTGCCCTAGTACTAGGGGCATATCCTAGTGACGGACGCTGTGAAATTGTAGAGGTGCTTGGCACAAGAGAGACTTAGATTAATATTTATATTAAATTGTATCGATATGAGTAATCAGTAATAATGTGAAAGACATTAACGCAACTCCTAGTGCGACCGTCTGTCGTGTTGGGGGGGTGTTGCAACCCCTGAATGGGTTACAATGATTATTATGTATATATATATAATGTATATTACCTTTTCATTTAATTTTATATTGCTTATATTTGCGATAATAGCTAAATCGTAAATGTATTACTTTATATTATTATTTGACTGTTATATTGTTATTTGACTTATGTTGTTAGGATGTACATAATATGTGCTCAGTTCAAGTCTTGATTGCCAAACTACTGTAATTATCGCTTGTCGCTCGTTATACTGCCGGCTTCTGAGCTGTGCTGTCCACGGGACTATCACGTGATCGAGGGGGGGTGTCCTCACCTCTCGTGAAGTATGCAGTCTGCTCTAGACTCTCTTGGTGGTTGGACAGATTGTCTGTCTCATTATTCTTGTTAGTTCTGTAGAACTCTGTTCACAGAACATTGTATAGACTTAGTGATTTTCGACATTGTACTGAGGTTGTGTGTCGCTTAGACACTCTGAACATCTCAGGTCCTTAGCTATAGCTTCTGACCTAATTTTGTACTGGTTTCTGTGTATTGTCACAGTCGGGTTTTTCCTATGCTGAACTTAGTTTCAGTAGTATGGGAGTTTTGTAACTTTTGTGGAGGATCTGCTGATGGTCCCTACTTAGTGTCGTTATATTATCTCCTTGATCCTGATTGTGTCGCAGTCGCTTGTTATATGGCTATTGGGCTTAGCATTCTTTTCATTGTTCAAGCAGACTGTTCTGGTTGCCAGTCGGTCAAGAAGTTAGTTTATGTGAGGACTTTGTCAGTCACTTGTTTAAGTCTAGTCGAGTCGTGAGACATAGTGAACTACTTAGAGCACTTACACACATACACACTTACTTGTACATATTTGTAATATCTTATTAAATGTTAATGTACCAGAAGGTACTTAAGAATTATAAATGTGTTATGTGCTTTCAGCACAATAATATTGTACTCGAGAGATTGATTTTATTTTCATTGCTGTGTTTAATTTACTTTGATAATATACCTCTAGACTTAATAAATTTATTAAATTTTAATTTCTCTAGTTAGTAGCCTACCAGTTGTAATCCTGAAGCACTATTGAATAATACTCAATTTTAATGGATAATTGGACAAGGATACTGACTACTTGTTACGAAAACCCAGTAACAGGCTGGATGCTAGAAGGGCAGTCCTTTCTAGTATTCACTGGAGATCTCTAAGCTTTTAGAATCGCGTTTTTTGTAACACTCCGTTATGGAAAACTGGAGGAAATAATAACTAGGACTGAGTATACTACAAACTCCAATCACACAATAGAGCAGAAAAGTAATGTGAAGGACCTGGGTGTGGTAATGTCCGAAAACCTCACCTTCAAGGACCACAATAACGTCCCTATCACATCTGCTAGGAAATTGATAGGATGGATAATGAGAACATTCAGGACAAAAGATGCTAAGCCAATAATGATCTTTTTTAAATCACTTATTCTCTCTAGGCTGGAATGCTGCTGTACATTAACATTCCCATTCAAGGCAGGTGAAATTGCAGAACTAGAGAATGTACAGAGAACCTTTACTGCACGTATAAGTTCCATCAAACACCTTAACTACTGGGAGCGCCTGGAAGCACTTGACTTGTACTCACTAGAGCACAGGCGAAAGATATAATCTACACCTGGAAGATTCTGGAAGGACTGGTCCATAATATGCACACAGCAATCACTCCATATGAAAGCAAAAGACTTGGCAGGCGATGCAACATACCCCTAGTGATAAGTAGAGGCATCAGTAGTACACTACGAGAAAACGCAATAAGTGTCTGGGGTCCAAGACTGTTCAATTGCCTCCCACCAGCAATAAGGGGCATTACGGGAAGACCCCTGGTAGTCTTCAAGAGGGAGCTGGACAGATACCTAAAGACGGTGCCGGATCAGCCAGGCTGTGGTTCGTACATTGAATTGCGTGTGGCCAGCAGTAACAGCCTGGTTGATCAGGCCCTGATCCGCCGGGAGGCCTGGTCGTGGACCGGGCCGCGGGGGCGTTGATCCCCGGAATGTCCTCCCGGTAGACTCCAGGTAGAGTTGTTAGGGAGTGGAATAGCCTAGCAAGTGAGGGAGTGGAGGCAGGAACCATACATACCTGGAGTCTACGTGGAGGACATTCCGAGGACCAACGCCCCCGAGGCCGCTTCCTCCTCACCCCACATACCCAAGTAGAGATTCTACTATGCTGGATGAATAAGTCACTACAAAACTCACCTCTGACTTGCTGAAATAGCCATACTGAGCTGAATGATGAGACTTGCAGACACGACATATCAGGACAACTCATAGAGAGACGGATGCTGCTTGTACTGAGCGATGAAGTAGATACCATCTTCAAATCTCTTCCTTCCTCTCCCCAGGCAAACAGCCACTGTGACCATTGCAAGCCACCAATTATAATCAATCTAAATTGGTTATATCTCTGGTAGCTGTGAATGATAAGGCTTCAGAGGCATGTTGCTTTATTGGTTCCTATACACAGGGAGTGTTTAAATTGCCCTGGGGCCCAACCTGCTGGGCCCCTGCTGCAAGGGAGATAGGAGCACAGTTGTTGTCTCTAGGCTGTTGGGTACATGAGTGACAGCAAGGCAGGTCCGGGTATGCCTACCTCGAGGACTGACTTCTGGCAGAAACTCTAGAAACTAGGCATGTTAACTTACTGTCTACAAGTGCTGTGATGTCTCTGGATGTCTCCTTGATTCTTTCATGCCACTCACATTTATTTGTTATTCCATCCATGTTCGTATACCAAACCTTCAACTTCTTTTCTCAACTTGTGGTCTGGGGAATACGTTAGGGTTGGGGAAGCGGGAAACCTGGCAAGGAACTATGGGGGGTTGATGTGAAGGTGGGGTTTGTGATGAGGGGGGTGGGGGCAGTGGGTACGGTGTGTGTGTGTGTGTGTGTGTGTGTGTGTGTGTGTGTGTGTGTGTGTGTGTGTGTGTGTGTGTGTGTGTGTGTGTGTGTGCGTGTGTGTGTGTGCTCACCTATTTGTATTCACCTGTTTGTGGTTGCAGGGGTCGATTCATAGCTCCTGGCCCTGCCTCTTCACTGTTTGCTACAAGGTCCTCTCTCTCCTTGCTCCATGAGCTTTATCAAACCTCAACTATATGACTGAAAAAATACTTCCCAGCATCCCTTTGAGTCATAGGAATCTTCAACTTCCCATTGTGACCCCTTGTTTCTGTGTCCCATCTCTGGAACATCCTGTCTTTGTCCACTTTGTCAATTTCATGTAGTATTTTGTATTTTGTTATCATGTCTCCTCTGGCCCTCCTGTCCTATAGCGTCGTCAGGCTGATTTCCCTAAACCTTTCTTCGTAGGACATTCCCCTGAGCTCCGGAATTAACCTTGTTGCAAACCTTTGCACTTTCTCTAATTTCTTGACGTGTTTGACCAGGTGTGGGTTCCAAACTGGTGCTACATACTCCAGTATGGGCCTGACGTACACAGTGTACAGTCTTGAACGATCCCTTACTAAGGTAAGGGAACGTTATTCTTAGGTTTGCCAGGCGCCCATATGCTGCAGCAGTTATCTGGTTGATGTGTGCTTCCGGAGGGTTGAATTTCAGAAGCCAGTTCCTGGACCACGTGTTCAGCCTGTCCAGGTCTCTTTGTAATCCTGCCTGATCCTCATCTGATTTAATTTTCCTCATTAACTTCACATCATCTGCGAACAGGGACATCATGTCATTCACATATGCCAAAAATAGCACTGGTCCTAAGACTGACCCCTGTGGGACCCTGTTCGTCACAGGCGCCCACTGTGATACCTCATCACGTACCATGACTAGCTGTTGTCTCCCTGTCAGGTATTCTCTAATCCATTGCAGTGCCCTTCCTGTTATTAGCACCTGATCCTCCAGCTTCTGCCATAATCCCGTGCGAGGAACTGTCAAAGGCTTTCCTGCAGCCCAGGAAAATGCAATCAACCCACCCATCTCTCTTATGTCTTACGTCTGTTACCTTGTGTTTGTGTGTGTGTGTGTGTGTGTGTGTGTGTGTGTGTGTGTGTGTGTGTGTGTGTGTACTCACCTAATTGTGGTTGCAGGGGTCGAGACTCAGCTCCTGGCCCCGCCTCTTCACTGATCGCTACTAGGTCCTCTCTCTCTCTGCTTCCTGAGCTGTATCATACCTCTTCTTAAAACTATGTATGGTTCCTGCCTCCACTACTTCACTTGCTAGGCTATTCCACTTCCTGACAACTCTTTGACTGAAGAAATACTTCCTAACGTCCCTGTGACTCGTCTGAGTCTTCAGCTTCCAGTTGTGACCCCTTGTCCCTGTGTCCCCTCTCTGGAACATCCTATCTCTGTCCACCTTGTCTATTCCCTGCAGTATCTTGTATGTCGTTATCATGTCTCCCCTGACCCTTCTGTCCTCCAGTGTCGTCAGTCCGATTTCCCTTAACCTTTCCTCGTACGACATTCCCTTGAGCTCTGGGACTAGCCTTGTTGCAAACCTTTGTACTTTCTCTAACTTCTTGACGTGCTTGACCAGGTGTGGGTTCCAGACTGGTGCTGCATACTCCAGTATGGGCCTAACATACACAGTGTACAGTGTCTTGAACGATTCCTTATTAAGGTATCGGAACGCTATTCTCAGGTTTGCCAGGCGCCCGTATGCTGCAGCAGTTATTTGGTTGATGTGTGCCTCCGGTGATGTGCTCGGTGTTATGGTCACCCTAAGGTCTTTCTCCCTGAGTGAGGTCTGTAGTCTTTGTCCACCTAGCCTATACTCTGTCTGCGGTCTTCTTTGCCCCTCCCCAATCTTCATGACTTTGCATTTGGCTGGGTTGAATTCGAGAAGCCAGTTCCTGGACCACATGTCCAGCCTGTCCAGGTCTCTTTGCAGTCCTGTCTCATCCTCGTCCGATTTAATTCTTCTCATCAACTTCACATCATCTGCGAACAGGGACACTTCAGAGTCTATTCCTTCCATCATGTCGTTCACATATATCAAAAATAGCACTGGTCCTAGTACTGACCCCTGTGGGACCCCGCTCGTAACAGGCGCGCACTGTGATACCTCTTCACGTACCATGACTCGTTGCTGCCTCCCTGTCAGGTATTCCCTGATCTATTGCAGTGCCCTCCCTTTTACATGCGCCTGATCCTCCAGCTTCTGCACTAATCTCTTGTGGGGAACTGTGTCAAAGGCCTTCCTGCAGTCTAGGAAAATGCAATCTACCCACCCCTCTCTCTCGTGTCTTACTTCTGTTACCTTGTCATAAAACTCCAGGAGGTTTGTGATACAAGATTTGCCTTCCATGAACCCATGCTGGTTTTCATTTATAATCTTGTTTCTTTCCAGGTGTTCGACCACTCTCCTCCTGATAATCTTCTCCATGACTTTGCACACAATACATGTCAGAGACACAGGTCTGTAGTTTAGCGCCTCGTTTCTGTTTCCTTTCTTAAATATGGGGACTACATTAGCTGTCTTCCATTTCTCAGGTAGTTGCCCAGTTTCAAGGGATGTGTTGAAGATTATGGTTAGAGGCATGCACAGCATCTCTGCACCTTCTCTAAGGACCCATGGGGAGATGTTGTCCAGTCCCATCGCCTTTGAGGTGTCAAGGTCACTTAGGAGCTTCTTCACCTTCTCCTCAGCTGTTCGTATGTCATCCAACACTTGCTGGTATATTCCCTCTTGATGTTCCCTTCTGTGCTGTCTTCCCACAGCCCTTCCTGTCTCTACTGTAAAAACTTCCTTAAATCTCCTGTTCAGCTCCTCACATACCTCCTGATCATTTCTTGTGAGTTCTCCACCTTCTGTCCTTAATCTGATCACCTGGTCTTTGACTGTTGTCTTCCTCCTGATGTGGCTATACAACAGTTTCGGGTCAGTCTTGATTCTCGATGCTATGTCATTTTCATACTGTCGCTGGGCCTCCCTCCTTACCTGTGCATACTCATTCCTGGCTCTGCGACTGATCTCCCTATTTTCGTGTGTTCTCTGCCTTCTGTACTTTTTCCATTCTCTATTGCACTTTGTTTTTGCCTCCTTACACCGTCGGGTAAACCAGGGGCTCGTTCTGGTCTTCCCGTTGTTACTGTTGCCCTTGGGAATAAACCTTTCCTCTGCCTACTTGCATTTTGTTGTTACATATTCCATCATTTCATTTACTGGCTTTCCTGCCAGTTCTCTGTCCCACTGGACCTCCCGCAGGAAGTTCTTCAACCCTATGTAGTCCCCTTTTTTATAGTCAGGCTTTTCCCATTCAACTCCTGTTATTCTCTCCACTTGCAGCTCTACTATGTATTTAAAGCACAGAACCACGTGGTCGCTAGCTCCTAGGGGACTCTCATACTTGATGTCCTCAATGTTTGAGCTGCCCAGGGTGAACACAAGGTCCAATCTTGCTGGTTCATCCTCCCCTCTCACTCTGGTAGTGTTCTTAACATGTTGGTGCATGAGGTTTTCCAGCACCACGTCCAACATCCTGGCTCTCCATGTTTCGGGACCCCCATGTGGCTCCAGGTTATCCCAGTCAATATGACTCAAGAAATCGTAATGACACGATTACAAACAAACCATACCCCCGGCCGGGATTGAACCCGCGGTCATAGAGTCTCAAAACTCCAGCCCGTCGCGTTAGCCACTAGACCAGCTAGCCACAATAAGATTCATCCAACTAGGTATATTTCTACACCATAGGAAGGTTAGCGCAGGCACCACTGTGACCACAAATGCAAGTTTTTACAGACGAATCTCCAGCTAGCGTGGCCGTGACGAACTCTAGCTCAAGTCCCTTCACTGCCGTCAACATGGCTCAAGAAATCGTAATGACACGATTGCAAACAAACCATACCCCCGGCCGGGATTGAACCCGCGGTCATAGATTCTCAAAACTCCAGCCCGTCAGTGAAGGGACTTGAGCTAGAGTTCGTCACGGCCACGCTAGCTGGAGATTCGTCTGTAAAAACTTGCATTTGTGGTCACAGTGGTGCCTGTGCTAACCTTCCTATGGTGTAGAAATATACCTAGTTGGATGAATCTTATTGTGGCTAGCTGGTCTAGTGGCTAACGCGACGGGCTGGAGTTTTGAGACTCTATGACCGCGGGTTCAATCCCGGCCGGGGGTATGGTTTATCCCAGTCAATCTCCCTGTGGTTGAAATCCCCCATAACCAGCAACTTTGCTCTGCTGGAGTGAGCTCTTCTTGCCACCTCAGCAAGTGTGTCCACCATTGCTCTGTTGCTCTCTTCATATTCCTCTCTTGGCCTCCTGCAGTTCTGTGGTGAATTATACATCACTGCAATGACCACTTTGTGTTCCCCAGACTGAAGTGTACCTGCTATGTAGTCTCTTTCTCCCGTCTCATCTATGCCTTCCATTTTCTCGAATTTCCATCTGTTTTTTTACGAGCAGAGCAACCCCACCTCCCCCCCTGCCCCTTCTATCTTTCCTCATGATCTGGTATCCTGGTGGGAAGATTGCATCTGTTATTGTCCCCGTGAGTTTTGTTTCTGTAACTGCTATGATGTCTGGGGACTTCTCATTGATTCTTTCTTGCCATTCCTCATGTTTATTCGTTAATCCATCTGCATTTGTGAACCAAACCTTCAACTTCTGTTCTAATACTGTAACTGTGGTGCGGGGGGGGTGGAAACAGAGGGATCGGTGTGTGATGGTTGGTTTGGATTGTTCAGTTGCCTTGGGGGTGTCGTGGCTGGAGTCCTTCTGCAGGTGTTTCTGGGGGGTGTGCTTGTCCTTCCATTTGATCCTGGGTTATTCTGCTCTCCTTTTTCATTTCCTCCCATTTCTTCTTTCGTTTTTGAACTCTCTCTTTCATCGTCTTCCTTTCGTCCTGTGTTCTGTCTCGATTGAGGTACACACTCCGGAACTCCTGCTTGCCTCTCAGCTGTGCTTTCTCCTGCAGGATCATGGTTCTGGTTGATTCTGCCTTGAAAATTACTTTTAGAAGCCGATTCCTTTTCTTTGTGAACCACCCAATTCTCCGAAAATTTGCCACCTGGGTCATGTCCCCCTCGCCTATCACCTTCATGATATCTTCAATCGCTTTTTTCTCCTCCTGCTTTCTTTCATCATAAGTTTCCCCTTTAGCTTCGTCTAGCCCATAGACAAACACAGATCTCTCCCTTTCCACCTCCCACTGTGACTCCCATTGCATCCTCTGATATGTTTTAGTTCCTTCCCGTGGAGTGTTCCTTCCTTCAGTCCCTTCCCTAGTTATGGCCTCTATGCTTCTAGGTTTGTCTTTCCTGCTCACCTGTTCCTGGCCCCCACAGGTATCTGGTATGTGTGTGTGTGTGTGTGTGTGTGTGTGTGTGTGTGTGTGTGTGTGTGTGTGTGTGTGTGTGTGTGTGTGTGTGTGTGTGTCTGTGTGTGTCTGTGTGTGTGTGTGTGTGTGTCTGTGTGTATGAGTGTCTGTGTGTGTGTGTGTAACTGAATAGGGAAAGATGCAGCATCGGAGAGAATCTTACCTTTTAAAGACAATAAAGTCTCCGGCTCATCATTATTATTTACTGAAACAAGTTTAACCTCTCTCACGTTATTAAAGTCACAACATTAACCACAGTGTAACACAACATTAACCACCGTGTGACACAACATTAACCACCGTGTGACACAACATTAACCAGCGTGTGACACATCAACCACCGTGTGACACAACATTAACCACGGTGTAACACAACATTAACCACCGTGTGACACAACATTAACCACCGTGTGACACAACATTAACTACCGTTTAACACAATATTAACCACCGTGTGACACAACATTAACCACCGTATAACACAACTACCGTGTGACACAACATTAACCACCGTTTAACACAACATTAACCACCGTATGACAGAAAATTAACCATCGTGTGACACAACATTAACAACCATGTAACACAACATTAACTATTGTGTAACACAACATTAACCACCGTTTGACACAACATTAACAACCATGTAACACAACATTAACCACCGTGTAACACAACATTAACTACCGTGTGACACATTAACCACAATGAGACACAACATTGACCACCACAACATCAACCACCGTGTGACACAACATTAACCACCGTGTGACACAACATCAACCACCGTGTGACACAGCATTAACCACCCTGTGACACAACGTTAACCACCGTGTGACACAACATCAACCATCGTGTGACACATCAACCACTGTGTGACACATCAACCACCGTGTGATACATCAACCAACGTGTGACACATTAACCATTGTGTGACACAATGTCAACCACCGTGTGACACATCAACCACCGTGTGACACATCAACCACTGTGTGACACATCAACCATAGTGTGACACAACATTAACCACCATGTGACACAACATTAACCATCGTGTGACACAACATCAACTACCGTGCGACACAACATCAACTACCGTGTGACACAACATTAACCACCGTGTGACACAACATCAACCACCGTGTGACACAACATCAACCACCGTGTGACACAACATCAACCACCGTTTGACACATCAACCACCGTGTGACACAACATCAGCCACCGTGTGACACATCAACCACCGTGTGACACAACATCAACCACCGTTTGACACAACATCAACCACCATTTGACACAACTACCGTGTGACACAACATCAGCCACCGTGTGACACAATATCAGCCACTGCGTGACACATCAACCACCGTGTGACACAACATCAACCACCGTTTGACACAACATCAACCACCGTGTGGCACGATATCGGCCACCGTGTGACACATCAGCCACCGTGTGACACAACATTAACCACCGTGTGACAGAACATCAACCACCGTGTGACACATCAACCACTGTGTTACACCACTTCAACCACCGTTTGACACAACATCAACCACCGTGTGACATAACATCAGCCACCGTGTGACACAACATTAACCACCGTGTGACACAACATCAACCACCGTGTGACACAACATCAACCACCGTTTGACACATCAACCACCGTTTGACACGTCAACCACCGTGTGACACAACATCAACCACCATGTGACACAACATCATCGACCGTGTGACACAACATCAGCCACCATGTGACACAACATTAACCACCGTGTGACACAACATTAACCACCGTGTGACACAACATTAACCACCGTGTGATACAACATTAACCACCGAGTGACACATTAACCATCTTGTGACACAACAACAGCCACCGTGTGACACAACATCAACTACCGTGTGACACAACATTAACCACCGTGTAACACAACATCAACCACCGTGTGACACATCAACCACCGTGTGACACAACATCAACCACCTTGTGACACAACATCAACCACCGTTTGACACATCAACCACCATGTGACAACATCAACCACCGTTTGACACAACATCAACCACCGTGTGACACAACAGCCACCGTGTGACACAACATCAACTACCGTGTGACACAACATTAACCACCGTGTGACACAACATTAACCACCGTGTGACACAACATTAACCACCGTGTGACACAACATTAACCATCGTGTGACACAACATCAACCACCGTGTGACACAACATCAGCCACCGTGTGACACAACATCAACTACCGTGTGACACAACATTAACCACCGTGTGACACAACATTAACCACCGTGTGACACAACATCAACTACCGTGTGACACAACATTAACCACCGTGTGACACAACATTAACCACCATGTGACACAACATTAACCATCGTGTGACACAACATCAACCACCGTGTGACACAACATTAACCACCGTGTGACACAACATTAACCATCGTGTGACACAACATTAACCACCGTGTGACACAACATTAACCACCGTGTGACACAACATCAACCACCGTGTGACACAACATCAACCACCGTGTGACACATCAACCACCGTGTGATACAACATCAACCACCGTGTGACACAACATTAACCACCGTGTGACACAACATCAACCACCGTGTGACACAACATCAACCACCGTGTGACACAACATTAGCCATCGTGTGACACAACATTAACCACCGTGTGACACAACATTAACCATCGTGTGACACAACATTAACCACCGTGTGACACAACATTAACCACCGTGTGACACAATATTAACCATCGTGTGACAACATTAACCACCGTGTGACACAACATTAACCATCGTGTGACACAACATTAGCCACCGTGTGACACAACATTAACCACCATGTGACACAACAACAACCACCGTGTGATGCAACATCAACCACCGTGTGACACAACATTAACCACCGTGTAACACAACATCAACCACCCTGTGACACAACATTAACCACCGTGTGACACAACATTAACCATCGTGTGACACAACATCAACCACCGTGTGACACAACATTAACCACCGTGTGACACAACATCAACCGCCGTGTGACACACCATCAACCACCGTGTGACACAACATCAACCACCGTATGACACAACATCAACCACCGTGTGACACAACATCAACCACCGTGTGACACAACATTAACCACCGTGTGACACAACATTAACCATCGTGTGACACAACATCAACCACCGTGTGACACAACATTAACCACCGTGTGACACAACATCAACCACCGAGTGACACACCATCAACCACCGTGTGACACAACATCAACCACCGTGTGGTACAACATAAACCACCTTGTGACACAACATCAACCACCGTGTGGTACAACATTAACCACCGTGTGACACAACATTAACCACCGTGTGACACACCATCAACCACCGTGTGACACAACATCAACCACCGTGTGGTACAACATAAACCACCGTGTGACACATCAACCACCGTGTGACACAACATTAACCACCGTGTGACACAACATCAACCGCCGTGTGGTACAACATTAACCACCGTGTGACACAACATCAACCACCGTGTGACATACCATCAACCACCGTGTGACACAACGTCAACCACCGTGTGGTACAACATTAACCACCGTGTGACACAACATTAACCACCGTGTGACACAACATTGACCACCGTGTGACACAACATTAACCACCGTGTGACACAACATCAACCACCGTGTGGTACAACATTAACCACCTTGTGACACAACATCAACCACCGTGTGACACACCATCAGCCACCGTGTGGCACAACGTCAACCACCGTGTGACACAACATCAACCACCGTGTGACACATCAACCACCGTGTGATACATCAACCACCGTGTAGTACAACATAAACCACCGTGTGACACAACATCAACCACCGTGTGACACAACATCAACCACCGTGTGACACATCAACCACCGTGTGATACAACATCAACCACCGTGTGACACACCATCAACCACCGTGTGACACACCATCAACCACCGTGTGACACAACATCAACCACCGTGTGACACAACATCAACCACCGTGTGACACAACATCAACCACCGTTTGACACAACATCAACCACCGTGTGACACAACATCAGCCACCGTGTGACACAACATCAACCACCGTGTGACACATTAACCACAGTGTGACACAACAGCCACCGTGTGACACAACATCAACTACCGTGTGACACAACATTAACCACCGTGTGACACAACATTAACCACAGTGTGACACAACATTAACCACCGTGTGACACAACATTAACCACCGTGTGACACAACATCAGCCACCGTGTGACACAACATTATCCACCGTGTGACACAACATTAACCACCGTGTGCCTCAACATCAACCACCGTGTGACACAACAACCACCGTGTGACACATCAACCACCGTGTGACACAACATCAACCACCGTGTGGTACAACAAGGGCTCTGGTGGCCTGGTGGTTAACGCTCTGGCTTCACACGGTGAGGGCCTGGGTTCGATTCCCAGCCAGAGTAGAAACATTGGACGTGTTTCTTTCCACCTGTTGTCTATGTTCCCCATCAGTAAAATGGGTACCTGGGTGTTAGTCGACTGGTGTGGGTCGCATCCTGGGACACTGACCTAAGGAGGCCTGGTCACAGACCGGGCCGCGGGGGCGTTGACCCCCGGAACTCACTCCAGATAAACTCCAGATAAACAACATCAACCACCGTGTGACACAACATCAACCACCGTGTGACACAACAACCACCGTGTGACACATCAACCATCGTGTGACACAACATCAACCACCGTGTGGTACATCAACCACCGTGTGACACAACATCAACCACCGTGTGGTACAAAGTTAACCACTGTGTGACACATTAACCACCGTGTGACACAACATCAACCACCGTGTGACACAACATCAACCACCGTGTGACACATCAACCACCGTGTGGTACAACATTAACCACCGTGTGACACCCGGTGTCGGACATGCGCACCACACTCTCCTTCACGCCGCTAACTTCCCGAAGGTTAACGACCACATCTCTTATAGACGCTCAAAATAATGTTAATGATAATGACCTCAAAATTTTAACGAGTTATAGAAATCTCTGACATAAACTAGACATCTGAGTCAGCCAGAACCGTTAGCACATTCTTATATTATTAATTTTGAAAATTTCTTACTGGCCAGTTAATGACTCTTTGGCACCTGGCGCCAGTCTAGAGTTGCCAGGATCATCATTTGGCACCTAGTGGCAGTCTAGAGTTGCCAGGATCATCATTTGGCACCTAGTGCCAGTCTAGAGTTGCCAGGTTGATAATTCTGTCACCCGGCGTCACGCTCAAGTCTAGAGTTGCCAGGTTGATCAGGAGTCGAAGTTGCTGGACTTAATATGTAAATTGATGCAAAATCACAACCCAGTTATGTGAGGATAATCTAATTACTGTCATGAGGCCTTTGGTAGCATCAGAATTCCATCCGTCAGCGTCGCTGTCTTAATGAGGGGGGAATGGGGGGGGGGAAGGGGAGAGAGGGGTTCAGAGGTCTGTAATTATGTGCGGAACTCGACGCTAACTGTTTCAAACGGTCCAGGACCACTGCAGGAACAACTTAATTACTAACAAGCGAGCTGTTCAATTACTTGCAACTCTGCAACATGAATCTCCCGGAAAGCAACGACATGCAGGTTGCACGACTCGTGTCCCTGTAGGTCACTGGTGGTGACCTACACACACTTCCTTCCCTCAGGTGACACAACACTGGTGGTGACCTACACACACTTCCTTCCCTCAGGTGACACAACACTGGTGGTGACCTACACACACTTCCTTCCCTCAGGTGACACAACACTGGTGGTGACCTACACACTTCCTTCCCTCAGGTGACACAACACTGGTGGTGACCTACACACACTTCCTTCCCTCAGGTGACACAACACTGGTGGTGACCTACACACACTTCCTTCCCTCAGGTGACACAAGACTGGTGGTGACCTACACACACTTCTTCCTCAGGTGACACAACACTGGTGGTGACATACACACTTCCTTCCCTCAGGTGACACAACACTGGTGGTGACCTACACACACTTCCTTCCCTCAGGTGACACAACACTGGTGGTGACCTACACACTTCCTTCCCTCAGGTGACACAACACTGGTGGTGACCTACACACACTTCCTTCCCTCAGGTGACACAACACTGGTGGTGACCTACACACACTTCCTTCCCTCAGGTGACACAACACTGGTGGTGACCTACACACACTTCCTTCCCTCAGGTGACACAAGACTGGTGACACAACACTGTGACCTACACACACTTCCTTCCTTGACACAACACTGGTGGTGACCTACAGGTGACACAACACTGGTGGTGACCTACACACACTTCCTTCCCTCAGGTGACACAACACTGGTGGTGACCTACACACACTTCCTTCCCTCAGGTGACACAACACTGGTGGTGACCTACACACACTTCCTTCCCTCAGGTGACACAACACTGGTGGTGACCTACACACATTTCCTTCCCTCAGGTGACACAAGGTGACACTGGTGGTGACCTACACACTTCCTTCCCTCAGGTGACACAACACTGGTGGTGACCTACACACTTCCTTCCCTCAGGTGACACAACACTGGTGGTGACCTACACACACTTCCTTCCCTCAGGTGACACAACACTGGTGGTGACCTACACACATTTCCTTCTCTCAGGTGACACAACACTGGTGGTGACATACACTTCCTTCCCTCAGGTGACACAACATTGGTGGTGACCTACACACTTCCTTCCCTCAGGTGACACAACACTGGTGGTGACCAACACACTTCCTTCCCTCAGGTGACACAACACTGGTGGTGACCTACACACACTTCCTTCCCTCAGGTGACACAACACTGGTGGTGACCTACACACACTTCCTTCCCTCAGGTGACACAACACTGGTGGTGACCTACACACACTTCCTTCCCTCAGGTGACACAACACTGGTGGTGACATACACACACTTCCTTCCCTCAGGTGACACACAACACTTCCTTCCCTCAGGTGGTGACCTACACACACTTCCTTCCCTCAGGTGACACAACACTGGTGGTGACCTACACACACTTGGTGACCTACACACACTTCCCCCTTCACAACACTGGTGGTGACATACACACACTTCCTTCCCTCAGGTGACACAACACTTGACACAACACTGGTGGTGACATACACACACTTCCTTCCCTCAGGTGACACAACACTGGTGGTGACATACACACACTACACACTTCCTACACACTTCCCTCAGGTGACACAACACTGGTGGTGACCTACACACACTTCCTTCCCTCAGGTGACACAACACTGGTGGTGACCTACATACACTTCCTTCCCTCAGGTGACACAACACTGGTGGTGACATACACACACTTCCTTCCCTCAGGTGACACAACACTGGTGGTGACCTACATACACTTCCTTCCCTCAGGTGACACAACACTGGTGGTGACCTACACACACTTCCTTCCCTCAGGTGACACAACACTGGTGGTGACCTACACACACTTCCTTCGCTCAGGTGACACAAGACTCAGGTGACACAACACTGGTGGTGACCTACACACACTTCCTTCGCTCAGGTGACACAACACTGGTGGTGACCTACACACACTTCCTTCCCTCAGGTGACACAACACTGGTGGTGACCTACACACACTTCCTTCGCTCAGGTGACACAACACTGGTGGTGACCTACACACACTTCCTTCCCTCAGGTGACACAACACTGGTGGTGACTGGTGGTGACCTACACACTAGGTGACACAACACTTGGTGACCTTCCTTCCCTCAGGTGACACAACACTGGTGGTGACCTACACACACTTCCTTCCCTCAGGTGATACAACACTGGTGGTGACCTACACACTTCCTTCCCTCAGGTGACACAACACTGGTGGTGACCTACACACACATCCTTCCCTCAGGTGACACAACACTGGTGGTGACCTACACACACTTCCTTCCCTCAGGTGACACAACACTGGTGGTGACGTACACACACTTCCTTCCCTCAGGTGACACAACACTGGTGGTGACCTACACACACTTCCTTCCCTCAGGTGACACAACACTGGTGGTGACCTACACACACTTCCTTCCCTCAGGTGACACAACACTGGTGGTGACATACACACACTTCCTTCCCTCAGGTGACACAACACTGGTGGTGACCTACATACACTTCCTTCCCTCAGGTGACACAACACTGGTGGTGACCTACACACACTTCCTTCCCTCAGGTGACACAACACTGGTGGTGACCTACACACACTTCCTTCCCTCAGGTGACACAACACTGGTGGTGACCTACACACACTTCTTTTCCTCAGGTGACACAACACTGGTGGTGACCTACACACACTTCCTTCCCTCAGGTGACACAACACTGGTGGTGACCTACACACTTCCTTCCCTCAGGTGACACAACACTGGTGGTGACCTACACACACTTCCTTCTCTCAGGTGACACAACACTGGTGGTGACCTACACACACTTCCTTCCCTCAGGTGACACAACACTGGTGGTGACCTACACACACTTCCTTCCCTCAGGTGACACAACACTGGTGGTGACCTATATATAACAACACCCACTTATAAACATACATGTGTCTAGACACATTTTTACAATTACACAGTTATACAAACACACAGCTTTACAATTGCTCAATTATACACATAACTATACAAATACTCTGCTATGCAAATTCACAACTATACAAACACACTATACAGAAACAGCTAAACAATCACACGGCTATATAAACACAAAGTTTTACAGAACACACTCCTAAACAAATGCAAGTCTACAAACAGCTATCCAAACACAGATTTACAAACATGCAGCTATACAAACATAGCTTTACAAACTAACAAGTACAGAACACAGCTTTACGAATGGACAATATGACAAACACAACAATGAAGACACACTGCGGTACAAACACAGCTTTATTAATATATAACTGCACAAACACAATCTTATAAACATAACTTTACAAACACACAGCAACACAAACACAGCTATACAAATATACAGCAACACAAACACAGCTATACAAATATACAGCAACACAAACACAGCTATACAAATATACAGCAACACAAACACAGCTATACAAACACTATAACACAAACACAGCTATACAAATACCTGGAGCCACATGGGGGCCCAGAAACGTGGAGAGCTAAGATGATGGAGGTGGTACTGGTAAACCTCATGTACCAACACATAAGGGACACTACCAGAGAGAGAGGAGAGGACGAACCAGCAAGACTGGACCTAGTATTCACCTTGAGTAGTATAGACATTGAGGACCTTTGGGACCAGTGATCATGTAGTTCTGAACTTCAAATTCATAGTAGACTTATGGGTGGAGAGGGAAGCAAGAAGGGCAGGACGAATGAAGCCAAACTACAAGAGAGAGGACTACACAGGTATGAAGTTCAGTGGGACAGATAACTGGCAGGAAAGTCAGTAAACGAGACGTTGGGATATGTGACAACAATATGTATGGAAGCTGAGGAGAGGTTTGTAATAACGAGAAAGCCAGGATGAGCCCTTGGTTCACCTAAAGGTGTAGAGGGGCCAAAACCAAGGGTGCTAGAGAATGGAAGAAGTACAGAAGGCAAAGGACCCAGGAGAGTAAGGAGAGAAGTCGCAGAGCCAGAAATGAATATGCACCGGTAAGGAGGGAGTCCCAACGACAATATGAAAATGACATAGCAGCGAAAGCCAAATCTGACCCTAAGCAGTTATACACCCACACCAGGAGGAAAACAACGGTCAAGGACCAGGTAATCAGGCTGAGGAAGGAAGGAGGAGAGATCACAAGAAATGACTGCAAAGTATGTGAGGAACTCAATATGAGATTCAAAGAAGTGTTTACAGAGGAAACAGAAGGGACTCCAGAAAGAGAGGTGGGGTACACCATCAAGTGTTTGACACAATACATACAACCGAGGAAGAAGTGAAGAGGCTGCTAAGTGAACTAGATACATCAAAGGTGATGGGGCCGGATAACATCTCTCCATGGGTCCTGAGAGAGGGAGCAGAGGCGCTATGTGTACCCCTTACAACAATATTCAACACATCTATCGAAACAGGGCGACTACCTGATGTTTGCAAGACAGCAAATGTAGTCCCAATTTTCAAAAGAAGGAAACAGACACGAAGCATTAAACTACCGACCAGTGTCACTGACATATATAGTATGCAAAATCATGGAGAAGATTATCAGAAGAGTGGTGGAGCACCTAGAGAGGAATGAGCTTATCAACGACAGCCAGCACAGTTTCAGGGACTGGAAATCCTGTGTCACAAACCTACTGGATTTCTATGACAGGGTGACAGCAGTAAGACAAGAGAGAGAGGGGTGGGTGGATTGCATCTCCTTGGACTGTAAGAAGGCGTTTGACACAGTTTCACACAAGAGATTAGTGCAAAAACTGGAGGACCAGGCAGGGATAACAGGGAAGGCGCTACAATGGATCAAGGAATACCTGTCAGGAAGGCAACAGCGAGTCATGGTACCTGGCGAGGTGTCAGAGTGGGCGCGTTCCACAGGGGTCAGTCCTAGGACCAGTACTGTTTCTGGTATTTGTAAATGACATGACGGAAGGAATAGACTCCAAAGTGTCCCTGTTTGCAGATGACGTGAAGTTGATGAGAAGAATTCAATCGGACGAAGATCAGGAAGAACTACAAAGGGAACTGGACAGGCTGCAAGCCTGGTCCAGCAACTGGCTTCTGGAGTTCAACCCCACCAAGTGCAAAGTCATGAAGATTGGAGAAGGGTAAAGAAGACCGCAGACAGAGTACAGTTTAGGGGGCTAGAGACTACAAACGTCACTCAAGGAAAAAGATCTTGGAGTGAGTATAACACCAGGCACATCTCCTGAGGCGCACATCAACCAAATAACTGCGGCAGCATATGGGCGCCTAGCAAACCTACGAACAGCATTCTAACATCTTAATAAGAAATCGTTCAGAACCCTGTACACTGTGTATGTTAGGCCCATACTGGAGTATGCAGCACCAGTTTGGAACCCACACCTAGCCGAGCACGTAAGGAAACTAGAGAAAGTGCAAAGGTTTGCAACAAGATTAGTCCCGGAGCTAAGAGGTATATCCTACGAGGAGAGGTTAAGAGAAACCGACCTGACGACACTGGAAGACAGGAGAGATAGGTGGGGATATGATAACGACATATAAAATACTGAGAGGAATCGACAATATGGACAGAGACAATATGTTCCAGAGATGGGGCACAGCAACGAGGGGTCACAGTTGGAATTTTAAGACACAGATGAATCATAGGGGTGTTAGGAAGTATTTCTTCAGTCACAGAGTTGTTAGGTAGTGGAATAGTCTGGGAAGTGATGTAGTGGAGGCAAGATCCATACATAGATTTAAGAAGAGGTATGATGAAGCTCATGGAGCAGGAAGAGTGACCCAGTAGCGGCCAGTGAAAAGGCGGGGCTAGGAGCTGTGACTCGACCCTTGCAACCACAAGTAGGTGAGTGCAATATTATACAACCACACAGCTTCTCAAACACAGCTATACAAACACAGTTATACACAATATTGCACGAACACGTTTATATTATTATTTTATATGGGAGCGCTAAAGCAGTAGGGACTACACAGCCCCTGCTGGGGAGGGGGGAAGGCATTCAGGATTAATTCGGGGAATTGGAGCAAAGATCCAATTCCCTAGATCAAGAGCCCTCACCAGCATCAAGGAACCTCCCTTGATGGTTGAATACACTTAAAAAACATACAGATTCCGGTTCTCTTTCTCATTACACTACTCACAGAAAGTATACAAATCCTTTATTTTCCTCCCTTTCCACAGTTTCTTCCCCTGTTATTCTTCATCTCTTTCTCCACTACCCTTATTGGAAGATTCTTATTCTTCAGCCATCAACTACCTGTACTTGATGTCACTCACGTCATGTTTGGAGTGAGGACAGGGTAAAGTCTTGCCGGTTCATCTTTCATCCTCACCTTTCGTTTGTGTTGTTTCAGAAACACTTACCTAGAACCATACACTTGTATTGCAACCCCTGTGTATGTATGTGTGTGTGTGTGTGTGTGTGTGTGTGTGTGTGTGTGTGTGTGTGTGTGTGTGTGTGTGTGTGTGTGTGTAGGACATTCGTGTGTTATTTCAGTGTACAATAAAATTCATTACATCTCGTTAAGGAACACAATATGAATGTTAATCATGTCTCCTCTGTTTTTCAGGTAGAGTGACCCAGCTGAGGCAGTGTCAGGTGAGGTACATTGAACTCTTGTTTTGCAAACATGAGAAGAATTATAACTATGGCTCAAAAACAAATGTGTTTTGTCCTTGTTGTGTGTGTTACACACACACACGCACACACACACACGTGTAATTACCAGAGGTGTAGAAGACAGTCCTAATTTTTAAGAAAGGAGACATAGAGACAGCATTAAACTAAAAACCAGTGTCACTGACATGTATAGCATGTAAAGGCATGAAGAAGATTATCAGAAGAGCACCTAGAAAGGAATGAACTTATAAACGATAACCAGCACGGTTTGAGGGAAGGGTCACAAGCCTACTGGAGTTCTACGACAAGGTAACAGAGGTAAAGCAGGAGAGAAAGGGATGGTAGATTGCATTTTCTTTATGGTAAGAAGTCTTTTGACACCATACCGAACAAGAGACTCGTACAAAAACTAAAGGAACATGCAGGAATAACAGGAAAAGCACTATAAAGGATCAAGGAATACCTAACAGGAAGGAAACGAATGATGGTCCGTGACGAGGTGTCGGAATGGGTACATGTGTCAAATGGGGTTCCACAAAGATCACTCCTACCACCTGTGTTTTTATTGTATACGTGAACGACATAGGAAAAGGAATATAGTAAAAAATATCCTTATTTGCAGACGACGTTAAAATAAAGATATTAACTAAAGATATTAGCAAGCAAACGACATCCCCCACCCATCTATTTGCAGGGTGAAAACATTAACTACATTAAATCTTACAGATACCTTTTAATAAATCCACCATACCACAAACAAATAAGAAATGCAAAGACAGGCTAAATGCTCTCGAAGCTGTTGCTGAGAATCGTGAGAATGATGTACTTAGCCTATGTTAGGTCCTTAATTGATTATGCTGCTCTCATGTTAATATTAGCTAGAGAAAGTTCTCTTCGACCCTTGGAGTTAATGCAAAATGAAGCTTTCAGAATTATTCTTGGCTGTCTCAAATCTACAAAGATACTTAATATGAAGAAGAAGCTTGGTATTTTTAGTCTCAGTGATAGGATTATTGAGATTAACATTGTACTCGGTATTAAAATGTTAAGAAATGAACCAGACACTGTCACTATGAATCTTACTAAATGTCTAGAAGTAAATACACACAGATCTAAATGGACTTTGAAAACATTGTCATATTAAGTTTTATAACCTGCATGAACTGTATCACTATAGACAACAAGAGCATTTCACCCCTCCATGGAAGATGTTTCATTTAATATCACATACCTACAAGTCCCTCCCAAGAAGCTCATTGCTAGTAATCCCTTCCTTAAATCACTTGTTAAACAACTGCTCAAGAAGAAATTTCTCACCTAGCTGGTAGTAATAAGTTATCACAAGTTATATACACTGATGGATCTAAACAGGAGTCTTCTGGCAGGGCTGCATCTGCTCTTGTTGCCACCTCCCTTGTTAAGAACGATAATAAATTTGTTGAACTAGGAATAAGAATTAACAACTGAGCGTCTACACTGCAAACTGAATTGTTTGCAATCTTAATTGTCGCTAAAGCTAAGTCATGACACTGAGCTTGACTATTATCATTACTGATTCTATGTCATCACTGAAGGCTCTTGACTCATATAATGACTCCAACAACATGCTCATTGGAGAAGCCAGGTATAGATACTCAAAAAAGAAATTAATGCACAATTGCTATGGATCCCATTACACTGGATTACTCCTTCATGATAAAGTTGATATGTTAGCCAAGAAGAGTACCCAGAAGGAGAATGTAGAATATAACTTTGGTATATCTGTGTCTAGCATTAGGAATAATATTAGGAGAGAATGTTATAGGAATGCAATTAGAAGTCAGTAGATTTGTAGCCCACTGTGATAACATGAACGTTGATAAGAATGTTTATGGAGCAACTTGCAATGTGAACAGACTGACTGATGTTGTAGTGGCCAGGCTTAGGCTTGGTTACAAGTACTTCTGGCAGTTTGGGAGACACACAGATGATCAAACTAAATGTAAATTATGTGGTCAGGTATATGGTCACTGTCTTGAACACTATGTACTTAATTTTCCACTTATTGAGGAATATAGAGATAGACAGTATAATAACCTATGTGACATGTCAAGATATCTTATTAATGAAAATATGATACCAAATATACTAAGCAAATTTCCTAAATTTGCTTGTAACAGATAAGTGAACTATAGATATAAATCCAAATGTGCACCTGCAACCCTTATGGAGCATAGTTCCTAGGCCTTTTGTGTGCCCATACGCTATTGCGCTACCGTCCACAGGATGGATAAGGGGTGCACAATAAACTAGCCACTTCGGTGGCAAAATCTAAATCTAGAGATACAGCATAACCAAAGTTGGATATGGAGAACTAGGGGATGAGGTGTATCAAATTTTCTTATAGCCTGTAAAGCACTAAGGGAGTCTGAAACGGCCACAATTGGTGACACAGGCATAGATGCAATACAGATAAGTGCTACGAGAATGGCATACAATTCAACCATATAAATGCTAGCCGAGGATTATAAATGCCTTCGCACGACGGTGTCCGGAAACAGTGCTGCGAATGTGACGCAATCAGAAGACTTGGAACCATCGCTGTACACTGCGATGGCATGAGAATGAGATCGGAAGTGGTTAACAAAAAGAGAGCGAGAAGCCACCATAGGCAGTTGAGCTTCTGCACATGGCAGTGGGAAAGAACAGACATGAACAATCGGAACTTCTCAAGGGGGTAGGGAAAAGTGAGATACTACATGAACATAGAAAGATGGTAACTCAAGAGAAGACAAGAGCGAATGTAGGCGAAGAGAAAAGGGACAGTATAATTTGGGTTCTTGTAAACAAACACAAACAGAGGGAAACCGTGAGAGCAACACCTGAAGCTCACCCCGGTTACCTCTGAGGCCACGGATATTCCACTGTAAATAAGCCATGATTTACAAAGAGAAAGATACAAGAAACTTGAAGGTAGATGTATCTACAGACTAGAAGGGAAAGAAATGTCTACTTTTTGAGGCAGCGGAAAGCGTACAAGCAGCAAAGGATTGGGATGCTGAAAGAAAAGGAGTTGTGCAGACGGAGAAGAGTGAAGAGGAGGAGCAGGAGGTGGATTGGTGTCCATCAATGATCTAGTCTCCTCAATATATTTGGAGATAGCTTCAAGTGGTAGAATATTGGAGACGGAAGGAGGAGGGTGAGTAAAGATCGGGGTGACGATGGAATGTACCAAAGTAGGGGGGACGAAAGAGTAGAAGGAACTGGAGAAGAAACCTGGGAGGGGACAGGAGTGGAAGCGACCTGGGAGGGGAACAGAAGAGGAAGAAACTTGGGAGGGGACAGGGGAGGGAGGTACTGTACGAGGAGGATGAACCTCAGCACTTGTAACAGAGCCAGTCAGAGGTGAAGAACCAGGTACAGAGATGGGAAAGGAAAAATGTGCATGTAGAAAAAGGGTAGGAGGGAGTTAAAGAAGATTTTAACAATAGGGATTTTTTGGACTTCGGAGAAGTAGAGGGGCTATGGAGAGGAGTTGTTGTATGAGGTTTTGTCCAGAGGTGGAGGTCGTTTAGTAACTCGAGTATAAGAAATAATAAGAAATACGGGGAAGTCTTCCCTGGAGGCATAGATGAGAAACTGCCATAACATAAGGAAAGCCTTCTGCCTCTTTGAGACAACTTGGCAATGACGAGAGCCAGATGGTCGTCGGCATCACAGACTGGGGATTCGGCTATGGACCTGCAATATTTCGCTGGATGACCAAAACGCCAGCAATTTCTACACTGTTGCAGTGCAGTGTAGGATTACCTTTCGAACTTGTAAAAGGTGTCCAGCAATATAAACCGAGGAAGGAAGTTCACGGCAGTCAAAAGTTAAGCAAGGATTTACCTGGAGAGGGTTTCGGGGATCAACGCCTCCGCAGCTCGGTCTGAGACCAGGCCTCATGGTGGATCAGAGTCTGATCAACCAGGCTGTTACTGCTGGCAGCACGCAAGCTGACGTACGAACCACAGCCTGGTTGGTCAGGTACTGACTGTAGGTCCTTGTCCAGTGCCTTCTTGAAGACAGCCAGGGGTCTATTGGTAATCCCCCTTATGTATGCTGGCAGGCAATTGAGCAGTATTGGCCCCAGACACTTATTGTGTTGTCTCTCAGTGTACTCGTGGTGCCCCTGCTTTTCATTGGGGGAATGTTGCATCTCTTGCCAAGTCTTTTGCTTTCATGAGGAGTGATTTTCGAGTGCAAGTTTGGTATCATCATGGGCAGGGAGGACATAAGTGTTTACTTTAAGGATTGGGAGGTCTTGGAGCTCAAGCTGTTCCAGAATGTCACTACAACATGTCTGGAAATTCTGTTGGACAATGGTATGAGATAGAATGACAGTACCACTACAAGAATTGAGAGAATGATGTTTTTCAGTAGTTACAGGAATAGCATCTATGGTTGTAAGGATAGAAAGATCGCGAGCTTGGCCAGCATTCAGTACCATGACGATGTGTGCACTGCTCTTGAGACCATGAAAGGGTATATCTCGACCAATATGGCAGAGGAGCGTCTTGCTAATACTATGATCGGAAAGATAGCCAGGAAAAGAAGCCGGTCGCAGAGTAAAAACCTTAGTCCATTGCGTATTTTGAAACACAGCATGGTAGGGGAGGGAGTGTTGTGCCAGTCTTTTCTAGGGCATTTAGGTGTGGGACCGAAATTGGTCCGACATGGGACGGGCGGGCGATCTGAAAATCGCCGCACCGTAGACAGAGAAGCCGGAAGCATGGTCAAAGAAGTGCGGAGGTCAGATGTATCAAAGGAGTCAGGCGGAAGCCCGGTACCTGGAACAGGTGATGAAGCAGCACCAGCAGGAAGTACAGGGACAAGAGAAATGTCAAATAACTAGGCAGGGTCAGGACAATGTGCAGTAGCAGAAAGGGGCCTGGGGGGAGCTGTTGTGTATGTCACTTCTCTCTTTTTGTTTTTTAGAAAAAAAAGAAAAAAAAGAATAAAAAAGGGGAGAACGTGGAGGGATAGCTCCTAGGAGGAATGAAAGGGTCGCAAATCCCCCTCCATACCCAAGAGAACCCCAGCACCAAGTAGTGCAGATGTGGCATGAAACGTATGCCATACCCTATCCTTCATGCCAGTAAACCAGCAAACTGGTATAGCAACTTCACATCTACCTAGCCACCTCGGTGGACAAAAGAAAGGGCAGCCGGATACCCGCTACAAAGCATACCTCCTTCGGCTACCACCCCACGGAATCCGAAAGGCAGCTTCCAGAGATACATCAGTCACATGAAAGACACCCAAAGCCAACCCCCAGGGAGATCGGAGAAGGAGTGGGACACCCCTAGGCGATCCAGAATCCACGGCAAACTACACTACCGCCAAAGACCTCAACGAAATGGGATGGACCACGATACCCTTCCCGTACCTAGGAACTAGAGTGCCTGTGGGAAGAATCCCAAAGGCTGAAAACAGGAAGGAGATAGGGGAGGGAGAGGGAGAGAAAAGAGGAAAGGGAAAAGGGGGGACAGGAAGGACAGGATAAGGAAGTGAGGAATGGGGGTAATTAGGATCGGTCTGAGGAAGGAGATCAAAAGGTCTAATTCCACAGACCAAGAGCTTCTTCACCATGCCAAAGAGTTGAAGAAGGCTGTTGAGTTATAATTTAGATCATTTATTCCCAAGCATATTGGGCTTCTCACAGTGTTTTGGGATTACAGGTGGATGAATTAAAACCAACAAAAAATAAAGTTTGCGAACTTTGATAATAAAAAGATGGCTAGGTTTAGAAATATTTACAGTTAAACGTAAACTTATGAAAAGTTTATGTATATGATATGTTAACTGTGGTATCAACACTACCTGCCATATTGTGCACAAAAAAAAAATCTAAAAAAAACTGTCCTCTGGTAAAATACAAGAGTGATGTGTATGTAGTGTGCTCGGCTAGACTCGACCTAGAATGTGACTGACAAAACAGTTCACTAGATAAGCTAACTTCTGACACAGAGAGGCAATAAAACAGCTGACTTGAACAATAAGACGACCAGTTCACCAAACAACAAAATGCAGGAAGCAGTCGTGACCAGCACAGCGTCAGGCAAGGAAGGAGACCAAAAATTTACCCTGACTGAGGTAAGTCTTCCATACCTGGAGTATACCTGGATAGGGTTTTGGGGGGTCAACGCTTCCGCGGCTCGGTCTGCGACCAGGCCTCGTGGTGGATCAGGGTCTGATCAACCAAGCTGTTACTGCTGGTAGCACGATATACGGCAAAAACAAACTTTAAATTACCGAAAATGAGTTCATTAACTTCCAAACACTGACTACAACAGTGTTTAGATACCAGAACAAGTTAAAGCTAACAGTTAGACTCTGGACCTGAAGCACAGAGAGTGTTCCACCACACAACGACTGGATGGTGAAGCACAGAGAGTGTTCCACCACACAACCACTGGATGGTGAAGCACACTGTTCCACCACACAATCACTGGATGGTGAAGCACAGAGAGTGTTCCACCACACAACCACTGGATGGTGAAGCACAGTGTTCCACCACACAACCACTGGATGGTGAAGCACAGAGTGTGCCACCACACAACCACTGGATGGTGAAGCACAGAGAGTGTTCCACCACACAACCATTGGATGGTGAAGCACAGAGAGTGTTCCACCACACAACCATTGGATGGTGAAGCACAGAGAGTGTTCCACCACACAACCATTGGATGGTGAAGCACAGAGAGTGTTCCACCACACAACCATTGGATGTTGAGGCACAGAGAGTGTTCCACCACACAACCATTGGATGGTGAAGCACAGAGAGTGTTCCACCACACAACCATTGGATGTTGAGGCACAGAGAGTGTTCCACCACACAACCATTGGATGGTGAAGCACAGAGAGTGTTCCACCACACAACCATTGGATGGTGAAGCACAGAGAGTGTTCCACCACACAACCATTGGATGGTGAAGCACAGAGAGTGTTCCACCACACAACCATTGGATGGTGAAGCACAGAGAGTGTTCCACCACACAACCATTGGATGGTGAAGCACAGAGAGTGTTCCACCACACAACCATTGGATGGTGAAGCACAGAGAGTGTTCAACCACACAACCATTGGATGGTGAAGCACAGAGAGTGTTCCACCACACAACCATTGGATGGTGAAGCACAGAGAGTGTTCAACCACACAACCATTGGATGGTGAAGCACAGAGAGTGTTCCACCACACAACCATTGGATGGTGAAGCACAGAGAGTGTTCCACCACACAACCATTGGATGGTGAAGCACAGAGAGTGTTCCACCACACAACCACTGGATGGTGAAGCACAGAGAGTGTCCTCTGAACCAAGATTCCATGATGATGCAGTGCCTGACAAGTTGTGCAAGACCGACAAACGAAAGTTAAGACACTTGTGCAACATCTGGTTATCTTTATTGTAGACGTTTCGCCATCCAGTGGCTTTATCAATACAGATTCTTGGACATAATAAGAAATCATAAGAACTATATACAAAAGATGAGGTAATCAGTCCCTCAGCCTTGGAGGTGGTGTTTAGAGCACCGTGGTTGTAGAGATTCTGAAGCACAGGTAAGGAAACTGGCGCTTATACAGGCGTCAGTGAAAGGGACGTGTAGCAGACGAGGGCATAGTCACTGGTAGGCGGGATTCCCCAGTGGAAGTAGGTCCTACCCAAATTGATGGGTTAGTTGCAGTAGCCGTGAAGAAGGTGATGTAGATGTCCTCTGAACCAAGATTCCATAATGTTGCAGTGCTCTACTTCCACTGGGGAATCCCGCCTACCAGTGACTATGCCCTCGTCTGCTACACGTCCCTTTCACTGACGCCTGTATAAGCGCCAGTCTCCTTACCTGTGCTTCAGAATCTCTACAACCACGGTGCTCTAAACACCACCTCCAAGGCTGAGGGACTGATTACCTCATCTTTTGTATATAGTTCTTATGATTTCTTATTATGTCCAAGAATCTGTATTGATAAAGCCACTGGATGGCGAAACGTCTACAATAAAGATAACCAGATGTTGCACAAGTGTCTTAACTTTCACGTTAGGCCCATATTGGAGTATGCGGCACCAGTTTGGAACCCACACCTAGCCAAGCTCGTAAGGAAACTAGAGTAAGTGCAAAGGTTTGCAACTAGACTGGCTCCGGAGCTAAGGGGTATGTCTACGCGGAGAGGTTAAAGGAAATCAACCTGACGACACTAGAGGGCAGGAGAAATAAGAGGGATATGATAACGACATACAAAATGCTGAGAGGAATCGACAAAGTGGACAGAGATATGATGTTCCAGAGATGGGGCACAGCGGCAAGGGGTCACAATTAGAAACTGAAGAATCAGATGAATCACAGGGATGTTAGGAAGTATTTCTTCAGTCACAGAGTTGTCAAAAAGTGGATTAGTCTGGAAAGTGATGTAGTGGAGGCAGAATCCATACATAGCTTTAAGAAGAGGTATGATAAAACTCATGGAGCGGGAAGAGTAACCCAGTAGCGGACAGTGAAGAGGCAGGGCCAGGAGCTGTGACTCGACCCCTGCAACCACAACTAGGTGAGTACAACTAGGTGAATACACACACACACACACACAATCGTCTTGAACAGAGGTATTCTACTGTGAGTGACGACCTGATTAGCCAATACATCAATCAGATTAATAATTAAACCCTATCTAAGCACCTGACATTCTATTCTCAGAATATAGGATTTACTTCTTCAGACCAGACAGTAACCTTACCAGGCAGTGTGTAATATTCCGGCCTTATAGAAGTTTGTTCACCTGTTACACACACAGACAATACCTGGAGTCTACCTGGAGAGGGTTTCGGGGGTCAACGCCCCTGCGGCCCGCTCTGTGTCCAGACCTCGTGGTGGATCAGGACCTAATCAACCAGGCTGTTCCTGCTGGTCAAATACTGACTTTAGGTACCTGTCCTGCTCCGTCTTGATGAAAGCCAGAGGTCTATTGGTAATCCCCCTTTTGTATGCTGGGAAGCATTTCAACAGTCTTGGGTCCCTGATACTAATTGTGTTGTCCCTTAGTTATGCTCGTGGCGTCCCTGCTTTTCACTGGGGGATGTTGCATCTCCTGGCAAGTCTTTTACATTCATAAGGAGATTAAACCCTCTGGGATTTTCAAAGTGTATATTTTCATATATCTTTCTCGCCTGCGTTCCAAGGTGTACAGATCAAGGGACTTCAACCGTTCCCAGTAATTTAAGTGCTTTATCATACTAATACGTACCGTGAGAGTTCTCTGCATATTCAAACCCGCAAAGTTTACCTGTCTACCTTTGTAAATCCTGAAACTGGTGAATTTATATCTTACTTTAATGTTGTAAATGAATGGTTTAAAGAACCGGCAAATTCTTAAGTAGGACACTTGTCTAACATTTTATTCTGGAAACGTTTCGCCAGTCTGTGGCTTCTCTATCCAGTGTGGAGAAAGACGGAAGATGAGGGGAGGATTTTCAGGTAATGAGTCGACTCCAGGCTGAGGGACTGATTACCTCAAACTCCTCCTCGCCTTCCACCTTTCTCCGCACTGGACTGAAGAAGCCACCGGCTGTAGAAACGCTTCTAGGATTAACATACCAGGTGTTGAACGAGTATCTCTTCATATTGTCTGCAGTATCAGTTCATTCCAAATTCCTTCTAGAATTACCGCGAATACAACACACCAACTTCGTTCAATCACTAACGTACTCATCTCACACACTGAGGTCCGGAGATCTATTCCCCGTACAGCTGGAAAACATTAGAACGTGTTTCCTTAAGTCACCTACTGCCTATGTTCACCTATCAGTAAAATATATACCTAGGTGTTAGTCGACTGGTGTGGGTCGCATCCTGGGACAAAACTGACCTAATTTGCCCGAAATGTTCAGCATAACAAGAGGCTTGCTATATAGTAGTATGTCACTGATGTCAGCTATGGTTTGTATACCTTGTACATGTACTTGTAGTAATAAAGATATCATTATTATTTACCAGGCGTTGTGAGGTGAGGTCAGTGCGCCTCTCACATTTCTAGATACTAATTGTAGTGACTGCCGCTGCTAACAGGCCTAGCGTCCCACAGCCTGGCACCTGCGGTGTAATTGTGTAGGCCTATGGCGAAAGGCTTAAGAAGAACATAAAGGACTGCAGCAGGCCGACTGGCCCATGCTAGGTAGGTCCAAGCTTGCAACCTACTTAGCTACTGAACTTACATCCGTAGTCTAAGTGAACTATGGACTTATATTGTAGACTAGATACTAGCCTATTAGAGCTGTACAATTAAATTAGCCTTGCAGTTAAGATGTTAGGCACGGAAGTCTGGCAGCGTCGCCATGCCAGTGCTTTCCCCCCCATTAACCTCCCCCATTAACCTTCCCTTAATTTCCCCCTTAACCTCCCTCTTAACCTCCCCCTTAACCTTCCCCCACTTCATCCTTAAGTTCGTTAGACTTCTGATAATCCTGGAGTCTACCTTGAGGGTATTTCGGGGATAAACGCCCCCGCGACCCGGTCCACGACCAGGCCTCCCGGTGGATCAGGGCCTGATCAACCAGGCTGTTTTCCACACACACAAACACACACACACACTCATACATTCATTTATAGATGCAACTGTCCCATCTATCGCATCATTGCTCATTACAATTTTTGCAGTTTTTTCTTTCATTGTTATAATTTTTTCGGACAGCTTCTTTGACAAGCACTTCCAGCTGATCTTCCATAGTGCTGGACTGCTATTTGGATTTCTTGCTCTCTGGAGAATTAGTATTCCAGGTTGAAAGCGATCTATAAAAGATGTGATTTTTGTTTTTTCTCGTTGTTAATCAGCAGCCAGTAGATTTTTGAAGAGTAAGTGAGTACAGATACAGATAAATACAGTTACATAAATTGTCATACATAGCAGCATATGTGTAGGTTAACTAGAGTAGCCCAAGATAGTCAGAGAAAGTGACTTATTTCCACTGGGGAATGGCTACGTAATGGGGACACTGAAGACTGGGGAAGCCAAGGCGGTGATAGCAGTGATAAATAATTCATCGCTAACAGCAGGAGACCAGGACAGGAATATGATGCCAACAACAGGACAATGGTGGACACGATAGCAGCGGTAGCTAGGAGGTCTATATGGACACTGGAAAAACTGCTGACCACAAGAGACTTCAGCCGTCAGGAAACAGACTGGGAAAGTCTGCAGCCACTTGTGGACGGGAAGCGTGGAGAGGTAGTAATGGGAAACTTGATGTGTCATGACTCACGAAATCTTAATAACACGATGGCAAACAAACCAGGGTACGGGTGAGGTTAGAACCCATGGCAAGTGAGTCATAAAACTTGGATCCAGTGTGTAAGCCACTGGGCCAGCTGACCCTCGTACCGTGGTTTGATATGCCAATATATCAAGGACAGTACTAGGGAAAGAAAGGCGGTGAACAAACGAGGCATGAGGTAGTTCCTAAGAGGAGTGCTGCAGGAAACGATAGGTGGAAATACAGTTAATAAATGATGGAAAATGTACCTGGAATGGGCCGGGAATCATGCCCAATACATGGAATGTGCCTGGAATCATGCCCAATAGCAGAAGCACAGGTAGGAACAGAGTGAACCCATGGGTCACCAGAGGTCCAGAGAGGCAAAAGCTAAGAGTGCAAGATCATAGAAAAAACATTGACAACAACGAACGTTGGAGAACAGGGAAACAAGAACCAGAAATGAATACACATAGGTAAGAGAAGAGGCTGGACGAAGTTTGAGAATGGCACAACATCAAAAGCCTACTCTGAGCTAAGATTGATGTACAGCTACATCAGAAAGAAGACAATTGTGAAGGACCAGTTAATAAGGTTAAAGAAGGAACGAGGGGGAACTTACTTGGAATGATCAGGAAGTCTGTGAGGAGCTGAGCAAAAAATATGGGAGGTATTCTGAGTGGAAGTTTGTGAGGAACTGAACAAAAACCTTGGAGGTATTCTCAGTGGAATCAGAAACACTGTCAGAGATTCAAAGATTGAGAGTGCACCAACAATTACTGGACACACTACACACAACGGGAGGTAAGGCGAAAACACTACAAAGTGAAATATATACCTCAAATGCAATTGAACCAGACAGCATCTTTTGGAAGATTCTGAGAGAGGGATCAGAACAACTGTGCGAACCACTAGCAGCAATCTTCAACAAGTCAACTGAATCAGGTTAGCTGGCTGATATATGGAAAACAGTGAACGTAGTCCTGATATTAAAAAAAGAGGAAGGGGGGCGAGCAGACAAGTAACATTAAACTATAGGCCAGTGTCACTAACAGGAAGAGTACGTAAGATTATGGAGAAAATTAATGGATCACTTGGAATAAAGTGAATTAATAAACAAGAGCCGTCACAGCTTTAGAGAAGGTAAAGCTTGTCTCATAAATCTGCTAGAGTTCTATGACAAGGTAACGAAAGATAGGAAAAGAGGGATGGGTTGGCTGAATGTTTTTGGATTGTAAAAAAGGCAGTCGATACAGTACTTCACAAGAGACTGAGATAAAAGCTAGAGGAGAGACAGGCATTACAATGGATCAAGGAATACTTAATAGGATGAAAACAACGAGTTAATGTCAGGAAGGAGGTGTAGAGATGGGCGAGTGTGACAAGTGATGTACCACATGGGTCAGTACTTGGATCAGTACTGTTACTTATAAGTACACGACATGACAGAACTAGTTAGAGGTGTCCTTGTTCCCAAATGATGCAAAACTAATAAGGAGACTGCAAACAGGAACATAGCATGAAAGAATACAAATGTACCTGGACAAGCTGCAGGATTGGTGTAACAAACGCCTATTATAATTTAACCTCATGGAATGCAGAGTTATGAAAATCAGGGCAAAGACGACCCGCAGCACAGTACAGACTCAGAGGAAAAAGGCTGCAAACCTTACTGGAAAAAGAACCCCAGAGTTCTTTTTCAGTATGAGCTATGAAGAGAGACAAGTGGAACTAAACCTAGCGACATTAGGGAACAGTAGGACCAGAGTCTCCCAGCAGTCAGTTGTAAGGTATCCCAACCCACAATCACACTGGTCTCCCAGCAGTCATCTGTATGGTATCCCAGACCAGAATAACACCGGTCTCCCAGCAGTAAGTTGTAAGGTATCCCAGCCTACAATAACACTGGTTATTGCCACAAGAATTGCTTTATGATTCTCCCCAAATTCTTGGTCCTACTTCTGGCAGCCAGGAAGCTGCTACTCCTACCACTAATAGCATTCCTTTGATTCCTTTCCCTGACATACTCCATCTCTCAGAGTTTGAAGCAGAGCCAATGAGGCATTCTCAAGTTATCACTGGGAAGCCACAAAGAGAAGGTAGAAGAAAAAGAAGAAAGAGAATAAAAATAAAGAGAATAAGAAGAAAGAGAATAAAAAGTAAGAGAATAAGAAGAGAATAAGAAGAAAGAGAATAATAAGAACAACAAGAAAAAGAACAAGAAGAACAAGACGAAGAAAGAAGAAGAAGAAGAAGAAGAAGAAGAAGAAGAAGAAGAACAACAACAACAACAACAACAAGAACAAGAAGAACAAGAAGAAGCAAAATATGAAGAAGAAGAAGAAGAAGAAGAAGAAGAAGAAGAAGAAGAAGAAGAAGAAGAAGAAGAAGTACTAAAAGCAACAACAACAACAACAACAACAAAAACAACAACAACAACAACGAAAACACCAACAACAGCAATAACAATAAAAACAAAAAGTATACGAAGAAGAAGGAGAAAGAATATGTCAGGTATGTTGCTATGTCTGAGTGGCACAGCTGGTATGTTATGTCTGAGTGGCACAGCTGGTATGTTGCTATGTCTGAGTGGCACAGCTGGTATGTTGTTATGTCTGAGTGGCACAGCTGGTATGTTGCTATGTCTGAGTGGCACAGCTGGTATGTTATGTCTGAGTGGCACAGCTGGTATGTTGCTATGTCTGAGTGGCACAGCTGGTATGTTATGTCTGAGTGGCACAGCTGGTATGTTGCTATGTCTGAGTGGCACAGCTGGTATGTTGTTATGTCTGAGTGGCACAGCTGGTATGTTGCTATGTCTGAGTGGCACAGCTGGTATGTTGTTATGTCTGAGTGGCACAGCTGGTATGTTGCTATGTCTGAGTGGCACAGCTGGTATGTTGTTATGTCTGAGTGGCACAGCTGGTATGTTGCTATGTCTGAGTGGCACAGCTGGTATGTTGTTATGTCTGAGTGGCACAGCTGGTATGTTGCTATGTCTGAGTGGCACAGCTGGTATGTTATGTCTGAGTTATGTCTGAGTGGCACAGCTGGTATGTTGTTATGTCTGAGTGGCACAGCTGGTATGTTGCTATGTCTGAGTGGCACAGCTGGTATGTTGTTATGTCTGAGTGGCACAGCTGGTATGTTATGTCTGAGTGGCACAGCTGGTATGTTGTTATGTCTGAGTGGCACAGCTGGTATGTTGCTATGTCTGAGTGGCACAGCTGGTATGTTGTTATGTCTGAGTGGCACAGCTGGTATGTTGTTATGTCTGAGTGGCACAGATGGTATGTTGTTATGTCTGAGTGGCACAGCTGGTATGTTATGTCTGAGTGGCACAGCTGGTATGTTGTTATGTCTGAGTGGCACAGCTGGTATGTTGCTATGTCTGAGTGGCACAGCTGGTATGTTGTTATGTCTGAGTTGCACAGCTGGTATGTTGTTATGTCTGAGTGGCACAGCTGGTATGTTGCTATGTCTGAGTGGCACAGCTGGTATGTTGCTATGTCTGAGTGGCACAGCTGGTATGTTGCTATGTCTGAGTGGCACAGCTGGTATGTTGTTATGTCTGAGTGGCACAGCTGGTATGTTGTTATGTCTGAGTGGCACAGCTGGTATGTTGTTATGTCTGAGTGGCACAGCTGGTATGTTGCTATGTCTGAGTGGCACAGCTGGTATGTTGTTATGTCTGAGTGGCACAGCTGGTATGTTGCTATGTCTGAGTGGCACAGCTGGTATGTTGTTATGTCTGAGTGGCACAGCTGGTATGTTGTTATGTCTGAGTGGCACAGCTGGTATGTTGTTATGTCTGAGTGGCACAGCTGGTATGTTGTTATGTCTGAGTGGCACAGCTGGTATGTTGTTATGTCTGAGTGGCACAGCTGGTATGTTGTTATGTCTGAGTGGCACAGCTGGTATGTTGCTATGTCTGAGAGACACAGCTGGTATGTTACTATGTCTGAGTGGCACAGCTGGTATGCTGTTATGTCTGAGTGGCACAGCTGGTATGTTGTTATGTCTGAGTGGCACAGCTGGTATGTTGTTATGTCTGAGTGGCACAGCTGGTATGTTATGTCTGAGTGGCACAGCTGGTATGTTACTATGTCTGAGTGGCACAGCTGGTATGTTATGTCTGAGTGGCACAGCTGGTATGTTACTATGTCTGAGTGGCACAGCTGGTATGTTATGTCTGAGTGGCACAGCTGGTATGTTGCTATGTCTGAGTGGCACAGCTGGTATGTTATGTCTGAGTGGCACAGCTGGTATGTTACTATGTCTGAGTGGCACAGCTGGTATGTTGCTATGTCTGAGTGGCACAGCTGGTATGTTGCTATGTCTGAGTGGCACAGCTGGTATGTTATGTCTGAGTGGCACAGCTGGTATGTTGCTATGTCTGAGTGGCACAGCTGGTATGTTGCTATGTCTGAGTGGCACAGCTGGTATGTTGCTATGTCTGAGTGGCACAGCTGGTATGTTGTTATGTCTGAGTGGCACAGCTGGTATGTTGCTATGTCTGAGTGGCACAGCTAGTATGTTGTTATGTCTGATTGGTACAGCTGGTATGTTGTTATGTCTGAGTGGCACAGATGGTAAGTTGTTATGTCTGAGTGGCACATATGGTATATTGTTATGTCTGAGTGGCACAGATGGTATGTTGTTATGTCTGAGTGGCACAGCTGGTATGTTATGTCTGAGTGGCACAACTGGTATGTTGTTATGTCTGAGTGGCACAGCTGGTATGTTGTTATGTCTGAGTGGCACAGCTGGTATGTTGTTATGTCTGAGTGGCACAGCTGGTATGTTGTTATGTCTGAGTGGCACAGCTGGTATGTTGTTATGTCTGAGTGGCACAGCTGGTATGTTGTTATGTCTGAGTGGCACAGCTGGTATGTTGTTATGTCTGAGTGGCACAGCTGGTATGTTATGTCTGAGTGGCACAGCTGGTATGTTGTTTGTCTGAGTGGCACAGCTGATGTGGTTGTTATGTCTGAGTGGCACAGCTGGTATGTTGTTATGTCTGAGTGGCACAGCTGGTATGTTGTGTATGGCACAGCTCTGAGAGGCACAGCTGGTATGTTGTTATGTCTGAGTGGCACAGCTGGTATGTTGTTATGTCTGAGTGGCACAGCTGGTATGTTGTTATGTCTGAGTGGCACAGCTGGTATGTTGTTATGTCTGAGTGGCACAGCTGGTATGTTGTTATGTCTGAGTGGCACAGCTGGTATGTTGTTATGTCTGAGTGGCACAGCTGGTATGTTGTTATGTCTGAGAGGCACAGCTGGTATGTTGTTATGTCTGAGTGGCACAGCTGGTATGTTGTTATGTCTGAGAGACACAGCTGGTATGTTGTTATGTCTGAGTGGCACAGCTGGTATGTTGTTATGTCTGAGTGGCACAGCTGGTATGTTGTTATGTCTGAGTGGCACAGCTGGTATGTTGTTATGTCTGAGTGGCACAGCTGGTATGTTGTTATGTCTGAGTGGCACAGCTGGTATGTTGTTATGTCTGAGTGGCACAGCTGGTATGTTGTTATGTCTGAGAGACACAGCTGGTATGTTGTTATGTCTGAGTGGCACAGCTGGTATGTTGCTATGTCACAGCTGAGTGTCTGAGTGGCACAGCTGGTATGTTGTTATGTCTGAGTGGCACAGCTGGTATGTTGTTATGTCTGAGTGGCACAGCTGGTATGTTGTTATGTCTGAGTGGCACAGCTGGTATGTTGTTATGTCTGAGTGGCACAGCTGGTATGTTGTTATGTCTGAGTGGCACAGCTGTTATGTTGTTATGTCTGAGTGGCACAGCTGGTATGTTGTTATGTCTGAGTGGTATGTTGTTATGTCTGAGTGGCACAGCTGGTATGTTGTTATGTCTGAGTGGCACAGCTGGTATGTTGTTATGTCTGAGTGGCACAGCTGGTATGTTGTCTGAGTGTCTGAGTGGCACAGCTGGTATGTTGTTATGTCTGAGTGGCACAGCTGGTATGTTGTTATGTCTGAGTGGCACAGCTGGTATGTTGTTATGTCTGAGTGGCACAGCTGGTATGTTGTTATGTCTGAGTGGCACAGCTGGTATGTGAGTGTTATGTCTGAGTGGCACAGCTGGTATGTTGTTATGTCTGAGTGGCACAGCTGGTATGTTATGTCTGAGTGGCACAGCTGGTATGTTGTTATGTCTGAGTGGCACAGCTGGTATGTTGCTATGTCTGAGTGACACAGCTGGTATGTTGTTATGTCTGAGTGGCACAGCTGGTATGTTGCCATGTCTGAGTGGCACAGCTGGTATGTTGCTATGTCTGAGTGGCAGAGACACAGCTGCTGTCTGAGAAACACAGCTGGTATGTTGCTATATGTCTGAGTGGCACAGCTGGTATGTTGTTATGTCTGAGTGGCACAGCTGGTATGTTGCTGTCTGAGTGGCACAGCTCTGAGTGGCACAGGTATGTTACTATGTCTGAGTGGCACAGCTGGTATGTTGTCTATGTCTGAGTGGCACAGCTGATATGTTGCTATGTCTGAGTGGCACAGCTGGTATGTTGCTATGTCTGAGTGGCACAGCTGGTATGTTGTCTGAGTGGCACAGCTATGTCTGAGTGGCACAGCTGGTATGTTGTTATGTCTGAGTGGCACAGCTGGTATGTTGTTATGTCTGAGTGGCACAGCTGGTATGTTATGTCTGAGTGGCACAGCTGGTATGATGTTATGTCTGAGTGGCACAGCTGGTATGTTGTTATATCTGAGTGGTACAGCTCGTATGTTGTTATGTCTGAGTGGCACAGCTGGTATGTTGTTATGTCTGAGTGGCACAGCTGGTATGTTGTTATGTCTGAGTGGCACAGCTGGTATGTTGTTATGTCTGAGTGGCACAGCTGGTATGTTGCTATGTCTGAGAGACACAGCTGATAAGTTACTATGTCTGAGTGGCACAGCAGGTATGCTGTTATGTCTGAGTGGCACAGCTGGTATGTTGTTATGTCTGAGTGGCACAGCTGGTATGTTGTTATGTCTGAGTGGCACAGCTGGTATGTTGTTATGTCTGAGTGGCACAGCTGGTATGTTGTTATGTCTGAGTGGCACAGCTGGTATGTTGTTATGTCTGAGTGGCACAGCTGGTATGTTATGTCTGAGTGGCACAGCTGGTATGTTGTTATGTCTGAGTGGCACAGCTGGTATGTTGTTATGTCTGAGTGGCACAGCTGGTATGTTGTTATGTCTGAGTGGCACAGCTGGTATGTTGTTATGTCTGAGTGGCACAGCTGGTATGTTGTTATGTCTGAGTGGCACAGCTGGTATGTTGTTATGTCTGAGTGGCACAGCTGGTATGTTGCTATGTCTGAGTGGCACAGCTGGTATGTTGTTATGTCTGAGTGGCACAGCTGGTATGTTGTTATGTCTGAGTGGCACAGCTGGTATGTTGTTATGTCTGAGTGGCACAGCTGGTATGTTGTTATGTCTGAGTGGCACAGCTGGTATGTTGTTATGTCTGAGTGGCACAGCTGGTATGTTGTTATGTCTGAGTGGCACAGCTGGTATGTTGTTATGTCTGAGTGGCACAGCTGGTATGTTGCTATGTCTGAGTGGCACAGCTAGTATGTTGTTATGTCTGAGTGGCACAGCTGGTATGTTGTTATGTCTGAGTGGCACAGCTGGTATGTTGTTATGTCTGAGTGGCACAGCTGGTATGTTGCTATGTCTGAGTGGCACAGCTGGTATGTTGTTATGTCTGAGAGACACAGCTGGTATGTTACTATGTCTGAGAGACACAGCTGGTATGTTGCTATGCCTGAGTGGCACAGCTGGTATGTTGCTATATCTGAGTGGCACAGCTGGTATGTTGTTATGGCTGAGTGGCACAGTTTGTATGTTGCTATGTCTGAGAGACACAACTGGTATGTTACTATGTCTGAGAAACACAGCTGGTATGTTGCTATGTCTGAGTGGCACAGCTGGTATGCTGCTATGTCTGAGAGGCACAGCTGGTATGTTGTTATGTCTGAGGGGCACAGCTGGTATGTTGTTATGTCTGAGAGACACAGCTGGTATGTTGTTATGTCTGAGAGACACAGCTGGTATGTTGTTATGTCTGAGTGGCACAGCTGGTATGTTATGTCTGAGTGGCACAACTGGTATGTTGCTATGTCTGAGAGGCACAGCTGGTATGTTGCTATGTCTGAGTGGCACAGCTGGTATGTTGCTATGTCTGAGTGGCACAGCTGGTATGTTGCTATGTCTGAGTGGCACAGCTGGTATGTTGCTATGTCTGAGTGGCACAGCTGGTATGTTGTTATGTCTGAGTGGCACAGCTGGTATGTTGTTATGTCTGAGTGGCACAGCTGGTATGTTGTTATGTCTGAGAGGCACAGCTGGTATGTTGTTATGTCTGAGAGACACAGCTGATATGTTGTTATGTCCGAGTGGCACAGCTGGTATGTTGTTATGTCTGAGTGGCACAGCTGGTATGTTGTTATGTCTGAGTGGCACAGCTGGTATGTTGTTATGTCTGAGTGGCACAGCTGGTATGTTGTTATGTCTGAGTGGCACAGCTGGTATGTTGTTATGTCTGAGTGGCACAGCTGGTATGTTGTTATGTCTGAGAGGCACAGCTGGTATGTTGTTATGTCTGAGAGGCACAGCTGGTATGTTGTTATGTCTGAGAGACACAGCTGGTATGTTGTTATGTCTCAGAGACACAGATGGTATGTTATGTCTGAGTGGCACAGCTGGTATGTTATGTCTGAGTGGCACAGCTGGTATGTTGCTATGTCTGAGTGGCACAGCTGGTATGTTGTTATGTCTGAGAGGCACAGCTGGTATGTTGCTATGTCTGAGAGGCACAGCTGGTATGTTGCTATGTCTGAGTGGCACAGCTGGTATGTTGCTATGTCTGAGAGGCACAGCTGGTATGTTGCTATGTCTGAGTGGCACAGCTGGTATGTTGCTATGTCTGAGAGGCACAGCTGGTATGTTGCTATGTCTGAGAGGCACAGCTGGTATGTTGCTATGTCTGAGAGGCACAGCTGGTATGTTGCTATGTCTGAGAGGCACAGCTGGTATGTTGCTATGTCTGAGAGGCACAGCTGGTATGTTGCTATGTCTGAGAGGCACAGCTGGTATGTTGCTATGTCTGAGTGGCACAGCTGGTATGTTGCTATGTCTGAGAGGCACAGCTGGTATGTTACTAAGTCTGAGAGACACAGCTGGTATGTTGATATGTCTGAGAGACACAGCTGGTATGTTGCTATGTCTGAGAGGCACAGCTAGTATGTTGCTATGTCTGAGAGACACAGCTGGTATGTTGCTATGTCTGAGTGCACAGCTGGTATGTTGCTATGTCTGAGTGGCACAGCTGGTATGTTGCTATGTCTGAGTAGCACAGCTGGTATGTTGCTTTGTCTGAGTGGCACAGCTGGTATGTTGCTATGTCTGAGAGGCACAGCTGGTATATTGCTATGTCTGAGAGGCACAGCTGGTATGTAGGTATGTCTGAGTGGCACAGCTAGTATGTTGCTATGTCTGAGAGGCACATCTGGTATGTTGCTATGCCTGGGTGGCACAGCTGGTATGTTGCTATGTCTGTGTGGCACTGCTGGTATGTTGCTATGTCTGAGTTGCACAGCTGGTATGTTGCTATGTCTGAGAGGCACAGCTGGTATGTTGCAATGTTTGAGTGGCACAACTGGTATGTTGCTATGTCTGAGAGACACACCTTGTATGTTGCTATATCTGAGTGGCACAGCTGGTATGTTGCTATGTCTGAGAGGCATAGCTGGTATGTTGCTATGTAAGAGTGGCACTGCTGGTATGTTGCTATGTCTGAGAGGCATAGCTGGCATGTTGCTATGTCTGAGAGGCACAGATGGTTTGTTGCTATGTCTGAGAGGCACAGCTGGTATATTGCTATGTCTGAGAGACACAGCTGGTATGTTGCTATGTCTGAGAGGCACAGCTGGTATGTTGATATGTCTGAGAGACACAGCTGGTAAGTTGTTATGTCTGAGAGGCACAGCTTGTATGTTACTATGTCTGAGAGGCACAGCTGCTATGTTGCTGTGTCTGAGAGGCACAGCTGGTATGTTGCTATGTCTGAGAGGCACAGCTGGTATGTTGCTATGTCTGAGAGACACAGCTGGTATGTTGCTATGCCTGAGTGGCATAGCTGGTATATTCTACGTCTGAGTGGCACAGCTTGTATGTTACTATGTCTGAGAGGCACAGCTGCTATGTTGCTGTGTCTGAGAGGCACAGCTGGTATGTTGCTATGTCTGAGAGGAACAGCTGGTATGTTGCTATGTCTGAGAGACACAGCTGGTAAGTTGTTATGTCTGAGAGGCACAGCTGGCATGTTGCTATGTCTGAGAGGCACAGCTGGTATGTTGCTGTGTCTGAGAGACACTGCTGGTATGTTGCTGTGTCTGAATGGCACAGCTGGTATCTTGCTATGTCTGAGAGGCACAGCTAGTATGTTGCTATGTCTGAGAGGCACAGCTGGTATGTTGCTATGTCTGAGAGGCACAGCTGGTATGTTGATATGTCTGAGAGACACAGCTGGTAAGTTGTTATGTCTGAGAGGCACAGCTGGCATGTTTCTATGTCTGAGAGGCACAGCTGGTATGTTGCTATGTCTGAGAGACACAGCTGTTATGTTGCTGTGTCTGAGTGGCACAGCTGGTATGTTGATATGTCTGAGAGGCACAGCTGGTAAGTTGTTATGTCTGAGAGGCACAGCTGGTAAGTTGTTATGTCTGAGAGGCACAGCTGGTATGTTGATATGTCTGAGAGACACAGCTAGTATGTTGCTATGTCTGAGAGACACAGCTGTTATGTTGCTGTGTCTGAGTGGCACAGCTGGTATCTTGCTATGTCTGAGTGACACAGCTTGTATGTTGCTATGTCTGAGAGGCACAGCCGGTATGTTGCTATGTCTGAGTGACACAGCTTGTATGTTGCTATGTCTGAGACGGACAGCTGGTATGTTGCTATGTCTGAGAGGCACAGCTGGTATGTTGCTATGTCTGAGAGGCACAGCTGGTACGTTGCTATGTCTGAGAGGCACAGCTGGTATGTTGCTATGTCTTAGAGACACAGCTGGTATGTTGCTATGTCTGAGATGCACAGCTGGTATGTTGCTATGCCTGAGAGACACAGCTGGTATGTTGCTATGTCTGAGAGGCACAGCTGGTACGTTGCTATGTCTGAGAGGCACAGCTGGTATGTTGCTATGTCTGAGAGGCACAGCAGGTATGTGACTATGTCTGGAGAGGCACAGCTGGTATGTTGCTATGTCTGAGAGACACAGCTGGTATGTTTCTATGTCGGAGAGACACAGCTGGTATGTTGCTATGTCTGAGAGACAGAGCTGGTATGTTGCTATGTCTGAGAGGCACAGCTGGCATGTTTCTATGAGACGCACAGCTGTTATGTTGCTTTGTCTGAGAGACACAGCTGGTATGTTGCTATGTCTGAGAAAAGCAGCTGGTATGTTTCTGTGTCTGAGAGACACAGCTGGTTTATTACTATGTCTGACAGACACACCTGGTATGTTGCTATGTCTGAGAGACATAGATGGTATGTTGCTATGTCAGAGACACAGCTGGTATGTTACTATGTCTGAGACACAGGTGGTATGTTGCTATGTCTGAGAGACATAGCTGGTATGTTTCTATGTCTGAGAAACAAAACTGGTATGTGTGGTAGTGAAGGAAGCACCAGTATAGTGGTGATGTGTGGTAGTGAAGGAAGCACCAGTGTAGTGGTGATGTGTGGTAGTGAAGGAAGCACCAGTATAGTGGTGATGTGTGGTAGTGAAGGAAGCACCAGTGTAGTGGTGATGTGTGGTAGTGAAGGAAGCACCAGTGTAGTGGTGATGTGTGGTAGTGAAGGAAGCACCAGTATAGTGGTGATGTGTGGTAGTGAAGGAAGCACCAGTGTAGTGGTGATGTGTGGTAGTGAAGGAAGCACCAGTATAGTGGTGATGTGTGGTAGTGAAGGAAGCACCAGTATAGTGGTAATGTGTGGTAGTGAAGGAAGCACCAGTGTAGTGGTGATGTGTGGTAGTGAAGGAAGCACCAGTATAGTGGTGATGTGTGGTAGTGAAGGAAGCACCAGTGTAGTGGTGATGTGTGGTAGTGAAGGAAGCACCAGTATAGTGGTGATGTGTGGTAGTGAAGGAAGCACCAGTATAGTGGTAATGTGTGGTAGTGAAGGAAGCACCAGTGTAGTGGAGATGTGTGGTAGTGAAGGAAGCACCAGAATAGTGGTGATGTGTGGTAGTGAAGGAAGCACTAGTGTTGTGGTGATGTGTAGTAGTGAGGGAAGCACCATTGTAGTGGTGAAGTGTGGTAGTGAAGGAAGCACCAGTACAGTGGTGATGTGTTGTACAGAAGGAAGCACCAGTATAGTGGTGATGTGTGGTAGTGAAGGAAGCACCAGTATAGTGGTGATGTGTGGTAGTGAAAGAAGCACCATTGTAGTGGTGATGTGTGATAGTGAAGGAAGCACCAGTATAGTGGTGATGTGTGGTAGTGAAGGAAGCACCAGTATAGTGGTGATGTGTGGTACTGAAGGAAGCACCAGTATAGTGTGATGTGTGGTAGTGAAGGAAGCACCAGTGTAGTGGTGATGTGTGGTAGTGAAGGAAGCACCAGTGAAGTGGTGATGTGTGGTTGTGAAGGAAGCACCAGTATAGTGTGATGTGTGGTAGTGTAGGAAGCACCAGTATAGTGGTGATGTGTGGTAGTGTAGGAAGCACCAGTATAGTGGTGATGTGTGGTAGTGAAGGAAGCACCAGTATAGTGTGAAGTGTGGTAGTGAAGGAAACACCAGTATAATGGTGATGTGTGGAAGTGAAGGAAGCACCAGTATAGTGGTGATGTGTGGTAGTGAAGGAAGCACCAGTGTAGTGGTGATGTGTGGTAGTGAAGAAAGCACCAGTATAGTGGTGATGTGTGGTAGTGAAGGAAGCACCAGTATAGTGTGATGTGTGATAGTGAAGGAAACACCAGTATAATGGTGATGTGTGGAAGTGAAGGAAGCACCAGTATAGTGGTGATGTGTGGAAGTGAAGGAAGCACCAGTATAGTGGTGATGTGTGGTAGTGAGGGAAGCACCAGTATAGTGGTGATGTGTGGTAGTGAAGGAAGCACCAGTGTAGTGGTGATGTGTGTTAGTGAAGGAAGCACCAGTATAGTGGTGATGTGTGGTAGTGAATTAAGCACCAGTATAGTGGTGATGTGTGGTAGTGAAGGAAGCACCAGTGTAGTGGTGATGTGTGGTAGTGAAGGAGCGCGAGTGTAGTGGTGATGTGTGGTAGTGAAGGAAGCACCATTGTAGTGATGGTGTGTGGTAGTGAAGGAAGCACCAGTATAGTGGTGATGTGTGGTAGTGAAGGAAGCACCAGTGTAGTGGTGATGTGTGGTAGTGAAGAAAGCACCATTGTAGTGGTGATGTGTGGTAGGGAAGGATGCACCAGTATAGTGGTGATGTGTGGTAGTGAAGGAAGCACCAGTATAGTGGTGTTGTGTGGTAGTGAAGAAAGCACCAGTATAGTGGTGATGTGTGGTTCTCAAGGAAGCACCAGTATAGTGGTGATGTGTGGTAGTGAAGGAAACACCAGTGTAGTGGTGATGTGTGGTAGTGAAGAAAGCACCAGTATAGTGGTGATGTGTTTTAGTGAACGAAGGACCAGTATAGTGGTGATGTGTTTATTACAACCTAGGATTTCAAATGGCCTGTTATCCCAGGTGTAATGGGAGCAAATAAACACAGTAGAAAAAGTTTAGACTTATATTATCCTTCACCAATTTTAACAGTATGTACACTATGTACAGTGATAAATATAGTGCACGTCACGGTAAGCAAGGCAGAAATAGAAGCCACAAGATAGCAGACCGTAGTGGTGATGTGTGGTAGTGAAGGAAGCACCAGTGTAGTGGTGATGTGTCCATGCGCCGAATAAAGGTTACGTACTCTTTGCATGCCACAGTGTTGTAGTGAAGGAAGCACCAGTGTAGTGGTGATGTGTGGTAGTGAAGGAAGCACCAGTATAGTGGTGATGTGTGGTAGTGAAGGAAGCACCAGTTTAGTGGTGATGTGTGGTAGTGAAGGAAGCACCAGTGTAGTGGTGATGTGTGGTACTGAAGGAAGCACCAGTGTAGTGGTGATGTGTGGTACTGAAGGAAGCACCAGTATAGTGTGATGTGTGGTAGTAATGGAAGCACCATTGTAGTGGTGATGTGTGGTAGTGAAGGAAGCACCAGTATACTGGTGATGTGTGGTAGTGATGGAAGCACCAGTATAGTGTGACATGTGGTAGTGACGGAAGCACCAGTATAGTGGTGATGTGTGATAGTGAAGGAAGCACCAGTATAGTGATGATATGTGGCAGTGAAGGAAGCACCAGTGTAGTGGTGATGTGTGGTAGTGAAGGAAGCATCAGTATAGTGGTGATGTGTGGTAGTGAAGTAAGCACCAGTGTAGTGGTGATGTGTGGTAGTGAAGAAAGCACCAGTATGGTGGTGATGTGTGGTAGTGAAGGAAGCACCAGTATTTTGGTGATGTGTGGTAGTGAAGGAAGCACCAGTGTAGTGGTTATGTGTGGTAGTGAATAAGCACCAGTATAGTGGTAATGTGTTGTAGTGAAGGACGCACCAGTATAGTGGTGATGTGTGGTAGTGAAGGAAGCACCAGTGTAGTGGTGATGTGTGGTAGTGAAGGAAGCACTATTGTAGTGGTGATGTGTGGTAGTGAAGTAGGCACCAGTATAGTGGTGATGTGTGGTAGTGAAGGAAGCACCAGTGTAGTGGTGATGTGTGGTAGTGAAGGAAGCCATTGTAGTGGTGATGTGTGGTAGTGAAGGAAGCACCAGTATAGTGGTGATGTGTGGTTGTGAAGGAAGCACCAGTATAGTGGTGATGTGTGGTAGTGAATGATGCACCAGTGTAGTGGTGATGTGTGGTAGTGAAGGAAGCACAAGTATATTGGTGATGTGTGATAGTGAAGGAAGCACCAGTGTAGTGGTGATGTGTGGTAGTGAAGGAAGCACCAGTATAGTGGTGATGTGTGGTAGTGAAGGAAGCACCAGTATAGTGGTGATGTGTGGTAGTGAAGGAAGCACCAGTATAGTGGTGATGTGTGGTAGTGAAGGAATCACCAGTATAGTGGTGATGTGTGGTAGTGAAGGAAGCACCAGTGTCGTGGTGATGTGTGGTAGTGAAGGAAGCACCAGTGTAGTGGTGATGTGTGGTACTGAAGGAAGCACCAGTATAGTGGTGATGTGTGGTAGTGAAGGAAGCACCAGTATAGTGGTGATTTGTGGTAGTGAAGGAAGCACCAGTATAGTGGTGATGTGTGGTAGTGAAGGAAGCACCAGTATAGTGGTGATGTGTGGTAGTGAAGGAAGCACCAGTGTAGTGGTGATGTGTGGTACTGAAGGAAGCACCAGTATAGTGGTGATGTGTGGTAGTGAAGGAAGCACCAGTATAGTGGTGATGTGTGGTAGTGAAGGAAGCACCAGTGTAGTGGTGATGTGTGGTAGTGAAGGAAGCACCAGAATAGTGGTTATGTGTGGTAGTGAAGGAAGCACCAGAATAGTGGTGATGTGTGGTATTGAAGGAAACACCAGAATAGTGGTGATGTGTGGTAGTGAAGGAAGCACCAGTGAAGTGGTGATGTGTGGTAGTGAATGAAGCACCATTGTAGTGGTGAAGTGTGGTAGTGAAGGAAGCACCAATGTAGTTGTGATGTGTTGTTGTGAAGGAAGAACCAGTATAGTAGTGATGTGTGGTAGTGAAGGAAGCACCAGTATAGTGGTGATGTGTGGTAGTGAAGGAAGCACCAGTGTAGTGGTGATGTGTGGTAGTGAAGGAAGCACCAGTATAGTGGTGATGTGTGGTAGTGAAGGAAGCACCAGTATGGTGGTGATGTGTGGTAGTGAAGGAAGCACCAGTGTAGTGGTGATGTGTGGTAATGAAGGAAGCACCAGTGTAGTGGTGATGTGTGGTAGTGAAGGAAGCACCAGTATAGTGTGATGTGTGGTAGTGAAGGAAGCACCAGTGTAGTGGTGATGTGTGGTAGTGAAGGAAGCACCAGTGTAGTGATGTGTGGTAGTGAAGGAAGCACCAGTATGGTGTGATGTGCGGTAGTGAAGGAAGCACCAGTATAGTGGTGATGTGTGGTAGTGAAGGAAGCACCAGTATACTGATGATGTGTGGTAGTGAAGGAAGCACCAGTGTAGTGGTGATGTGTGGTAGTGAAGAAATCACCAGTATAGTGGTGATGTGTGTTAGTGAAGGAAGCACCAGTATAGTGGTGATGTGTGGTAGTGAAGGAAGCACCAGTGTAGTGGTGATGTTTGGTAGTGAAGGAAGCACCAGTATAGTGGTGATGCGTGGTAGTGAAGGAAGCACCAGTTTAGTGGTGATGTGTGGCAGTGAAGGAAGCACCATTATAGTGGTGATGTGTGGTAGTGAAGGAAGCACCAGTATAGTGGTGATGTGTGGTAAAGAAGGAAGCACCAGTGTAGTGGTGATGTGTGGTAGTGAAGGAAGCACCATTGTAGTGGTGATGTGTGGTAGTGAAGGAAGCACCAGTATAGTGGTGATGTTTGGTAGTGAAGGAAGCACCAGTATAGTGGTGATGTGTGGTAGTGAAGGAAGCACCAGTATAGTGGTGATGTGTGGTAATGAAGGAAGCACCAGTATGGTGGTGACGTGTGGTGGTGAAGGAATCACCATTGTAGTGGTGATGTGTGGTAGTGAAGGAAGCACCAGTATAGTGGTGATGTGTGGTAGTGAAGGAAGCACCAGTGTAGTGGTGATGTGTGGTAGTGAAGGAATCACCAGTGTGGTGTTGATGTGTGGTAGTGAAGGAAGCACCAGAATAGTGGTGATGTGTGGTAGTGAAGGAAGCACCAGTGTAGTGGTGATGTGTGGTAGTGAATGAAGCACCATTGTAGTGGTGAAGTGTGGTAGTGAAGGAAGCACCAATGTAGTTGTGATGTGTTGTAGTGAAGGAAGAACCAGTATAATGGTGATGTGTGGTAGTGAAGGAAGCACCAGTATAGTGGTGATGTGTGGTAGTGAAGGAAGCACCAGTGTAGTGGTGATGTGTGGTAGTGAAGGAAGCACCAGTATAGTGGTGATGTGTGGTAGTGAAGGAAGCACCAGTATAGTGGTGATGTGTGGTAGTGAAGGAAGCACCAGTGTAGTGGTGATGTGTGGTAGTGAAGGAAGCACCAGTATAGTGTGATGTGTGGTAGTGAAGGAAGCACCAGTGTAGTGGTGATGTGTGGTAGTGAAGGAAGCACCAGTGTATTGGTGATGTGTGGTAGTGAAGGAAGCACCAGTATGGTGTGATGTGCGGTAGTGAACGAAGCACCAGTATAGTGGTGATGTGTGGTAGTGAAGGAAGCACCAGTATACTGGTGATGTGTGGTAGTGAAGGAAGCACCAGTGTAGTGGTGATGTGTGGTAGTGAAGAAATCACCAGTATAGTGGTGATGTGTGTTAGTGAAGGAAGCACCAGTATAGTGGTGATGTGTGGTAGTGAAGGAAGCACCAGTGTAGTGGTGATGTGTGGTAGTGAAGGAAGCACCAGTATAGTGGTGATGTGTGGTAGTGAAGGAAGCACCAGTATATTGGTGATGTGTGGTAGTGAAGGAAGCACCAGTGTAGTGGTGATGTGTGGTATTGAAGGAAGCACCAGTATAGTGGTGATGTGTGGTAGTGAAGGAAGCAACAGTATGGTGGTGATGTGTGGTAGTGAAGGAAGCACCAGTGTAGTGGTGATGTGTGGTAATGAAGGAAGCACCAGTGTAGTGGTGATGTGTGGTAGTGAAGGAAGCACCAGTATAGTGTGATGTGTGATAGTGAAGGAAGCACCAGTGTAGTGGTGATGTGTGGTAGTGAAGGAAGCACCATTGTAGTGATGTGTGGTAGTGAAGGAAGCACCAGTATGGTGTGATGTGCGGTAGTGAAGGAAGCACCAGTATGGTGGTGATGTGTGGTAGTGAAGGAAGCACCAGTGTAGTGGTGATGTGTGGTAATGAAGGAAGCACCAGTGTAGTGGTGATGTGTGGTAGTGAAGGAAGCACCAGTATAGTGTGATGTGTGGTAGTGAAGGAAGCACCAGTGTAGTGGTGATGTGTGGTAGTGAAGGAAGCACCAGTGTAGTGATGTGTGGTAGTGAAGGAAGCACCAGTATGGTGTGATGGGCGGTAGTGAAGGAAGCACCAGTATAGTGGTGATGTGTGGTAGTGAAGGAAGCACCAGTATACTGATGATGTGTGGTAGTGAAGGAAGCACCAGTGTAGTGGTGATGTGTGGTAGTGAAGAAATCACCAGTATAGTGGTGATGTGTGTTAGTGAAGGAAGCACCAGTATAGTGGTGATGTGCGGTAGTGAAGGAAGCACCAGTGTAGTGGTGATTTTTGGTAGTGAAGGAAGCACCAGTATAGTGGTGATGCGTGGTAGTGAAGGAAGCACCAGTTTAGTGGTGATGTGTGGCAGTGAAGGAAGCACCATTGTAGTGGTGATGTGTGGTAGTGAAGGAAGCACCAGTATAGTGGTGATGTGTGGTAAAGAAGGAAGCACCAGTGTAGTGGTGATGTGTGGTAGTGAAGGAAGCACCATTGTAGTGGTGATGTGTGGTAGTGAAGGAAGCACCAGTATAGTGGTGATGTTTGGTAGTGAAGGAAGCACCAGTATAGTGGTGATGTGTGGTAGTGAAGGAAGCACCAGTATAGTGGTGATGTGTGGTAATGAAGGAAGCACCAGTATGGTGGTGATGTGTGGTGGTGAAGGAATCACCAGTGTAGTGGTGATGTGTGGTAGTGAAGGAAGCACCAGTATAGTGGTGATGTGTGGTAGTGAAGGAAGCACCAGTGTAGTGGTGATGTGTGGTAGTGAAGGAATCACCAGTGTGGTGTTGATGTGTGGTAGTGAAGGAAGCACCAGAATAGTGGTGATGTGTGGTAGTGAAGGAAGCACCAGTGTAGTGGTGATGTGTGGTAGTGAATGAAGCACCATTGTAGCGGTGAAGTGTGGTAGTGAAGGAAGCACCAATGTAGTTGTGATGTGTTGTAGTGAAGGAAGAACCAGTATAATGGTGATGTGTGGTAGTGAAGGAAGCACCAGTATAGTGGTGATGTGTGGTAGTGAAGGAAGCACCAGTGTAGTGGTGATGTGTGGTAGTGAAGGAAGCACCAGTATAGTGGTGATGTGTGGTAGTGAAGGAAGCACCAGTATAGTGGTGATGTGTGGTAGTGAAGGAAGCACCAGTGTAGTGGTGATGTGTGGTAGTGAAGGAAGCACCAGTATAGTGTGATGTGTGGTAGTGAAGGAAGCACCAGTGTAGTGGTGATGTGTGGTAGTGAAGGAAGCACCAGTGTATTGGTGATGTGTGGTAGTGAAGGAAGCACCAGTATGGTGTGATGTGCGGTAGTGAACGAAGCACCAGTATAGTGGTGATGTGTGGTAGTGACGGAAGCACCAGTATACTGGTGATGTGTGGTAGTGAAGGAAGCACCAGTGTAGTGGTGATGTGTGGTAGTGAAGAAATCACCAGTATAGTGGTGATGTGTGTTAGTGAAGGAAGCACCAGTATAGTGGTGATGTGTGGTAGTGAAGGAAGCACCAGTGTAGTGGTGATGTGTGGTAGTGAAGGAAGCACCAGTATAGTGGTGATGTGTGGTAGTGAAGGAAGCACCAGTATATTGGTGATGTGTGGTAGTGAAGGAAGCACCAGTATAGTGGTGATGTGTGGTAGTGAAGGAAGCACGAGAATAGTGGTGATGTGTTGAAGTGAAGGAAGCACCAGTGTAGTGGTGATGTGTGGTAGTGAAGGAAGCACCAGTATAGTGGTAATGTGTGGTAGTGAAGGAAGCACCAGCATTGTGGTAATGTGTGGTAGTGAAGGAAGCACCAGTGTAGTGGTGATGTGTGGTAGTGAAGGAAGCACCTGTATAGTGGTAATGTGTGGTAGTGAAGGAAGCACCAGCATAGTGGTAATGTGTGGTAGTGAAGGAAGCACCAGTATAATGTTGATGTCTGGTAGTGAAAGAAGCTCCAGTATAATGTTGATGTGTGGTAGTGAAAGAAGCACCAGTATAATGTTGATGTGTGGTAGTGAAGGTAGCACCAGTATAATGATGTGTGGTAGTGAAGGAAGCACCAGTATAATGTTGATGTGTGGTAGTGAAGGTAGCACCAGTATAATGTTGATGTGTGGTAGTGAAGGTAGCACCAGTATAATGTTGATGTGTGGTAGTGAAGGTAGCACCAGTATAATGTTGATGTGTGGAAGTGAAGGAAGCACCAGTGTAATGTTGATGTGTGGAAGTGAAGGAAGCACCAGTATGATGTTGATGCGTGGTAGTTGATAAATTAGACACATGTGCAACTCTTGGGTATCTTTATTGAGGAAACGTTTCGCCACACAGTGGCTTCATCAGTCCATACAAAGGAGAATCTTGAAGAACAGGAGGAGAATGAGGTAATCAGTCCCTCAACCTTGAGTCGATGTGGTCAGTCCATCAATCTTGAATAGTGAAGGAAGCACCAGATATGATGTTGATGTGTGGTAGTGAAGGAAGCACCAGTCTGATGATGATGTGTGTTAGTGAAGGAAGCACCAGTATAATGATGATGTGTGGTAGTGAAGGAAGCACCAGTATAATGATGATGTGTGGTAGTGAAGGAAGCACCAGGATAATGTTGATGTGTGGTAGTGAAGGTAGCACCAGTATAATGATGATGTGTGGTAGTGAAGGTAGCACCAGTATAATGTTGATGTGTGGTAGTGAAGGAAGCACCAGTATAATGATGTGTGGTAGTGAAGGTAGCACCAGTATAATGTTGATGTGTGGTAGTGAAGGGAGCACCAGTATAATGTTTATGTGTGGTAGCGAAGGAAGCACCAGTATAATGTGTATATGTGGTAGTGAAGGGAGCACCAGTATAATGTTGATGTGTGGTAGTGAAGGTACCACCAGTATAATGTTGATGTGTGGTAGTGAAGGAAGCACCAGTATAATGTTGATGTGTGGTAGTGAAGGAAGCACCAGGATAATGTTGATGTGTGGTAGTGAAGGAAGCACCAGTATAATGTTGATGTGTGGTAGTGAAGGAAGCACCAGGATAATGTTGATGTGTGGTAGTGAAGGTAGCACCAGTATAATGTTGATGTGTGGTAGTGAAGGAAGCACCAGTATAATGTTGATGTGTGGTAGTGAAGGTAGCACCAGTATAATGTTGATGTGTGGTAGTGAAGGGAGCACCAGTATAATGTTGATGTGTGGTAGTGAAGGAAGCACCAGTATAATGTTGATGTGTGGTAGTGAAGGGAGCACCAGTATAATGTTGATGTGTGGTAGTGAAGGTAGCACCAGTATAATGTTGATGTGTGGTAGTGAAGGTAGCACCAGTATAATGTTGATGTGTGGTCTTGAAGGTAGCACCAGTATAATGTTGATGTGTGGTAGTGAAGGAAGCACCAGGATAATGTTGATGTGTGGTAGTGAAGGAAGCACCAGTATAATGTTGATGTGTGGTAGTGAAGGAAGCACCAGGATAATGTTGATGTGTGGTAGTGAAGGTAGCACCAGTATGATGTTGATGTGTGGTAGTGAAGGAAGCACCAGTATAATGTTGATATGTGGTAGTGAAGGAAGCACCAGGATAATGTTGATGTGTGGTAGTGAAAGTAGCACCAGTATAATGTTGATGTGTGGTAGTGAAGGTAGCACCAGGATAATGTTGATGTGTGGTAGTGAAGGAAGCACCAGTATAATGTTGATGTGTGGTAGTGAAGGTAGCACCAGTATAATGTTGATGTGTGGTAGTGAAGGAAGCACCAGTATAATGTTGATGTGTGGTAGTGAAGGTAGCACCAGTATAATGTTGATGTGTGGTAGTGAAGGTAGCACCAGTATAATGTTGATGTGTGGTAGTGAAGGAAGCACCAGGATAATGTTGATGTGTGGTAGTGAAGGTAGCACCAGTATAATGTTGATGTGTGGTAGTGAAGGTAGCACCAGTATAATGTTGATGTGTGGTAGTGAAGGTAGCACCAGTATAATGTTGATGTGTGGTAGTGAAGGAAGGACCAGTATAATATTGATGTGTGGTAGTGAAGGTAGCACCAGTATAATATTGATGTGTGGTAGTGAAGGAAGCACCAGGATAATGTTGATGTGTGGTAGTGAAGCTAGCAACAGTATAATGTTGATGTGTGGTAGTGAAGGTAGCACCAGTATAATGTTGATGTGTGGTAGTGAAGGTAGCACCAGTATAATGTTGATGTGTGGTAGTGAAGGTAGCACCAGTATAATGTTGATGTGTGGTAGTGAAGGTAGCACCAGTATAATGTTGATGTGTGGTAGTGAAGGAAGCACCAGGATAATGTTGATGTGTGGTAGTGAAGGAAGCACCAGGATAATGTTGATGTGTGGTAGTGAAGGAAGTACCAGTATAATGTTGATGTGTGGTAGTGAAGGAAGCACCAGGATAATGTTGATGTGTGGTAGTGAAGGAAGCACCAGTATAATGTTGATGTGTGGTAGTGAAGGTAGCACCAGTATAATGTTGATGTGTGGTAGTGAAGGTAGCACCAGTATAATGTTGATGTGTGGTAGTGAAGGTAGCACCAATATAATGTTGATGTGTGGTAGTGAAGGTAGCACCAGTATAATGTTGATGTGTGGTAGTGAAGGAAGGACCAGTATAATATTGATGTGTGGTAGTGAAGGAAGCACCAGTATAATGTTGATATGTGGTAGTGAAGGTAGCACCAGTATAATGTTGATATGTGATAGTGAAGGAAGCACCAGGATAATGTTGATGTGTGGTATTGAAGGAAGCACCAGTATAATATTGATGTGTAGTCAGGGGAAGCACAGCCACTCTCAGTCCACCCTGCTCCTCTCTTTTATTACGAACATAGTGCTTCATAAACTGACCCTTTCCTCTATTAATGCACCTATAAATTTCTCTCTTCTCCCTGAACGATGTTTTAGCCTTCTGTTCATCCATACGGAAACATTTTCTTTGGTCTGGTATCCCTCTGGCGAATTTATAATCTTTGGGCACATTGTGTAGTATACAGAAATATGTTATCCTAGCAGTTTTCGTCATTATTTTTGTATATATAGGATCTTCGTTGAGATCTTCACTGCAATATTCTTATTGCTTCAGTTCCGTGTAATATTATTTTTTTTTGATAATATGTTACTTGTATCAAGGTCTCTCATGACTTCCAGATTGTTTACGAGAGTTTTTCTTGTCGGGCAGAAGTAGGTCAAGTAGGCTGTTAGTCCTGGTTGACTCTCACAAACTCCTTCAACAAGCAGTCATGGATAATCTTTAGGTAGTCCCTAAACTCCAGATATCAAGTCATAGAATTCTAGTCATCTTAGCTGAAATTATAATCTAGCAAAACTGCTACATTTTCAAGCTTTGAAGCTTTAAGTACCTCGTCCTAGAGTGCTCTAACTTGGCTCTAACTTTTCAAATCCTAGAAATAATGCCCCGATGTATTGTGTGTCACTTCCCTCAGCTGATATTTCTGCTTTTTCTTACAGCAACTGATGTTTACTTGGACGTCAGGTGCCACCCCCTTCCCCCCCTCCTACACCCCTCCCCTACCCCCTCCTTCACACTATTTTTGTCCACGTGGAGAAACATAATCCCATCCTGGCTTTTAAAAATGAAAACCACATCTCAGTTTCAGCTCCATGGAGCTTGAAGTCTTCTCCGGGCTGTGGGACTGACCACCTCAAAAACTCTTTCTCCAAGGTTGATGGACTGATTACATCATCTTTCTTTCATCACTACTGCTCCCTCTATATTAGACTGAAGAAGGCTACAGTGTAGGTGAAAGTTTTATCGATAAAGATACCCAACTGTTGCACATGTGTCAGGCACATAGTTGTCTGAGGTTTAACAGCGTCACGTTCTTTGACCAAAGTTCATCCAGGTTGGGTCGGGGTTTATATAAACAAACTTTAGTACCGCTACACCAAGCAAAGTTTTAGGTTTATGTTGCCTTTCATGTTTAAGGTTTATATTGTTGTTTATAGGTAGAGTTGATGTTGTTGATACTTAAATTTGTTACTATCGTCTATGTTTAAGAACGATATAGCCTTTTTGTTAATGGTCCGTACTGCCGTCAGTGCTGCCGTCAGTGCTGCTGTCAGTGCTGCTGTCAGTGCTGCCGTCAGTGCTGCCGTCAGTGCTGCCGTCAGTGCTGCCGTCAGTGCTGCCGTCAGTGCTGCTGTCAGTGCTGCTGTCACTGCTGCTGTCAGTGCTGCTATCACTGCTGTTATCAGTGCTGCTATCAGTGCTGCTATCAGTGCTGCTATCATTGCTGCTATCATTGCTGCTATCAGTGCTGCTATCAGTGCTGCTATCAGTGCTGCTATCAGTGCTGCTATCAGTGCTGCTGTCAGTGCTGCTGTCAGTGCTGCCGTCAGTGCTGCTGTCAGTGCTGCCGTCAGTGCTGCTGTCAGTGCTGCTGTCAGTGCTGCTGTCAGTGCTGCCGTCATTGCTCTCAACAATTTGCCGTCGACTCAGAACTGACGTGATAATGGGTTGAGATTATTGCTATTCTCCTTCTCTATTTTTCTGTCCCGTCACTATTTTTGTTAAATATACAGTAATTCTATAACTCATATATATATATATATATATATATATATATATATATATATATATATATATATATATATATATATATATATATATATATACGTGTGTTGTGCATCTACCTTGGCTGATACCTATCTCCAATACACCAGGGAGGAAGGAGGGGCAGATGCCAGCTTCAGGGAGTCCCAAAAGTCTAGAAAATATGGAGAACTTGCCCATCATTATATGTTTGTTCCCATAGGCTCAGAGACCCTTGGCTCATGGGGAAAGAGTGCATCTAAATTCCTTAAGGAGCTGGGAAAAGACTCATCAGGGTAACTAGGGATCCCAGGGCAGCTAGTTTTCTGTTCCAGCGGCTCAGTGCGGCTGTTCAAAGGGGTAATGCCTGCTGTATTTTGGGCACACGCCCCAGCTCTGAGGAGCTGGATGAGATTTTGGCCTTATAATCGGTGATACACACGTAACAACATGTACCGTATATGCCACCTTTATATCAACAATGTATCTCTTAAATCTTCTGTACCATATTATGTAATAAAATATTCTATTAGTAAAAAAAAATATATATCAAAAGATGGGGTGGTAGGGGAAGTGGAATATTCAAACGGCTTCAGGAAGAAATCCAAATATTTTTCCTTGAAGCCTTTTTATCCACTTCTCCGAGGCTGTGGGTCCCACAATTTACACCAGAGGTGGACCCATATTATATATATATATATATATATATATATATATATATATATATATATATATATATATATATATATATATATATATATATAAAAAATATATATATCTATATATATATATATATATATATATATATATATATATATATATATATATATATATATATATATATATATATATATATATATATATATATATATATATATAAGAACGAAGGAACACTGCAGCAGGCCTACTGGCCCATGCGAGGCAGGTCCAAGTCTCCTACCGGCTTAAGCCAATGCACCCAACCTAGTCAGGTCAGGTCACCTTGACTTAAGGGAGGAACACGGCAACCGTCCTGGTAGCACAAGCTAATCAGGTTCAACTCACACCCACCCACACCCACTCATGTATTTATCCAACCTATTTTTAAAGCTACACAACGTTCTGGCCTCTATAACTGTACTTGAGAGTTTGTTCCACTCATCCACAACTCTATTACCAAACCAGTACTTTCCTATATCCTTCCTGAATCTGAATTTTTCTAACTTAAAACCATTGCTGCGAGTCCTGTCTAGGCTAGATATTTTCAGCACACTATTTACATCCCCTTTATTTATTCCTGTCTTACATTTATACACCTCTATCATATCCCCCTTAATTCTACGTCTTTCTAGAGAGTGAAGATTCAGGGCCCTTAGTCTATCCTCATAGGGAAGGTTTCTGATACATGGGATCAACTTTGTCATCCTCCTTTGTACATTTTCCAGAGCATTTATATCCATTCTGTAATACGGTGACTAAAACTGTGCAGCATAATCTAAATGAGGCCTAACCAAGGATGTATAGAGTTGAAGAACAACCTGAGGACTCCTATTATTTGTTTCTTGATATAAAGCCAAGGATTCTATTAGCTTTATTGCGAACACCTATGCACTGTTGTCTTGGTTTCAGATTACTGCTAACCAGAACTCCTAAATCTTTTTCGCAATCCGTAATATTAAGATCTACATTATTTAGTTTATATGTGGCATGGTTATTGTCCTGTCCAACATTTAGAACTTTGCATGTGTCTATATTAAACTGCATCTGCCACCTCTCCGACCACTGCATCAGTCTACTCAAATCTTTCTGGAGTGCTCTAATGTCCTCGTCAGAATGAATTCGACGGCCTATTTTGGTGTCATCGGCAAACTTGCTGATGTCGCTCTTTATGCCCTCATCTATGTCGTTTATGTATATTGTGAACAGCAGGGGGCCCAACACTGACCCCTGTGGAACACCGCTCGTGACGCTTCCCCACTCTGATTTCTCCCCATTTATGCAAGCAAACTCTCTGCTGCCTATTTGTCAACCATGCCTCTATCCAGGAAAAAATTTCTCCTCCTATTCCATGTGCCTTAATTTTCCTCAATAGTCTCTGATGTGGGACCCTGTCAAAAGCCTTACTGAAGTCCATGTACACAATATCATATTCATTACCATGATCTACCTCCTCAAATACCTTAGTGAAAAAAGTTAACAAATTCGTAAGGCAGGAACGCCCCTTTGTAAAACCATGCTGAGATTCGTTGATTAATTTATGCTTTTCAAGGTGGCTACGAACTGCCTCGGCAATTATTGATTCCATAAATTTTCCCACTATGGAGGTTAGGCTTATTGGTCTATAGTTTGAAGCTAAGGACCTGTCACCTGCTTTGAAAATAGGTATCACATTTGCCATTTTCCACTTATCTGGCACCATGCCAGTTTGTAGTGATATGTTGAAAAGATTAGCCAAAGGTTTGCTAAGCTCCTCTTTACATTCCTTTAGAACCCTTGCATACAGTTCATCAGGGCCTGGGGATTTGTTAGGTTTTAATTTATCTATTTGCCTAAGGACCATGTCACTTGTGACCCTAATCGTGCACAGTTTATTATCGTCCTGTTCCACATAATTTATCATTTCTGGAATATCGCTGGTATCCTCCTGTGTAAAAACTGAGAGGAAGTATGTGTTAAAACTTCTACACATTTCCTTATCACTGTCAGTGAGCTGACCCGAGGAACTTTTGAGTGGGCCTATCTTGTCCCTGATCTTACTTCTGTATACCTGAAAGAATCCTTTTGGGTTAGTCTTCGAATCTCTTGCAACTTTAACCTCATAATCTCTTTTTGCTTTTCTAATTCCTTTTTTTATTTCTCTCTTTAACTGAATATATCGATTTCTTAATTGCCCCTCTCCTCTTTTGATTTGCCTATATATGCCTCTCTTTTGACCAATTAGATATTTTAATCTATTGTTCATCCATTTAGGATCATTTTTGTTTGATCTGATTTCCCTATTTGGAACATAATTTGACTGAGCAGCTAGAACTATGCCCTGGAAAGCGTCATATCGGCATCCATCACCACCTACCTGACCCTTAGTCAGGTCATTCCAGTTCAGCCCACCTAAGTAATTTTTCAGTCCTATGAAATCAGCCAAGCGGAAGTCAGGGACAGAGACTTGATTGCCATTATTAGGGGAATTCCATGATATATTAAAACTGAGTGATTTGTGATCACTTTCCCCAAGCTCATCATTAACCTCAAGATTATTAATTAGTGTTTCCCTACTGGCAAGAACCAAGTCAAGGAGGTTATTTCCCCTAGTTGGCTCTGTCACAAACTGTTTTAAAAAACAATCCTGGATCGTATCAAGAAAGTCACCTGACTCTAAATTTCCTGTCAAATTGCTCCAGTCAATCTGTCTATAGTTGAAATCTCCCATTAGCACAACATTTTCGTTTGTAGATGCCTTACGAATTTCGTCCCATAGAAGTTTACTGCACTCCCTATCAAGATTTGGGGCCCTGTAAATCACACCCAAAATTAGTTATTCTTGGCCCTCGAGAAGCTGTAACCAAACAGATTCAGTGGCCGACGCTTCTAATTTTATATCTTGTCTAACACAACAATTTAAATTGTCTCTGACATATATCGCTACTCCACCACCTTTCCTGTTGACCCTGTCAGTGTGGAATAATTTATAGCCTTGTATGTGACATTCAGAGGGCATCTCTCTATCTTTCAGATAGAGCCAGGTCTCTGTTATAGCAATAATATCTATGTTTCCTACACTTGCAATTAATCTTAGCTCATCTATCTTATTTCTTACACTCCTGCTATTAGTATAGTAAACCTTAAGGGAGCTAGTCCCTTGCTGCCCTCTGCTGTCCCCCTTTGTTTGCTGACCTGATCTATTGTTTTTATTTATAACTTCATGCTGAATGCCTTTTATACATTTACTGTTTCGAACCCTAGTGTTGCAACCTGCTTGTTTCCCACACACACCCATACCTCTATCTTCTATCAGTTTAAAATCATAGGCATTTCACCAATGGCCTTCTCAATCGAGTCTGCAAGTGCTACCACCCCAGCCCCAGAGAGATGTACCTCATCCCTTGCATACATATCATGTTTGCCATAAAAGTTGTTCCAGTTGTCAATGAATGGGATTGCAAGTTCCTTGCAGTATCTGTCTAGCCAGCAATTTACACCAATTGCCCTAGACAACCATTCATTTCCTACTCCCCTTCTAGGCAAGATGCTACATATGATTGGGATCCCTCCCTTAGACTTAATGAAATCTATAGCTGACCTGTACTTATCTACCCTTCCCAATATCATTTCCACCAGCACTGAGACAGATAATGGGCTTGTTCCCATTACCTGACATGATATTATCCAGCCTGTTGACTATGTCCCCAACACCAGCTCCAGGGAAGCACACTCTATCTCTCATCTTCTTATTCCTATTACAAAAAGCACGGTCAATATATCTTACCTGAGAGTCACCAACCACAAGAATGCACTTACCTCCATTAGCAGGGGCAGTAGTACCCTTACCTTCACTGGCCACTGAAGTACATTCATCCTGAAGAACAGAGAAGCGATTTCCTACCTTCAGATCTTCACTCTTATCTTTCCTTACTCTGATGCGCCTCCCATTACTGTGAACCACTCGCCACTTGTAGCAGGTGCTGGACTGCACCTCACTGCTGGTAGCCGTTGCTACCTCCCCACCTACAGCCTCCTCACAGCGAGAGACAGACTGCACCTCACTGCTAAAAGCCTCATTTCCCACAACTCCACCCACCTCACACTCTCTCCCAGACCCATTGAGGTGGACCTTCAGCCTCCTAATCTCCTCCTGGAGAAGCAAGACCTCCTCCTTCAACTCTCCAACCTCAATTTTTAAAACACTGCAGAAGCAAGCCATGCTTTGTAACCGTCCACGCTAATCCCCAAAGCAGCTCAGGGTCTGTGACCTCACGTGACGACTGACCACTGACCACTGACGACTGACCACTGACGTCTGTGTGTGTGTGTGTGTGTGTGTGTGTGTGTGTGTGTGTGTGTGTGTGTGTGTGTGTGTGTGTGTGTGTGTGTTTGTGTGTGTGTGTGTGTGTGTGGGTGTGGGTGGTAGGCTACGAGAATACCTGGAGAGAGTTTAGGTGGTTAAAGCCCCCGCGGCCCGTAAGCCGACGTCCGAACCACAGCCCGGCTGATCAGGTACAGACTTTAGGCGCCTGTCCAGCGCCTTCTTGAAGATAACCATGGGTCTATTTGTAATCCCCCTTATATATGCTGGGAGGCAGTTGAACAGTCTTGGGCCCCTGAATGGGACCCAAGACAGGCACCCATGCTTTTCATTGGGGGAATGTTGCATCTCCTGCCGAGTCTTTTGCTTATGTAGGGAGTGATTTTCGTGTGTAAATTTGGTACTAATCTCACTAGGATTTTCCAAGTGTATATTATCATGCATCTCACTCGCCTGCATTCCAGGAAATAGAAATCAAGGGACTTCAACTGTTCCAAGTAGTTTAGGTGCTTTATCGTACTTATGTTTGCTATGAAAGTTCTCAATATATTCTCCAGGTCAGCAATTTCGCTGCCTTGAAGGGGACAGTTAGTGTACAGCAGTATTCCAGCCTAGAGAGAACAAACGATTTGAAGAGAATCATCGTGGGCTTGGAATCCCTAGCTTTGAAGGTTCTCATTATCCATCCTTTCATTTTTCTAACAGATGTGGTAGTTACGTTGTTTTGGTCTTTGAAAGTGAGATCCTCTGACATTATCACTCCTAGGTCCTTCACATTAGTTTTTCGCTATACTGTGTGGTTGGAATTTGTTTTATACTCTGATACAGTTCTAATTTCCTCAAGTTTTCCATGTTGGAGTAATTGAAAATTCTCTTCATTGAAATTCATATTGTTTTCTGCAGCCCATGTAAAAACTTGGAGGATGAGGAATAGGATGGGAGCGAGTACTGTGCCTTGTGGAACACAGCTTTTCACTAAAGCCGCCTAGGACTTTACTCTCTTTATTATTACTCTTTGTGTTCTGTTTGTTAGGAAGTTATAGATCCATCTACCAACTTTTCCTTTTATTCATTTATCATGTATGTATGCGCGGTATTACACCATGGTCGCACTTTTCGAAGGCTTTCGCAAAGTCTGTGTACTATATCTGCATTTTGTTCATCCTCTAGAGCATCCAGGACCTTTTCAGTGTGGTCCAGTAGTTGGGAGAGGCAGGAGCAACCTGCTCTAAACCCATGTTGCTCTGGGTTGTGAAACTGATGGGTATCTAGGTGGGTGACGATCTTTCTTCTTAGAACCTTTCAAAGATTTTAATGATATAGGACGTTAGTGCTATCGGTCTGTAGTTCTTCGCAATTTCTTCACTGCCATCTTTGTGGAGTGGGGCTATGTCCGTTGTTTTTAGTGAGTGTGTCCATGCTCCCTCTTCATAGAATGCTAAAGGCATGTGACAGGGTCTTCGTGCAGTTCTTGATGAACACGGAGTTCCATGAGTCTGGGCCTGGGGCAGAGTGCATGGGTATGTCACATATTGTTTTTTCGAAGTTTTGTGGTGTTAGGATAATGTCAGATAATTTTTAATTGACTGATTTTTGAGTCTCGGTCATAAAAATTTATTTAGACTGTCCACCCTTAATCTGGTTAACGGCTCGCTAAACACTGAGTCATATTGGGACTTTAGCCTCCACTCATTTCTTTGCTGTCATCTGTGTAAGTCGCATCTTCTCTAAGCAGGGGTCCAATACTGGATGTTGTTTTCGCCTTATATTTGGTATAAGAATAAAAGTATTTTGGGTTTCTTTCTATTTAATTTATTGCTTTAGGTTTTTCCTAAGATTCTTGTCTCTTGTAAGATTCCTTAAGGTTAAACTCGATATTTGTTATTTCTCTGACCAGTGCGTCCCTTCGTATTTCAGATATATTGGTCCCTCTGAGCAGCTCTATGATTCTTTGCCTTCGCCTGTATAGGGAGCATCTATCTCTTTCTACTTTATATCTTCTCTTTTTTTTAAAGGAATATGCCTTGAGTATACCTCAAGTGCCACGAAGTTATTTCTTTCTAGGCAACGGTTCAGATCCATGTTGCTATATTTATTCGGCTTTGTGGCCTGGTGGTTAACGCTCTCGCTTCACACGGTGAGGGCCTGGGCTCGATTCCCAGCCAGAGTAGAAACATTGGACGTGTTTCTTTCCACCTGTTGTCTATGTTCCCCATCAGTAAAATGGGTACTTGGGTGTTAGTCGACTGGTGTGGGTCGCATCCTGGGACACTGACCTAAGGAGGCCTGGTCACAGACCGGGCCGCGGGGGCGTTGACCCCCGGAACTCTCTCCAGGTAAACTCCAGGTTATGTCACACTTCCAAATAGGCTGCCACCCGACCAGTGAACCAGGTGCTAAGGATATAACGATCAATAGGGTACTCGTTGTTAAATTAGTACCTTGGTTCATTGGCCAATCACAGACAAGCCTGCCAAAGGTGAAGCAACTTAGTTCACTTATGCCAGGTGAACTGACAGACTTGTCCGGGGCTGCTGGTCGAGCCAGATGAACTGACAGACTTGTCTGGGGCTGCTGGTCGAGCCAGGTGAACTGACAGACTTGTCTGGGGCTGCTGGTCGAGCACGGTGAACTGACAGACTTGTCTGGGGCTGCTGGTCGAGCCAGGTGAACTGACAGACTTGTCTGGGGCTGCTGGTCGAGCCAGGTGAACTGACAGACTTGTCTGGGGCTGCTGGTCGAGCCAGGTGAACTGACAGACTTGTCTGGGGCTGCTGGTCGAGCACGGTGCTGGCTCTTGCTTTTTGCCTCTTCACTGTGTTATACCCTTATTATTCCACCACTGTACATGTTGTACATAATTGTAAATACTAGCTGTTTATAATTGGTGAAGGAAAATACAAGTCATATACTATTGCTGAGTTTTGATTGCTCCACTTTAATCCCATTACGACCAGGTATGCAGGCGCATACCTGGAGGCGACCGACTTGTTGAAAAAAAAATATATATATATATATATATATATATATATATATATATATATATATATATATATATATATATATATATATATATATATATATATATATTTTCATAGTTCCTTGATAATGTGAGTAGTCACGAAAGCGCTTGGAATTTCTCTATTCTTTCAGAGTGGTTGTTTTGCATATATATATATATGTGGCCTGGTGGTTAACGCTCTCGCTTCACACGGTGAGGGCCTGGGTTCGATTCCCAGCCAGAGTAGAAACATTGGACGTGTTTCTTTCCACCTGTTGTCTATGTTCCCCATCAGTAAAATGGGTACCTGGGTGTTAGTCGACTGGTGTGGGTCGCATCCTGGGATGACCTAAGGGAGGCCTGGTCACAGACCGGGCCGCGGGGGCGTTGACCCCCGGAACTCTCTCCAGGTAAACTCCAGGTATATATATATATATATATATATATATATATATATATATATTCATAATCATAAATATATTTTAAGACAAGATAATCAATAAGAGAAGAAACAGAGCAAACTATTACTTTTTATTTTAATTAATGAACATAAAGCAAAGAAATGAAATCGGAACAATTCACAAACATTGTATTTTAATAATAAAATAAAAAATATAGGTGGAAAACAGTACGTTATTACTCGCAGCCGAGCAAACAAAATTGGAAAGTCTATACATGGATACCATTGAAACTCTGCACGTACATACTGAGTGTACTTGATGCCTTGTTCAAAGACCTGAAGTGTTCCTTGCCCGGCAGTGTACAGGTGACGTGCAGCCTTGACCACCCTCAACAAAGTGTTCCTTGCCCGGCAGTGTACAGGTGACGTGCAGCCTTGACCACCCTCAACAAAGTGTTCCTTGCCCGGCAGTGTACAGGTGACGTGCAGCCTTGACCACCCTCAACAAAGTGTTCCTTGCCCGGCGGTGTACAGGTGACGTGCAGCCTTGACCACCCTCAACAAAGTGTTCCTTGCCCGGCAGTGTACAGGTGACGTGCAGCCTTGACCACCCTCAACAAAGTGTTCCTTGCCCGGCAGTGTACAGGTGACGTGCAGCCTTGACCACCCTCAACAAAGTGTTCCTTGCCCGGCGTGTACAGGTGACGTGCAGCCTTGACCACCCTCAACAAAGTGTTCCTTGCCCGGCGGTGTACGCCCTTGACCACCCTCAACAAAGCAGTGTACAGGTGACGTGCAGCCTTGACCACCCTCAACAAAGTGTTCCTTGCCCGGCGGTGTACAGCCTTGACCACCCTCAACAAAGTGTTCCTTGCCCGGCGGTGTACAGGTGACGTGCAGCCTTGACCACCCTCAACAAAGTGTTCCTTGCCCGGCGGTGTACAGGTGACGTGCAGCCTTGACCACCCTCAACAAAGTGTTCCTTGCCCGGCGGTGTACAGATGACGTGCAGCCTTGACCACCCTCAACAAAGTGTTCCTTGCCCGGCGGTGTACAGGTGACGTGCAGCCTTGACCACCCTCAACAAAGTGTTCCTTGCCCGGCGGTGTACAGGTGACGTGCAGCCTTGACCACCCTCAACAAAGTGTTCCTTGCCCGGCGGTGTACAGATGACGTGCAGCCTTGACCACCCTCAACAAAGTGTTCCTTGCCCGGCGGTGTACAGGTGACGTGCAGCCTTGACCACCCTCAACAAAGTGTTCCTTGCCCGGCGGTGTACAGGTGACGTGCAGCCTTGACCACCCTCAACAAAGTGTTCCTTGCCCGGCGGTGTACAGATGACGTGCAGCCTTGACCACCCTCAACAAAGTGTTCCTTGCCCGGCAGTGTACAGGTGACGTGCAGCCTTGACCACCCTCAACAAAGTGTTCCTTGCCCGGCGGTGTACAGGTGACGTGCAGCCTTGACCACCCTCAACAAAGTGTTCCTTGCCCGGCGGTGTACAGGTGACGTGCAGCCTTGACCACCCTCAACAAAGTGTTCCTTGCCCGGCAGTGTACAGGTGACGTGCAGCCTTGACCACCCTCAACAAAGTGTTCCTTGCCCGGCGGTGTACAGGTGACGTGCAGCCTTGACCACCCTCAACAAAGTGTTCCTTGCCCGGCGGTGTACAGATGACGTGCAGCCTTGACCACCCTCAACAAAGTGTTCCTTGCCCGGCGGTGTACAGGTGACGTGCAGCCTTGACCACCCTCAACAAAGTGTTCCTTGCCCGGCGGTGTACAGATGACGTGCAGCCTTGACCACCCTCAACAAAGTGTTCCTTGCCCGGCGGTGTACAGGTGACGTGCAGCCTTGACCACCCTCAACAAAGTGTTCCTTGCCCGGCGGTGTACAGGTGACGTGCAGCCTTGACCACCCTCAACAAAGTGTTCCTTGCCCGGCGGTGTACAGATGACGTGCAGCCTTGACCACCCTCAACAAAGTGTTCCTTGCCCGGCGGTGTACAGGTGACGTGCAGCCTTGACCACCCTCAACAAAGTGTTCCTTGCCCGGCGGTGTACAGGTGACGTGCAGCCTTGACCACCCTCAACAAAGTGTTCCTTGCCCGGCGGTGTACAGATGACGTGCAGCCTTGACCACCCTCAACAAAGTGTTCCTTGCCCGGCGGTGTACAGGTGACGTGCAGCCTTGACCACCCTCAACAAAGTGTTCCTTGCCCGGCGGTGTACAGATGACGTGCAGCCTTGACCACCCTCAACAAAGTGTTCCTTGCCCGGCGGTGTACAGGTGACGTGCAGCCTTGACCACCCTCAACAAAGTGTTCCTTGCCCGGCAGTGTACAGGTGACGTGCAGCCTTGACCACCCTCAACAAAGTGTTCCTTGCCCGGCGGTGTACAGGTGACGTGCAGCCTTGACCACCCTCAACAAAGTGTTCCTTGCCCGGCAGTGTACAGGTGACGTGCAGCCTTGACCACCCTCAACAAAGTGTTCCTTGCCCGGCGGTGTACAGGTGACGTGCAGCCTTGACCACCCTCAACAAAGTGTTCCTTGCCCGGCGGTGTACAGATGACGTGCAGCCTTGACCACCCTCAACAAAGTGTTCCTTGCCCGGCGGTGTACAGGTGACGTGCAGCCTTGACCACCCTCAACAAAGTGTTCCTTGCCCGGCGGTGTACAGGTGACGTGCAGCCTCAACAAAACAACCAGCTAAACAGGAGTTGCCTACATGCATCAAACGATCAATTGATCTTAACAGGGTTTCGCCCTCAAGCAGGAACAATAACAGAAACCTTTGCTTCTAGCATCCGTTGCCGGAACTCTGATCTATCTGGCAGGCTGGCTGGCTGGCTGGCTGGCTGGCTGGCTGGCTGGCTGGCTGGCATTTTTATGGTTTTAGTGTCAACCTGTTCCCCAGATTGCCCTCTCTACGGAATGCTATCAGCCACCATCTAAGTGACCAAGCAGTTAGGACTATCGTAACTACTCACTCGCCACAAGTGAGTAGTTACGATAGTCTGTAACTTTATTAATGACATATTAATAAAATATTTAATGTTATTCAAAATAGAAACTCTTACAGCCTTTCTTGTAGCACTCACTCTTCACCTGTTCCAGCACCTCTGTACCTGTTTCAACACCTCTTTATCTGTTTCAGCACCTCTTCACCTGTTCCAGCATCTCTTTACTTGTTTCAACACTTCTTCACCTGTTCCAGCACCTCTTCACCTGTTCCAGCACCTCTTCACCTGTTCCAGCACCTCTTCACCTGTTCCAACACCTCTTCACCTGTTCCAACACCTCTTCATTTGTTCCTGTAGAGAGAATATACAAAGATTATTATGCTAACCCGTGTACTAATGAGATGAGGGTGGAGTTAATGCTACCATAAGTTGTATTAAGCAGATCATCGATCATTGTTTAGTGTACTGATCACATCATTCCGTCCTGCTAACACATAGTTGTGTGAATTATTTCTGAACTGGATCCTTGTCGTGGGACGTTTTTGTACAGCTTTCATTAGCCAAGCACACTTAGCAGGAAGGTGTTGTCAGTGAAGTTCATTCATCCTTCGAAGAACGGCTTGTCGCACCGTTCGTGCACCAAAGATGTTCAGTGTCACGTTGACTGTGAATTATGTGAGCCTGGCTACGTCGTTATACATTCAGTTAAAACAAAGATATTGAAAAGCAAACGACATGCTCCTTCCATTTGTTTGTATGGTGAAAACGACAGCTGCGTTAAATATATAGATATCTTGGTATAGACGTACCCTTCAGTAAATCCATCATACCACAAGAGTTCTCAGAGCTGTTGCTGGTTACATCCCAAAGTATGGTGCTAATGTGCACATAGTGAGAATGATGTGCATAACCTTAATTGATTATGCTGCGCCCATGTTAATATTACCTAAGGAAAATTCTTTCTGCCCTTGGAGCTAATATAAAATGAAGCTCTCAGAATTATTCTTGGCTGTCCCAAATCTATCAAGGTTCTTAACATGAGGAAGGAGTTTGGTGTTCCTAGTATCAGTAACAGGATTATTGAGATTAACACTGTACTTTGTATTAGAATGTTAAGAAACGAAATGGAGACTGCTACTACAAATCTTTTTAATTGTCTAGAAGTAAATATAGCACACGCAAATCTAAATGGGTTGTGAAAACAGGCAAGAGCATTTCACTCCTCCATGGAAGCTGTGCTCATTTAATAACATACTTGCAAACCCCTCCAAAGAACCTTATCACTAGTAATTTTTTATTAACACATCGGCCATCTCCCACCATGGCAGGGTGGTCCGAAAAAGAAAAACTTTCATCATCATTCACTCCATCACTGTCTTACCAGAGGCGGACTTACACTACAGTTATAAAACTGCAACATTAACACCCCTCCTTCAGGGTGCAGACACTGTACTTCCCATCTCCAGGACTCAAGTTCCGCCTGCTGGTTTCCCTGAATCCTTTCATAAATGTTACCTTGCTCACACTCCAACAACACGTCAAGTCTTAAAATTCATTTGTCTCCATTCGCTTCTATCTAACAAGTTCATGCATGCTTGCTGGAAGTCAAAGCCCCTCGCACGCAGAACCTTCTTTACCCCCTCCCTCCAACTTTTCCTAGGCCGACCCTTACCCCGCCTTCCCTCTACTACAGATTTATACACTCTCAAAGTCATTCTCTTTTGTTCCATCTCTCTACATGTCCGAACCACATCAACAGCCCCTCCTCAGCCCTCTGGATAATAGTTTGGGTAATCCCGCACCTGCTCCTAATTTCCAAACTACGAATTCTCTGCATTATATTCACACCACACATTGCCCTCATACATGACATCACTGTCTCCAGCCTTCTCCTCGTTGCAACATTCATCGCCCATGCTTCACACCCATATAAGAGTGTTAATATAAATAGACTCTCATATATTCCTCTCTTTGCTTCTGTGGACAAAGTTCTTTGTCTCCACAGCCTCCTAAGTGTACCACTCACCTTTTTTCCCTCATCAGTTCTATGATTCAGCTCATTTTTCATAGACCCATCTGCTGACACTTCCACTCCTAAATATCTGAATACATTCACCTCTTCCATACTCTCTCCTTCCAATCTGATATCCAATCTTACATCACCTAATTTTTTTTTTGTTATCCTTATCACCTTACTTTTTCCTATATTCACTTTTAATTTTCATCTTTTACATACCCTACCAAACTCATCCACCAACCTCTGCAACTTCTTTGCAAAATCTCCCAAAAGCACAGTGTCATCAGTAAAGAGCATCTGTGATAACTTTCACTTTATGTTAGATTCTTTTTCTTTTAACCCCCACACCTCTTGCCAAGACCCTCGCATTCACTTCTCTTGCAACCCCATCTATAAATATATTGAACAGCCATGGTGACATCAAACATCTTTGTCTAAAGCCTACTTTAACTGGGAAATAATCTCCCTCTCCTCTACATACTCTAACCTGAGCCTCACTATCCTCGTAAAACCTCTTCACTGCTTTCAGTAACCTACCTCCTATACCATACACCTGCAGCATCTGCCACATTCAGATTCAAATTCAAATTCAAATGTTTATTTCTCTGTACAGATTGCAATGTGTGGTTTGCATATTATAAGATAATTATAAAATAAAGTACTTATTACAAAGAAGACCACTAGTATGCCTAGGCATTTCGGGCAGCCTAATACCATTTCTTACTCTTTACTGACACAGGTTATGAGTCATACTGGTATTAAAGTGAGGTAGCTAGATTTACAAAAGTGAGGTAGTTCAACACATTTAAAAATTAACAATTAGTTTATCAATTAATGGGAATGGTCTCATCTTGGCATGATACAGTTTCTGTTAAAGTTCTATAATAAAGTGTCTTAGACAACCTTATGACTAACTTGAATATTGTAGCCAAAGCTAGATTCAGAATTTTATGTTGACAGTCATTAGTGTAAATTAGGGAGAGTCAGATATTAAATAATTGTATTTTGTTTTGGTTATGTGCGGCTAAGGTAGTTTTTATGTGGTTAACTACCGGTGGTGTGTGTTGCTACCGGTGGTGTGTGTTGCTACCGGTGGTGTGTGTTGCTACCGGTGGTGTGTGTTGCTACCGGTGGTGTGTGTTGCTACCGGTGGTGTGTGTTGCTACCGGTGGTGTGTGTTGCTACCGGTGGTGTGTGTTGCTACCGGTGGTGTGTGTTAACTACCGGTGGTGTGTGTTGCTACCGGTGGTGTGTGTTGCTACCGGTGGTGTGTGTTGCTACCGGTGGTGTGTGTTGCTACCGGTGGTGTGTGTTGCTACCGGTGGTGTGTGTTAACTACCGGTGGTGTGTGTTGCTACCGGTGGTGTGTGTTGCTACCGGTGGTGTGTGTTGCTACCGGTGGTGTGTGTTGCTACCGGTGGTGTGTGTTGCTACCGGTGGTGTGTGTTAACTACCGGTGGTGTGTGTTGCTACCGGTGGTGTGTGTTGCTACCGGTGGTGTGTGTTGCTTCCGGTGGTGTGTGTTGCTACCGGTGGTGTGTGTTGCTACCGGTGGTGTGTGTTGCTACCGGTGGTGTGTGTTGCTACCGGTGGTGTGTGTTAACTACCGGTGGTGTGTGTTGCTACCGGTGGTGTGTGTTGCTACCGGTGGTGTGTGTTGCTACCGGTGGTGTGTGTTGCTACCGGTGGTGTGTGTTAACTACCGGTGGTGTGTGTTGCTACCGGTGGTGTGTGTTGCTACCGGTGGTGTGTGTTGCTACCGGTGGTGTGTGTTGCTACCGGTGGTGTGTGTTGCTACCGGTGGTGTGTGTTAACTAACGGTGGAGTGTGTTGCTACCGGTGGTGTGTGTTGCTACCGGTGGTGTGTGTTGCTACCGGTGGTGTGTGTTGCTACCGGTGGTGTGTGTTGCTACCGGTGGTGTGTGTTGCTACCGGTGGTGTGTGTTAACTACCGGTGGTGTGTGTTGCTACCGGTGGTGTGTGTTGCTACCGGTGGTGTGTGTTGCTACCGGTGGTGTGTGTTGCTACCGGTGGTGTGTGTTAACTACCGGTGGTGTGTGTTGCTACCGGTGGTGTGTGTTGCTACCGGTGGTGTGTGTTAACTACCGGTGGTGTGTGTTGCTACCGGTGGTGTGTGTTGCTACCGGTGGTGTGTGTTGCTACCGGTGGTGTGTGTTGCTACCGGTGGTGTGTGTTAACTACCGGTGGTGTGCGTTGCTACTGGTGGTGTGTGTTGCTACCGGTGGTGTGTGTTGCTACCGGTGGTGTCTGTTGCTACCGGTGGTGTGTGTTAACTAAGGGTGGTGTGTGTTGCTACCGGTGGTGTGTGTTGCTACCGGTGGTGTGTGTTGCTACCGGTGGTGTGTGTTGCTACCGGTGGTGTGTGTTGCTACCGGTGGTGTGTGTTGCTACCGGTGGTGTGTGTTAACTACCGGTGGTGTGTGTTGCTACCGGTGTGTGTTGCTACCGGTGATGTGTGTTGCTACCGGTGGTGTGTGTTGCTACCGGTGGTGTGTGTTGCTACCGGTGGTGTGTGTTGCTACCGGTGGTGTGTGTTAACTACCGGTGGTGTGTGTTGCTACCGGTGGTGTGTGTTGCTACCGGTGGTGTGTGTTGCTACCGGTGGTGTGTGTTGCTACCGGTGGTGTGTGTTGCTACCGGTGGTGTGTGTTGCTACCGGTCGTGTGTGTTAACTACCGGTGGTGTGTGTTGCTACCGGTGGTGTGTGTTGCTACCGGTGGTGTGTGTTGCTACCGGTGGTGTGTGTTGCTACCGGTGGTGTGTGTTACTACCGGTGGTGTGTGTTGCTACCGGTGGTGTGTGTTGCTACCGGTGGTGTGTGTTGCCTCCGGTGGTTTGTGTTGCTACCGGTGGTGTGTGTTGCTACCGGTGGTGTGTGTTGCTACCGGTGGTGTGTGTTGCTACCGGTGGTGTGTGTTGCTACCGGTGGTGTGTGTTAACTACCGGTGGTGTGTGTTGCTACCGGTGGTGTGTGTTGCTACCGGTGGTGTGTGTTGCTACCGGTGGTGTGTGTTGCTACCGGTGGTGTGTGTTGCTACCGGTGGTGTGTGTTAGCTACCGGTGGTGTGTGTTAACTACCGGTGGTGTGTGTTAACTACCGGTGGTGTGTGTTGCTAATGGTGGTGTGTGTTGCTACCGGTGGTGTGTGTTAACTACCGGTGGTGTGTGTTAACTACCGGTGGTGTGTGTTGCTACCGGTGGTGTGTGTTGCTACCGGTGGTGTGTGTTGCTTCCGGTGGTGTGTGTTGCTACCGGTGGTGTGTGTTGCTACCGGTGGTGTGTGTTAACTACCGGTGGTGTGTGTTGCTACCGGTTGTGTGTGTTAACTTCCGGTGGTGTGTGTTGCTACCGGTGGTGTGTGTTGCTACCGGTGGTGTGTGTTGCTACCGGTGGTGTGTGTTGCTACCGGTGGTGTGTGTTGCTACCGGTGGTGTGTGTTAGCTACCGGTGGTGTGTGTTAACTACCGGTGGTGTGTGTTAACTACCGGTGGTGTGTGTTGCTACCGGTGGTGTGTGTTGCTACCGGTGGTGTGTGTTAACTACCGGTGGTGTGTGTTGCTAATGGTGGTGTGTGTTGCTACCGGTGGTGTGTTGCTACTGGTGGTGTGTGTTAACTACCGGTGGTGTGTGTTAACTACCGGTGGTGTGTGTTGCTAATGGTGGTGTGTGTTGCTACCGGTGGTGTGTGTTAACTACCGGTGGTGTGTGTTAACTACCGGTGGTGTGTGTTGCTACCGGTGGTGTGTGTTGCTACCGGTGGTGTGTGTTAACTACCGGTGGTGTGTGTTAACTACCGGTGGTGTGTATTAGCTACCGGTGGTGTGTGTTAGCTACCGGTGGTGTGTGTTAACTATCGGTGGTGTGTGTTAACTACCGGTGGTGTGTGTTAACTACCTGTGGTGTGTGTTAACTACCGGTGGTGTGTGTTAGCTACCGGTGGTGTGTGTTAGCTACCGGTGGTGTGTGTTAACTACGGGGGGTGTGTGTTAACTACCGGTGGTGTGTGTTGCTACCGGTGGTGTGTGTTAACTACCGGTGGTGTGTGTTAGCTACCGGTGGTGTGTGTTAGATACCGGTGGTGTGTGTTAACTACCGGTGGTGTGTGTTAACTACCGGTGGTGTGTGTTGCTACCGGTGGTGTGTGTTGCTACCGGTGGTGTGTGTTAACTACCGGTGGTGTGTGTTGCTACCGGTGGTGTGTGTTGCTACCGGTGGTGTGTGTTAACTACCGGTGGTGTGTGTTAACTACCGGTGGTGTGTGTTGCTACCGGTGGTGTGTGTTGCTACCGGTGGTGTGTGTTAACTACCGGTGGTGTGTGTTAGCTACCGGTGGGGTGTGTTAGCTACCGGTGGTATGTGTGTTAGCTATCGGTGGGGTGTGGTAGCTACCGTTGGGTTGTGTTAGCTACCGGTGGGGTGTGTTAGCTACCCGTGGTGTAGTTTAGCTACCGGTGGTGTGTGTTAGCTACCGGTGGGGTGTGTTAGCTACCGGTGGTATGTGTGTTAGCTATCGGTGGGGTGTGGTAGCTACCGGTGGTGTGTGTTAGCTACCGGTGGGGTGTGGTAGCTACTGGTGGGGTGTGTTAGCTACCATTAGGGGAGTGTTAGCTACCGGTGGTGTGTGTTAGCTACCGTTGGGGGTGTGTTAGCTACCGGTGGTGTGTGTTAGCTACCGGTGGTGTGTGTTAACTACCGGTGGTGTGTGTTAGCTACTGGTGGTGTGTGTTAGCTACCGGTGATGTGTGTTAGCTACCGGTGGTGTGTGTTAACTACCGGTGGTGTGTGTTAGCTACTGGTGGTGTGTGTTAGCTACCGGTGATGTGTGTTAACTACCGGTGGTGTGTGCTAGCTACCGGTGGTGTGTGTTAACTACCGGTGGTGTGTGTTAACTACCGGTGGTGTGTGTTGCTACCGGTGGTGTGTGTTAACTACCGGTGGTGTGTGTTAGCTACCGGTGGTGTGTGTTAGCTACCGGTGGTGTGTTAACTACCGGTGGTGTGTGTTAACTACCGGTGGTGTGTGTTGCTACCGGTGGTGTGTGTTAACTACCGGTGGTGTGTGTTAGCTACCGGTGGTGTGTGTTAACTACCGGTGGTGTGTGTTAGCTACCGGTGGTGTGTGTTAGCTACCGGTGGTGTGTGTTAACTACCGGTGGTGTGTGTTAACTACCGGTGGTGTGTGTTAACTACCGGTGGTGTGTGTTAGCTACCGGTGGTGTGTGTTAGCTACCAGTGGTGTGTGTGTTAACTACCGGTGGTGTGTGTTAGCTACCGGTGGTGTGTGTTAGCTACCGGTGGTGTGTGTTAACTACCGGTGGTGTGTGTTAACTACCGGTGGTGTGTGTTAGCTACCGGTGGTGTGTGTTAACTACCGGTGGTGTGTGTTAACTACCGGTGGTGTGTGTTAGCTACCGGTGGTGTGTGTTAACTACCGGTGGTGTGTGTTAGCTACCGGTGGTGTGTGTTAACTACCGGTGGTGTGTGTTAACTACCGGTGGGGTGTGTTAGCTACCGGTGGGGTGTGTTAGCTACCGGTGGTGTGTATTAGCTACCGGTGGGGTGTGTTAGCTACCAGTGGTATGTGTGTTAGCTACCGGTGGTGTGTGTTAGCTACCGGTGGTGTGTGTTAGCTACCGGTGGGGTGTGTTAGCTACCAGTGGTATGTGTGTTAGCTACCGGTGGTGTGTGTTAGCTACTGGTGGTGTGTGTTAGCTACCGGTGAGCTACCGGTGGTGTTGTTAGCTACCGGTGGTGTGTGTGTACCGGTGGTGTGTGTTAGGTACTGGTGGGGTGTGTTAGATACCGCTGTTGTATGTTAGGTACTGGTGGTGTGTGTTAGCTACCGGTGGTGTGTGTTAGCTACTGGTGGTGTGTGTTAGCTACGGGTGGGGTGTGTTAGCTACCGGTCGTGTGTGTTAGCTACCGTTTATGTGTGTTAGCTACACGTGGTGTGTGTTAGCTACCGGTGGTGTGTGTTAGCTACCGGTGGTGTGTGTTAGCTACCGGTGGTGTGTGTTAGCTACCGGTGGTGTGTGTTAGCTACCGGTGGTGTGTGTTAGCTACCGGTGGTGTGTGTTAGCTACCGGTGGGGTGTGTTAGGGAGATAAGGTATTTTTTAACAGGACTTTTGAAAATGGCAGTTGTGTCGGCAGTTCTAGAGTTTTCAGGCAGAGCGATCCAGATTTTAGGTTCTTTTATGTACATTGAATTTTTGTTTATATTTAGCCGGACACAAGGAATGTCATAGAGATGTTTGTGTCTGGTATTATGCCTATGGGTCCTGTCACAACTATCAAGAAAGTGTTTTAGTTCAGGGTTAATATTGGAATTTATGGATCCGTAAATGTAGATTGCAGACTTGTAAGTGTGGATGTTCTGAACAATGAGTAAGTTTAGGTTTTAGAAGAGTTTGGCGTGTGTTGCCTGGCGTTGGATTGTGTGATAATTCTTACTGCGACTATTTCTTGGGTTATTATTGGGTTTAGGTGGGTAATTGCTGTTAATTCCCAAGCACAAATGGCATAAGTGAGGTAGGGAGAGATGAGTGAATAGCACAGTGTGAGTAGGACTGATTGTGGTACGTAGTAACGTATCTTAGAAATGATTCCAACAGTTTTAGATAATTTTTTTGTTATGTGTTGGATATGGGAGCTGAAATTCAGGTTGCTGTCAAGGTGTAGGCCCAGGAATTTGCCCTCATTATCCCGTTTGATGTCAGCTAGGCCTGTGTACCTTGTACATATACTTGAAGAAATAAAGATATTGTTATTATTGCTTTTACAAGTGATTTATGGAAGGGATCACTAGTAATGTAATCCCTTCCGTAAATCACTTGTAAAAGCAATAATAATATCTTGTACATGTACAAAGTGTACATTTCTAGCTGACATCAATAACATACTGCTGTGTAGAAAGTCCCTTGTTATGCTGAGCATTTCCAGCAACTTATGTCAATTTTGTCCCCAGGATGCGACCCACACCAGTCGACTAACACCCAGGTACCTATTTTACTGATAGGTGGACATGAACAGTGGACGCCTTAAGGAAACACGTCCTAATATTTCCATCCTTATCGGGGTGGAAATATTAGAACCTCAGTGTGTGAGCTGAGTTCTCTAATACTCAACTGTTAGTAATAAATTATCACAAATTATATACAGTGATGGATCTAATCAGGAGTCTCCTGGCAGTGCTGCATCTGCTCTTGTTGCCGCCTTCCTTGTTAAGAACAATAAGAACTCTGTTGAGTTAGGCATAAGAATTAGCAATTGGACGTCTACACTGCAAACAGAATTGTTTGCGATCCTAATGGCGCTAAAGTTAACTTATGACACTGACTTCAACCTATGATTCTCACATAATGATTCTAACAACCTATTCATTAGAGAAGCCAGGTATAGATACTCAAAATTTCAGGAAAATGGAATTAGTGTACAGTTGTTATGGATCCCATCACACACTGGAGTGCTCCCTCTTAATAAAAACAAATGTACTCTGAAGGAAAATGTAAAATTTAACTTTGTCGTATCTGTGTCTAGCATTAGGAATAATGTTAGGAGAAATATAAATAATGAAAATAAGTTATAGGACTGCAGTTAGAAGCTTGAATAGATCTCTCACATACAATGACAACATGACCGTAGACAAGTACATTTACGGAGCAACTTCCAATGTCAACAGACTGACAGGTGTTGCAGTAGCCAGGCTTAGACTAGGTTACATGTACTTCTGGTTGTCTGGCAGACACAAAACCCTATAGTCACAATAATGAACTCGATGAGTTTTATTGTCCCTTCACTGAATAATAGAAAACAGCATAATATGTCAAGATGCCATATAAGGTAACAGATATATAAAGCAAATTTCTTAAATCTGCTTGCAACAGATAAGTCAACTAAAGAGATAAATCCAGATGAACTTCTTTTAACCTTTTCAGGGCCTAGTTCCTAGGACTTTTGCGTATAAATATGCTCTTGCGCTACCCTCCACAGGATGGATGTTAGGAGCACAGTAAACTAGCCACCTCAGAGGCAAAAATCAATTCACCTGTTCCAGCACTTATTCACTTGTTACAGCACCTCTTCATCTGTTCCAGCATTTCTTCATCTGTTCCAGCGAGTCTTCACTTGCTCCAGCACTTCTTTACCTATTCCAGTACGTATTCACCTGTTCCAGCACTTTTTCATCTGTTCTAGCACCTCTCCACCTGTTACAGAACCTCTTCACCTGTTCCATCACCTTTTCACTTGTTCCAGCACCTCTTCACTTGTTCCAGCACCTTTACACCTGTCCCAGCCCCTCTTCAACTGTTCCAGCACCTCTTCACCTGTTCCAGCACCACTTCACCTGTTCCAGCACTTCTTCACCTGTTCCAGTACCTCTTCAACTGTTGAAGCACCTCTTCACCTGTTCCAGCACCTCTTCAACTGTTGAAGCACCTTTTCACCTGTTCCAGTACCTCTTCAACTGTTCCAGCACCTCTTCACCTGTTCCAGCACCTCTTCACCTGTGACCCTCCAGCCACTTTACTATATTTCACCTTTTTTGTCCACTATATTGCCTCTCTATATTGAGCCTTCCTCTCTCCCTCTCTCCATATACTATGTGCACACTGCATGTGTGCCCACCATGCACACATACACGCGTGTACCTACACACACACACACACACACACACACACACACACACACACACTATGTACACATTACGTCTCCCTTTACATCAGAGATTCAATTTACTTTTCATATTATTTCTTCGTCTCCCCTTGTATTTCATTATCTTTGATAATCTAGATTCTGCAGTTACTGCCTTCTCTGTCTCCCCTGCCATCCTACCTCAGGCTTTCCCCTGCTGCCCTACCTCAGTCTCACCCTTTCTGCCCTACCTTAGTCTCTCCAATACTACCCTACGTCAGCTTCTCCCCTGCTACCCTGTCTCATTCTCTCCCCTGCTGCCCTACCTCATCCTCTCCCCTACTACCCTACCCCAGCCTCTCTCTGCTATCCTACCTCATTATCTCCCCTACTACCCTACCTCATTCTCTCCACTCCTACCCTATCTCACCCTTTCCCCTGCTACCCTACCTCAATCTCTCCCTGCTGCCCTACCTCGCCCTCTCCCCTCCTACCCTACCTTACCCCCTCCACTGCTACCCTACCTCAGTCTCTCCCTGCTACCCCATTAATGGCATCTGGTTGACGATATTCATCAACTCTCTCAACCCAACCATCACTGTAGTTCCCAGCATCACTGCACATTCTCTCTCACCGTATTTAGAGTATTCCGGCTGGTGGGGGTCGCTAAACCACTTGACCCGAGGTGGCATATGGCAAGTTGTTAGAGTTGGAGACTGAGTTTGACATGTCTTGCAGATGGGTCCACTTAAAACTAACTCTGGACACCTTACTGCAAACGATAAAAACAAAAGTACTCGATGTTTAAATCATTTCTTGTCCATCTTTACACAAGAAGATGCAAATGAAATCTTGTTAATTACCTATCATAGAGGACCTAAGGAACACTAATTACATAATGTAACTATCACTAGAGGCATTGGTATTAAATAAGAAGGTAAGTCTCTAAATAAGTCCCCAGGCCCCGATCATCACCCTTGAATATGCAAAATATTATTATTTTGGCCGTCTTTATTATATCTTCATCTTATTTATCTTATGTCTGCTATCATTTCTGAATAAATGGTATGGGCAGATCTGCACAGACTTAGGCAAATCATCTACTACCACAGCTTCTACTGTTTTTTCCTGTTTCCTAGAACAACAGTGAATCTGGCTAGGTCATATGTCTGATTACCAGAACTTTGGAAAAAAAACAGGTAAATCTAACGGTATTTTGGGATAGGGTTGTTTATTCAGTTTCTGCAACACTGTTCTTCTTATGAAGGACCTTTGTGAGCCTTGATCAAATAGTGTTAGCACATTGGTTTTGTGTAATTTATTAGATAACTCAACTCGAGCTATCTGGACAGCTGTTCATTTAAACTTATCTGTCACATTTAATTAAGTTGCTTGTTGACTTCTGTTTCTGAGGAAGTCGTCTGTTGTTCAGCATAAGTGCTTGGGCATAATGCAGTTAAACCAGTACTACTACTACTACTAGTACTACTACTACTACTACTACTACTACTACTACTACTACTACTACTACTACTACTAGTACTACTACTACTACTACTACTACTACTACTAATAATAATAATAATAATAATAATAATAATAATAATAATAACAATAATAATTAGTATTAGTATTTACAGTAGTGTTCCTACTAGTACTACAACAGTCTAACTGCACAATACACCCATCCAGCTGCACCCTACACGCATCCAGATGCACCCTACACCCATCCAGCTGCACCCTACACCCATCCAGCTGCACTCTACACCCATCCAGCTGCACCCTACACCCATCCAGCCTCACCCTACACCCATCCTGGTGCACCCTACACCCATCCTGGTGCACCCTACACCCATCCAGCTGCACCCTACACCCATCCAGCTGCACCCTACACCCATGTTAGGTAAGACACATATGCAACAGTTAGGTATCTTTATTTTGAAACGTTTCGCCTACACAGTAGGCTTCTTCAGTCGAGTACAGAAAAGTTGATAGAAGCAGAAGATACTTGAAGACGATGTAATCAGTCCATCACCCTTAAAGTTATGAGGTGGTCAGTCCCTCAGTCTGGGTGATGGACTGATTACATCGTCTTCAAGTATCTTCTGCTTCTATCAACTTTTCTGTACTCGACTGAAGAAGCCTACTGTGTAGGCGAAACGTTTCAAAATAAAGATACCTAACTGTTGCATATGTGTCTTACCTAACAACCTGTCGGTATTTTATACCATTTTAATGTTCACCCTACACCCATCCTGGTGCACCCTACACCCATCCAGCTGCACCCTACACCCATTCTGGCGCACCCTACACCCATCAAGCTGCACCCTACATCCATCCAGCTGCACCCTACACCCATCCTGGTGCACCCTACACCCATCCTGGTGCAACCTACACCCATCCTGGTGCACCCTACACCCATCCAGCTGCACCCTACACCCATCCAGCTGCACACTACACCCATCCAGCTGCACCCTACACCCATCCTGGTGCACCCTACACCCATCCAGCTGCACCCTACACCCATCCAGCTGCACACTACACCCATCCAGCTGCACCCTACACCCATCCTGGTGCACCCTACACCCATCCAGCTGCACCCTACACCCATCCAGCTGCACCCTACACCCATCCTGGTGCACCCTACACCCATCCTGGTGCACCCTACACCCATCCTGATGCACCCTACACCCATCCAGCTGCACCCTACACCCATCCAGCTGCACCCTACACCCATCCTGGTGCACCCTACACCCATCCAGCTGCACCCTACACCCATCCTGGTGCACCCTACACCCATCAAGCTGCACCCTACATCCATCCAGCTGCACCCTACACCCATCCTGGTGCACCCTACACCCATCCTGGTGCACCCTACACCCATCCTGGTGCACCCTATATCATGTGGGAGTTCGATACGTGGATTAGGGTAGAAATACTCACGTAGGCTGTTATTACGTATAATCGTAGATATGTGGAGAGAACCCGCAGCCGTTACCTGTCTCCTTGGTTACACTCGTCAAACTGACTAGCCGGCTGGCCAGTACCCCGTAGTGGGTCTTTTGAAAATAGTGTCAGCTCAGCACAGACCGTGACTCAAGACGGTTGGTCGTTGAGTCAACGGACAGGTTACTGGTAACTGGTTACTGGTAACTGGTTACTACTACTGAGAGCTCGGCGACGCTAACGTATGTCGTCCCGACATACAACTAATACAAACTAGAGATGGCAGGTATACGGCTTGGGCTGATTCTATACAATGTCAAAGTACACAACATGAAACATTATAGATACATAAGTAGAACATTGGAATGAAAGCTTACGTAACTGAAACTGTAATGTAATACAAGGTATACTATAGTACAACTTAAAACTCAACAAATGAACAACGAACTCAACATTGAGATTACAAGTGATAAAAACAAAAATTTTGATTGATCGATCTGTATTCATGTGATCTACGGATTCTGAGGAAGGAATATATACAAAGAAAGAGTGTTTAACAGAAAGGCAGATTCGGTGCACGCAAATCTAGACTGTTAACTCTCAGAATGCGGAGAGAACACGAACACAAAAAAAAAATTCTTGAATACTGATAAGTTGATACTGTAACTATTCATCTATACAGGTTATTTACATTTAACCCCAACTCTGCTAGGGTAAGATTGGCATATGCAGAATGGGTGTCATCTCTGGGAGGATCAAACTCTGTAGCATTGGCTAACTCATGCTGTATTTGAGGCAAATCTGAATTGGAAGTTACAAATGATACTTGAGGATTTCTCAATACCTGTCGTGTACGTAGGGAATAACGACATTCAGGTTGATCATCTGACTGAGTATCAGAGGAAGAGAGTACAGGATCAGGAGGATTGTCAGAGTCTGTCACATTAGTCTGGGTTGGAACATCATTATCATCACATACTAACTTCATATGATCCAAATGCGATTCTTTATACTGACCAGTACTAATCTCTCTAACCTTATACTTATTACCAGTGATATGTTCAACTACGCGATAAGGACCAACAAACTTTTGATCAAGCTTTGGCATTGCAGACGTTTTGTTAAAATTAGTCAGCATAACTCTCGAACCTACTTTGATTTTGGATGGCTTTACTCGAGTATTTGCGACTCTTGTAAATTCAGCTGTTGATTTATGAAGTGTTTCACGGATTCTTCTAAAAACACTTTGAGCTAAGCTGGTACGAGTTGCTACGAAATCATCAGGGTTATAATTTGGTTTCGGATTAGAATATAACAACTCATAAGGCAAACGTTTATCTACAGCATACAATGCATAATGTGGAGTGTCACCTATAGAAACATTGTAAGCAGAATTCATAGCACACTGCACATCAGGTATAACTTCATCCCAAGTTTCACTATTGGGATTGATAGTGGCTCTCAATACATCAAGTACTTTCTTATTGGTTCGTTCCGCTAACCCATTGCTGGCAGGATGATGAGGAACAATGGTGGACTTAGAGATCTTGTACAAGGTACACAAATTTTCAAGAATTTCATTACAGAATTCACCTCCATTATCTGTTACTAGGGACTTAGGGGTGGTATGCCTGCAGATAATGCGTTCTTTAAACGCTTTAGCTACTGTCTCGGCAGTCTTATCTGCAATAGGAACTAACTCGCAATATCTGGTGAAATGCTCTACCATAACACACAGATGTTTGTTACCTTGGAGGGAACATTGGAAATTAGTTAACAAATCTAGCGCAACTCTTTCCCAAGGTTCGCTAGTAGTCGGATACACTTGGATTGGATTAGGACCATTAGCATTGCCTTTATGTTGCATGCAGACACTACATTTCTTAACATACTCAGAAATATCAGTTGCCATACGAGGCCAAAAGTATTTCAATCTGGCTTGTTTTACTGAACGATCCATACCAGGGTGTGCAACACCTGGTACATCGTGAACTAGCTGTAAGGCTACATTCACTAGTGACTGTGGAATTACTAACTGGTATACTCTTCTGCTAGGAGTACCCAACTCGGCTGTTCGATACAGTAATTCTTGGTTCATGAGAAAGTCACTGATGGGAGCTGGTGGCTTCACAGTCAGAATAAGATCTTCCTGGAGCAGGAATCGTATCACACCAGACCACATGGGATCTGTTCGTTGAGCATTCTTTACATCTTCAGCACTAAATGGAGGGTCTGCAGTTACTATACTAACATGTCGCGATAAGGCATCTGCGACTACATTTGACTTGCCAGGTAAATGCTCAAAGGTGGGATTGAACTCTTGGATAGTCAAGGTCCATCTAGCTAACCTTCCAGTAGGTTGTTTGTTCTGGAATAAGGGTATCAGTGGAGCATGATCTGTCAAGACATGAACAGAGTACTGATAAATAATGTCTCGGAAGTGCTTTAAAGACCATACTATTGCTAAAGCTTCTTGCTCAGTTACTGTATAATTACGTTCAGCCTTTGTAAGGACGCGACTAGCAAATGCAACTGCGTTGTACTTGCCATCGGTCTTCTGAGCTAGTACGGCGCCTATGCCAATTGAACTAGCATCAGTTGTCAGATAGAAAGGCTTAGAAAAATCTGGAAATTTCAAAATTGGGGCAGATGTTAGCTTTTCTTTTAGAGTTTGGAATGCTCTTTCTTGACGGAAGGTCCAAACAAAAGGAGCATCTTTCTTAAGCAACTCAGTTAGAGGAACAGCTATGGAAGAAAAATTGGCAATGAAAGATCTATAAAAACCTGCTAAGCCCACAAAGGATCTTACGGCATCAGCAGTTTTGGGAGTAGGAAAATTTAGTACTGCAGTTACTTTACTTTGGTCAGTCGTAACCCCTCTAGGAGTGACTACGTGACCAAGAAACTTAATTTCTGATCTGAAAAATTGACATTTTGACAGTTTGATCTTTAAATTGGCTTCTTCAAGCTTACCAAGTACTACATCAAGTCTTTTCAAGTGTATCCACATCTTTAGACATGACGATTACGTCATCTAAGTACACCATAAGTGCATTACCTATGAGACCTCTAAAGATATTAGTCATGAGCCTTGAGAACATGATAGGGGAAGATCGTAATCCAAATGCCATATGGAGGAAGTGATAATGACCTGTAGGAGTGGAGAATGCAGTTAGTTCTTGGCTGTCCTCGTGAAGAGGGACTTGCCAAAACCCTTGTAACAAATCTAGGGTTGAAAAGACTTTGTTATCTCCGATATTACGTAAAAGATCACCCAGTACAGGGAGTGGAAAGCGATCTGGAATGGTTTTTGCGTTTAACTTCCTAAAGTCAATTACTGGACGCCAAGTACCATCCTTCTTAGGTACTAGTATCAAGGGTGCATTCCAAGGTGAATTGCTAGGTGCAATAACTCCATCATCAAGCATTTGATTGATCAATTCTTCTGCGACAGCAACTTGTGAATGAGGCATTCTGTATGCCGGCTAGTCAGTTCCCCGTAGTGGGTCTTTTGAAAATAGTGTCAGCTCAGCACAGACCGTGACTCAAGACGGTTGGTCGTTGAGTCAACGGACAGGTTACTGGTAACTGGTTACTGGTAACTGGTTACTACTACTGAGACCTACACCCATCCAGCTGCACCCTACACCCATCCAGCTGCACCCTACACCCATCCTGGTGCACCCTACACCCATCCAGCTGCACCCTACACCCATCCTGGTGCACCCTACACCCATCCAGCTGCACCCTACATCCATCCAGCTGCACCCTACACCCATCCTGGTGCACCCTACACCCATCCAGCTGCACCCTACACCCATTCAGCTGCACCCTACACCCATCCTGGTGCACCCTACACCCATCCAGCTGCACCCTACACCCATCCAGCTGCACCCTACACCCATGTTAGGTAAGACACATATGCAACAGTTAGGTATCTTTATTTTGAAACGTTTCGCCTACACAGTAGGCTTCTTCAGTCGAGTACAGAAAAGTTGATAGAAGCAGAAGATACTTGAAGACGATGTAATCAGTCCATCACCCTTAAAGTTATGAGGTGGTCAGTCCCTCAGTCTGGGTGATGGACTGATTACATCGTCTTCAAGTATCTTCTGCTTCTATCAACTTTTCTGTACTCGACTGAAGAAGCCTACTGTGTAGGCGAAACGTTTCAAAATAAAGATACCTAACTGTTGCATATGTGTCTTACCTAACAACCTGTCGGTATTTTATACCATTTTAATGTTCACCCTACACCCATCCTGGTGCACCCTACACCCATCCAGCTGCACCCTACACCCATTCTGGCGCACCCTACACCCATCAAGCTGCACCCTACATCCATCCAGCTGCACCCTACACCCATCCTGGTGCACCCTACACCCATCCTGGTGCAACCTACACCCATCCTGGTGCACCCTACACCCATCCAGCTGCACCCTACACCCATCCAGCTGCACACTACACCCATCCAGCTGCACCCTACACCCATCCTGGTGCACCCTACACCCATCCAGCTGCACCCTACACCCATCCAGCTGCACACTACACCCATCCAGCTGCACCCTACACCCATCCTGGTGCACCCTACACCCATCCAGCTGCACCCTACACCCATCCAGCTGCACCCTACACCCATCCTGGTGCACCCTACACCCATCCTGGTGCACCCTACACCCATCCTGATGCACCCTACACCCATCCAGCTGCACCCTACACCCATCCAGCTGCACCCTACACCCATCCTGGTGCACCCTACACCCATCCAGCTGCACCCTACACCCATCCTGGTGCACCCTACACCCATCAAGCTGCACCCTACATCCATCCAGCTGCACCCTACACCCATCCTGGTGCACCCTACACCCATCCTGGTGCACCCTACACCCATCCTGGTGCACCCTACACCCATCCAGCTGCACCCTACACCCATCCAGCTGCACCCTACACCCATCCTGGTGCACCCTACACCCATCCAGCTGCACCCTACACCCATCCTGGTGCACCCTACACCCATCCAGCTGCACCCTACATCCATCCAGCTGCACCCTACACCCATCCTGGTGCACCCTACACCCATCCAGCTGCACCCTACACCCATCCAGCTGCACCCTACACCCATTCAGCTGCACCCTACACCCATCCAACTGCACCCTACACCCATCCAGCTGCACCCTACACCCATCCAGCTGCACCCTACACCCATCCATCTGCACCCTTCACCCATCCAGCTGCACCATACACCCATCCAGCTGCACCCTACACCCATCCAGCTGCACCCTACACACATCCAGCTGCACCTTACACCCATCCAGCTGCACCCTACACCCGTCCAGCTGCTGACTACACCCATCCAGCTGCACCCTACACCCATCCAGCTGCACCCTACACCCATCCAGCTGCACCCTACACCCATCCTGGTGCACTCTACACCCATCCTCGTGCACCCTACACCCATCCAGCTGCACCCTACATATAACGAATTTGTTTTGGTGTTCTGGTAGCGGGTAGTAAATGATAAGTCTTCGGAGGCTTCTTTGTTTATTGAAAGTCATGGTGGGTACACAGGCTTGTGTGTTTGTGCCCATGGCCCAGGCAGGGTCATCCCACGAGAGAGAGTTACTAGTACTTCTGTCTTGCTGCTAGGCCGCTGTGTGAGTGAGGCAGAGGCAAGGGCAGGCAGGCTGGCATGCCCACCGAGAGGCCTGGCTACAGAGGGCAGCACCTTAGTGGTGCAAAATATGAGCTAAGCTGGCAGACAGCATGGGCTGTCTGTGCAGACAGTACAGGATGTCTACATACGCTCTGCCACCTACCGCGCGTCGTCCCGACGCGACAACACTGGTGGTAAAAGGAACTCGGTCTCTCTCTCGTAGGAACAGGGCACAGAACACAAAATAAAAACATATATATACATATGGACATGGGGAAAAAAAACTTCCTACAGGGAGGGAAGAAAAAAACATGTGGGGTGTGCTAAACATCGTGGTCAAAGGCAGTGAGCATCGAAGTGCATCACTGCACCCCTTCCTGCGTCTGGACAGATACTGCAACACAGGAGACATCGCTGCGGCTGAGCTGTGACGTAACAGGGTACGGTCTCCTCTGGAACGGTGAAGCAGTCATCGTAGGAGTCGCTGCAGGTTTTCATTCAACCTGGGGCACGACATGCTGGTGCCCTCGAGTGAGGCGTCGACAAAACTCGGCAACTGGGCAGGACTTCTGGCAAGCGACTCAGGAGGACACTTCTCGACTGGTACTGTCGCTGGGCTGTCACTGCCGGCGAGTGTGGAGCGAGTTGTTGAGTGAGTCATGGCAGAGATGACTGGGCGAAACATCTGGGAGTCGTAACATCATACACCAGACTGCAGTGAGAGAGCTAGCAGTCAAAGTGACATCTTCTTTGTGCAGGCTGCTCACTGAAGCTTGTGACACGAGGCTGACACAGCGCCTGCCGACAGGGCTAACTGCGGCTTGGCGAGTATCATTTTCTGGGCAGTTGGAGTTATAGCAGAGGTTAGTCTAAGCATCCCCAGACTTGTTTCTCTACATATAACTGCACTCTGACGGTCTGGAGGTGAAGTGAAATAAATCTCGATGGGAATCGTAGCAGGTACGATTCTGCAGAACATCACGAGCGACGAGCATAAAAGCTTTCTGTACAAGAGGGCTCGGTCACTCGGGGGCTGACTTGACATCAGCTGTCATACGCACTGGTCACATCAGGTGACTTAGCACAGTGGTGCTACTCAGGTCTGGCTCAGACCTCACTGGACACACGGAAACTTTAAACACACCCGCGGTACATGCGGTACAACATGGCTTAACTAGCAAATGATGCTTTTCTGTGCATAAAACTGACTAAGACATACTAAAATGTGAGAACACTGACTGAGAGGAATTAACACACGACATATATCTTCTCTTAGTCTTCTCGACAATATTTTAATAATTACTGAACACTCGATGGTGACATCATGTGATGTCAGGCGTGATGACGTCAGCAGCACTGTGACGTCAGCAGACATCTCGAGGTGACGTCAGGCAGACACCGTGAGGTGACGTCAGCAGACATCGTGATGTCATGAAGTCGGCCAGCATCATCGGTGACGTCAATGTGATGCGGGCAGCAGACCACAGCATGTGGCCTGGGACATCTGGTAACTCACGTGGCTGGTAGATCCACGTGACATCACCCACACCCATGTGGCGTCGGGATCCACGTGGCATCGTGATCTACGTAGCATGCTGATCCACGTAGCTTCGAGTGGCCTCGGGCACTCGGATACACAGCTCTGGCAATGAGTCACACGAAAAACAGCAGAAAACACAGTAGAGGGAGTGGGCAGTGGTGAGTGGTGTATGGTAGATGGGTGAGCGTGAGTAGGGAGAGCATGGGCAAGGTGAGGAACAGCCACTTCCTCTCCTCCTCCCCCACCCACAAACACGTGGAGAAGCTCACACTGGACGCAGAAATACCACAAAACTCACCTCTGGCTTGCTGAAACAGCTGTGCTGAGGTGAACAACAACAGCAACATACAAGTGATGCTGAACACGTGACTTGAGAAACAGCGTGGGGTCACTGGGACGCCCCTTACAATTCTCGAAGAAATTCGGTAAATTTCGGCTGGATCCTGCTTGTATTTGTGTCTGGATGCTCAAACATGCAGACACGACATCAGGATAACTCGTTGAGAGACGGATGCTTGTTGTGTAGGGTGATGAAGTGAAGATGACTTCATACCTCTTCCTTCCTCTCCCCGGGCAAACAACTGCTGCGACCACCGCTTTCCACCATTTATAACGGGATTATTTGGTAGTATGGTAGCGGGTGGTTAAATGATAGACGTCTTCGGAGGCTTCTTTGTTTATTGTTAAGTCCTGGTGGGTACACAGGCTTGTGTGTTTGAGCCCATGGCCCGGGAGGGCCATCCCACGAGAGAGAACTACTAGTAGGCTTGTGTCTTCCTGCTCCCACCGCTGCCACCATTTATAACAAATTTGTTTTGGTGTTCTGGTAGCGAGTAGTAAATGATAAGTCTTCGGAGGCTTCTTTGTTTATTGAAAGTCGTGGTGGGTACACAGGCTTGTGTGTTTGTGCCCATGGCCTGGGCAGGGCCATCCCACGAGAGAGAGTTATTACTACTTCTGTCTTGCTGCTAGGCCGCTGTGTGAGTGAGGCAGAGGCAAGGGCAGGCAGGCTGGCATGCCCACCGAGAGGCCTGGATACAGAGGGCAGCACCTTAGTGGCGCGAAATATGAGCTGCATCCTACACCCATCCAACTGCACCCGATACCTTAGTAAGGAATCGTTCAAGACACTGTACACCGTGTATGTCAGGTTCATACTGGAGTATGCAGCACCTGTTTGGAACCCACACTTGATAAAGCACGTCAAGAAACTAGAGAAAGTACAAAGGTTTGCGACAAGGTTAGTTCCAGAGCTAAGGGGAATATCCTATGAAGAAAGATTAAGGGAAATCGGCCTGACGACACTGGAGGACAGGAGGGTCAGGGGAGACATGATAACGACATGTAAAATACTGCATGGAATAGACAAGGTGGACAAAGACAGGATGTTCCAGGGAGGGGACACAGAAAGAAGAGGCCACAATTGGAAGTTGAAGACACAAATGAGTCAGAGAGATATTAGGAAGTATTTCTTCAGTCATAGAGTTGTAAGGCAGTGGAATAGCCTAGAAAATGACGTAGTGGAGGCAGGAACCATACACAGTTTTAAGACGAGGTTTGATAAGGCTCATGGAGCGGGGAGAGAGAGGGCCCAGTAGCAACCGGTGAAGAGGCGGGGCCAGGAGCTAAGACTCGACCCCTGCAACCACAAATAGGTGAGTGCCCTACACCCATCCAGCTGCACCCTACACCCATCCAGCTGCACCCTACACCCATCCAGCTGCACCCTACATCCATCCAGCTGCACCCTACACCCATCCAGCTGCACCCTACACCCATCCAGCTGCACCCTACACCCATCCAGCTGCACCCTACACCCATCCAGCTGCACCCTACACCCATCCAGCTGCACCCTACACCCATCCAGCTGCACCCTACACCCATCCTGGTGCACCCTACACCCATCCTGGTGCACCCTACACCCATCCAGCTGCACCCTACACCCATCCAGCTGCACCCTACACCCATCCAGCTGCACCCTACACCCATCCAGCTGCACCCTACACCCATCCAGCTGCACCCTACACCCATCCAACTGCACACTACACCCTTCCAGCTGCACCCTACACCCATCCAGCTGCACCCTACACCCATCCTGGTGCACCCTACACACATCCTGGTGCACCCTACACCCATCCAGCTGCACCCTACACCCATCCAGCTGCACCCTACACCCATCCAGCTGCAAACTACACCCATCCAGCTGCACCTTACACCCATCCAGCTGCAAACTACACCCATCCAGCTGCACCCTACACCCATCCAGCTGCACCCTACATCCATCCAGCTGCACTCAACACCCATCCAGCTGCACCCTACACCCATCCAACTGCACCCTACACCCATCCTGGTGCACCCTACACCCATCCTGGTGCACCCTACACCCATCCAGCTGCACCTTACACCCATCCAGCTGCACCCTACACCCATCCAGCTGCACCCTACACCCATCCAGCTGCACCCTACACCCATCCAGCTGCACCGTACACCCATCCTGGTGCACCCTACACCCATCCAGTTGCACACTACACCAATCCAGCTGCACCCTACACCCATCCAGCTGCACCCTACACCCATCCTGGTGCACCCTTCACCCATCCTGGTGCACCCTACACCCGTCCTGGTGCAGATTACACCCATCCAGGTGCAGACTACACCCGTCCAGCTGCACCCTACACCCTTCCTGGTGAAGATTACACCCATCTAGGCGCAGACTACACCCGTCCAGCTGCAGACTACGCCCATCCAGCTGCAGACTACACCCGTCCAGCTGCAGATGACACCCGTCCAGCTGCAGACTACACCCGTCCAGTTGCAAATGACACCCGTCCAGCTGCAGACTACACCCGTCCAGCTGCAGACTACACCCGTCCAGCTGCAGCCTACACCCGTCCAGCTGCAGATGACACCCGTCCAGCTGCAGACTACACCCATCCAGCTGCGGACTACACCCATCCAGCTGCAGATGACACCCGTCCAGCTGCAGACTACACCCGTTCAGCTGCAGACTACACCCGTCCAGCTACAGACTACACCCGTCCAGCTGCAGACTACACCCGTCCAGCTGCAGACTACACCCATCCAGCTGCACCCTACACCAATCCAGCAGCACCCTACACACATCCAGCTGCACTCTACTCTCATCCAGCTGCGCCATACACCCATCCAGCTGCATCCTACACCGTCAGCTGCATCCTACACCCGTTTAGCTACATCCTGCACCCTTCTAGCAGCATTCTATACCTATCCAGCTGCACCTTACGCTCATCGAGCTGCACCCTACACACATCCAGCTGCATCCTACAACCAGCCAGTTGTATCCTACACTTATTTAACTGCACCCTACACCCATCCAGCTACACCCTACATTCATCCAGCTGTACCCTACCCCCATCCAACTACACCCTACACCCATCCCGCTGCACCCTTCACTCATCCAGCTGCACTCTACACCCATCCAACTACACCCTACACCCATCCTGCTGCACCCTTCACTCATCCAGCTGCACTCTACACCCATCCAACTGCGCCCTACACCCATTCAGCTGCACCCTACACCCATCCAGCTGCACCCTACACCCATCCAGCTGCACCCTACAATCCATTCAGCTGCATCCTACACTCATCCATTTGCAACCTACAAAAGATCAGCTGCTCCAGCTGCACCCTTCACCTATCCATCTGCATTTTACACCAATCCGGTTGCACCCTTCACCCGTTCAGTTGCACCCTGCACTCATCCAGCTGCACCCAACACCCATCCAGCTACACCCTAAACAAGATCAACTGCTCTAGCTGCACTGCTACCCAAGACCAGCTCTTCCCGCTGTACCTAAAATCAAACCAGTTGCTACAGCTGCACCCTACACAAGACCAGCTGCTCCAGCTGCACCTCACACAAGACCAGCTGCTCCAACTGCACCCTCCACAAGACCAGCTGATCCAGCTGCTTCAGCTGCA